>NC_134275.1:23334569-23674985 GCF_031893055.1 Leptodactylus fuscus | reverse complement strand
AACAGGAAGGAGTGGTCAACTGTGTCAAAGGCAGAGGAGAGGTCGAGGAGGAGGAGGACAGAGTAATGGCGCTTGGTTTCGGCGGTTAGCAGGTCATTAGTGACTTTTGTTAGGGCAGTTTCAGTGGAGTGACGGGGTCTGAAGCCTGACTGAAGTCTGTCAAAGAGCAGGTTGGACGAGAGATAGGAGGAGAGTTCTGAGTGGACGTGTTGCTCGAGAAGTTTTGAGGCGTATGGGAGCAGTGAGATGGGACGATAGTTGGCAGGAGAGGACGGGTCCAGGGACGGTTTCTTAAGTATAGGAGTGACAGTGGCGTGTTTGAAGGCGGAGGGGAAAGATCCATTGGCTAAGGATAGGTTGAAGAGATGGGTTATGGCCGGAGTAATGACTTCAGTGAGCTTGGGGATGAGATGTGACTGGATCGGGTCAAGCGCGCATTAGGTGAGGTGGGATTTGGAGATTAGGGAGGAGAGTTTTCCATCAGTGATGGAGGAGGAACAGGTCAAGGTTGGGTTGCAGCGAGTCTGTTGTCTTGATCGGTTGCCAGTGTAATATGACCATGAATACAGGAACTTTCTAAGGTCAGAAAATCAGCCATGATTTCTTTATTGTGGCCGGGATACCTTGTCATACATGTAATGTCCCTGCCTGATAACACAGCTACAATAAGAAAATCATAGCTGGGTTCCTGACAAGCCCCAGACCATAGAGAGTTTCTGCATTTGTGGTCGTATCCATTGGCAACTGATCAAGACAACAGACTGTCACCACTAAGAAAGTTAGAGAAAATCTTTAAAACTTTGCAGAATTTTTAATTACTTATATTTGCAAAAATGTTTAACTTTTAATTATCTACAAATATAGATATGATTATGTACATGGGAATACCCCTTTAAGCTTATGTCTGGTTACCTGCTTTAAATTAGGAAATCTTGGCCCTAGGGAAGAGGAGGTTGCAAAGATGGTGGTGACTTTATGACCTGTATTATGGAATGGGGTAGAGTATTAGATGGGTGTTACATGCTTAAAACAATTCATATATATTAGCCAAAATAAATGCTGTATGTTTAGTCCACCTGCATATTATTTTTGCACACTTTACTGGCCTAACAGGCTTTGGATGTACACTGCATTTGTGCTATTCAAAGTATTTATACAGATTAGATTGTACACATTTCTTTTCTATTAATATCATATATCGCATTCCTCATCAAGGGTAATATTTGGCAATCAGTCATTAAATATTCACTAAAAGGCCTGCCTCACCCAACTGGTTCAGTCCATGAGATACAAACCAGATGCCGGCTGTATTTCCCTGACCGAATCCTAAACTAGAAATTGGACTTCCAGCATTAAGTCATCTATGATGCTAGGAATCCCTGCTTTGCTGCAGCTTGACTGGGTATGGGTATTATACTATGCATAGCAGCAATAGGGAGCATTGTACTGCATATAGGGGTCCTGACATTCTACCGCACAAAATAGAGCAGCATGCTGCACTATTGTATTACAATGTTTTTTGCTTACAATAGAAGCTTCTAACAGAGTAACCAAAGCACATATGAACCCAAACTTGGCCAGGTTCATACAGCTGTAATACTAAGGTAATATACACTCTGTATCACAACAGCAAGACCTGTTATAATAACTTTTATGTAGGGTTATTACCAGCGCCGCACCTCCCATGAGGCGACCTGAAGCGAGCGCTTCAGGCAGCACTATGCCTGGGCCTCAGGGAGGGTGGCATTTTTGCTAACCTAAGCCAGTCCAGGACAAGGTGTCCTGGACTGGCTTAGCACGGAGCGGTGGTTTGGGGAGGCCACTGGAGCAGCGCTGCTCCGGCAGCCTCCCCGCACGCTCAGGCAGAGCGCAGGCAGTCTCCGGGCCTGCTCTCTGCCGGAGAACGGCGCTAAGCCCCGCCCCCTCCGCTAAGCCACGCCCATGCTCCACCCCCTCCCCCGGCGGGGGGGGGCGGCTTTCTGCACTTCGCCTCAGGCGGCGAAAGGGGCAGGTTCACCCCTGGTTATTACCGAACAACTCATCCTGGATTTTTTAATTTAAATTGGCATGCCATACTAAAAAGGTTACCTACCCCTGATGTAGGCGATTCCCAAATGGATTTGGACATTTGTCAAAAAAAGGGAGAAGTTTTATATCCTCAAATTGGGTACTTTAAGCCCAAATAGTTTAAGTCAGTTAAGTTGTTTGGCTGTTGACGTGCAGTCCTTAAATAGGGTTATGGTCCCTTTGCTATGTATTTAATGTTGTTCAATAAAAGTGATATAAATCACTCAAATGTTTTGCCATGAAATTTGTTTAGGTTGTTTTTATTTGAGTGGCTAGAGGTAAATGGTCCTGGGTTCTAGCAATGATCAGAGGACTGTCTGGACTTGCAGTTATTATACCATGTGTTACGCCCGCACCCATTCGAACTTCTGCTCCATCCACTCGCACGCTGCAACGCAGGAAGCATGTTGAGTTTTGATTCCTTGCTTAGGATTCTTGTTGCTCTGTCTGAACAATGTCTTATTCCCTTACCTCTGTAATTTATTTTCCACCACATCCATCTCCTTCACCTTGGTTTTCCTCTGCTCCTCTAATAGTTATTTTTAGCCTTACCTGTGTGATTGACAGGCTATCTCCCTATTAGGTCTGGGGTGGGTTCTACCTTCCTATTTTTTGTTTGCTCGCATTCACATTGGTGCTTTCTATTGCTTCGTGCATGCTGGCTGTTTACTCTTGCTGTTTGTTACCTTTATTCATATTCCTGACCTCTGACTTTACCTTTGACTATTCTCTTGGATTTTCATTCTGTGCTGTGTTGTTCAACTGTTACCGACCTCTTGGCCAGCTGAGCTCCCTTTTGTTGATGTTTTGTCTATGTTCTGTGTCTTCACTTATATCTAAGAAGGGATTGCCGCCCAGTTGTTGTCTGTCGCCTAGGACAGTTCAGGAAATTAGGCAGGGATGGGGGGGAGGTCTCCTCTAGCAATTCCCTTACACTATGCCTCCTTCAGAAAAAAGCACTGCAAAAATCATATTTATCAATGAGGTTCATTGGGATCTTTTCTCTCCTGTCATTAGATGGATTTGTTTTTAATGTTTAATTCATTCTTCTAGTCCTATGACAAACCAGAAGGACAGACCAATGGTTTATTCCACTTCTTTTTTTTACAGCATAGTGAGGCTTAAAATGACAAACAATATATACATAGTTGCCTGTTCAGCTGGGGATCCAGCAGAGAGCCTCCTTTCTGTTCCTCAGTCTTTACTGTTTGTCTGTGCACAAGCGTATGGAGCAGTGATGTTCTTTTCAAATGGAACATCAGCCACTGGTTGACTGAAGAGATCCTGTGCAGGCCAAAGTTCAGGGTGAACAGAAACAATATATTCCCCGCAGTCAATCTTGTATGTTTATGGCATGCCAATAACTATGTCATGTGTATGGCTATTCAGAACATATACTGTAATATTCTGAATGTAACTGTGGAAGGTTATGTGTTTCATTGTGGTAAAGACAACCCGTCGAGTTGATTTGCGTCACTAAGGGCACTTTCACACCTGCGCTCGATGTCCTGTTTGTGCAATCCCGACGGTTTCTGTCTTCTGCCCCGCGAAACTGGACAGGAGATGAAAACCCGGCGGTCAGCTTTCAAAGTTTGTAAAGGTGACCACTAGAGATGAGCGAACACTGTGCGGAACAGCCGTTTCCGAACAGCACGCTCACAGCACACTCCCATAGAAATGAATGGAAGCGGCCGGCACGCGGGTGCTTCTATTCATTTCTATGGGAGCGTGCTGTTCGGATCGGCTGATCCGAACAGTGTTTGCTCATCTCTAGTGACCACCCGTGTGCGCTTTTTGCCTGTCTATGGGGAAACCATTTTTTTCGCCGGACACAAAGCAGAATTTTGTGTCCGGTTAAAAAAACCAAAACAGTTTCCCTGCGGATAGGCAGAAAGCGCACACGGGTGAATGGGTTTAAAAGCTGACCGCTGGGTTTCTGTCCCCTGTCCAGTTTCACGGGGCAGAAGTTGGAAACCAGTCGGATTGCACAAATTGGACACTGGGCACAAGTGTGAAAGCGCCCTAAACCACTCACAGGTCCTTATTTACTAAGCTCAGCTCAGGGTTCTGGTTGTCAGGTCTTCGCTGATCTTTGATTGGTGTCCTATCCTAAGGATCACCAATTCCCATCCATTACTAGCATCATCAATTTTTGGACAACTCCTTTAAGGGGAACCTGTCAAGGTGATTTGGGACACTAAACCACTCACAGGTCCTTATGGACACCCAGTGATCTCACATAAGGAACTATCCTGACCATAGGACATTATCAATCTTGGACACCACTTTTAAGCTAATATATTTAGCTAAATATTGGTTAATCTAATTGTTCAACCATCTATGTTTTCTAGGTCCAGCAACTTTTAAGACCTGATATTCCATGGACATTTCAAGTCGTCCTGAACTATGGAGGAGCGTACTACCCATGCTGACCCTGACAAGAAGAATTTGCTTGATACAAGTTTTCACTCTCATAAATGGGGACACTCTGCTTTAGATGCATTAGAAAGCCACAGCCAGGATGAGATGGGTAAAACTAAGATGTCCCCACCAGTAGAAAGATATGGGACATCTCATAGCAGCACAAATATAGACAAATATCTCGTTGATGATGTTCTTTCCTCCAAGTATAACGCTAATAAACCAGGCCAGAGAATGAAGTGCAGAGCTTGGTCAGGCCATAGACAGTATGTGTGCCTGGACTGTGGAAAGTGTTTCACTCATAGTTCAACTCTTGCGACACATCAGAGGACCCACACTGGAGAGAAACCCTACGCGTGTTCAGACTGTGGGAAAAGCTTCACTCGAAGTTCTACTTTAGCTACTCACCAAAGGATCCATACTGGGGAGAGGCCCTATGCATGTATAGAGTGTGGAAAGAACTTTATCCAGAGCTCACATCTTGTATTACATAAAAGGATCCATACAGGACACAAGCCCTACTCCTGCCCAGAATGTGGCAAGTGTTTCAGTGACCGGTCACACTTTGTCATTCATCAGAGGATTCACACCGGAGAAAAGCCGTACACATGTACCCAATGTGGGAAAAGCTTCAGTAGTAACTCAAACCTTGTAGCCCATCATAAGCTCCATACCGAAAACACAATCTATATCTGTAACCAATGTGGGAAAAGCCTCAGTAACCGGCTAACATTTGCCAGCCATCAAAAAACTCACTTAGCAGATAAGCCCTTTGTGTGTATCGAATGTGGGAAAGGATTCACTCGTAAGCTGCAGCTGGTATTACACAAAAGAATACACACGGGAGAGCGTCCATTTGCATGTAATGAATGTGGTAAGAGGTACACTCGTAAATCCTACCTTATCATACATCAAAAAATCCACACAAGAGAAATCCTATACGTGTGTAGTGACTGTGGCGAGACCTTCTCTGAACATGGTCATCTCAAAAACCACCAGAAGTCACACACGAAGGACAAGCCCGAATCCAAATGTATTGCTGGCACATGCTCAAAAAGCCTCTAGCTTGTGTAATGAACTACAAATACTTTATACTAGAAAGTTCCAACTTAACTTATCTCAATTCATGTCTAATAATTGGGAAAAAATAAATCCATTTTAAGTTATTGTGAAAGAGACTGATATTTCTGAATAAAACGCCATATACAGTTTTCTGATCATTGGTGGTGAGAGTTTATTGAACTTGTGATATATCTAATACAGTGGTTCTTAACCTTGTTTGAGGTACCGAACCCACCAGTTCCATATGCACATTCACCGAACCCTTCTTTAGTGATAAATCAAATATGATTTTTTTCCAAATTCAAGACATAGGTATAGGTTTTTTCACTGGTACACAAAATGAACCATGCATACGGCCTAGGGTTCGATCAAACCCTGGTTAAGAACCACTGATCTAATAATATATTCCAGGGCTCATGCACATAATGGTCATATTATCTCCATACTACACTCTATCCATATGGTATAAAGCAGAAAAACCCCTCAGTGTTGTACTACGGATTCACACAATATGGAAGTCGTAATATTCTTGTGTACACAGTGGCGTAACTACCGCCATAGCAGCAGAGGCAGCTGCCACAGGGCCCGGGACATTAGGGGCATGGTGACAGCTGGTGCTATCATTATATTCGGGGGTCTTTTCGGGAGAGGTAAGAAACATAAAAAACACTGTTACTTACCTCTCCACGATCCGGGCAGGCCTCCTTCCTGACGTCCTTTCTGACGTCTCTGACGTCACATGAACCCGGCCTGCGTCCCAGGTCATGTGACGTCCGACGTCATTGAAGAAGGTCGGCAGCGAAGACAATGTAGGAGCCGGGGGACAAGTAAGTAACAGTAGTTTTTTATGTTTTTATTCCCCCGAGTCTCCGATTATTATACTCTGGGGTCTGAAAAGACCCCAAAGTATAATAATTGTTTATGGGTGTCCACAGTGGGACATAATACTGTGTGCAGGGGCCACTATGGGGGATAATACTATGTGCAGGGGCCACTATGGGGGATAATACTGTGTGCAGGGGCCACTAAGGAACATAATACTGTGTGCAGGGGCCACTATGGGGGATAATACTGTGTGCAGGGACCACTATGGGGGATAATACTGTGTGCAGGGGCCACTATGGGGGATAATACTGTGTGCAGGGGCCACTATGGGGACATAACACTGTGTGGAGGGGCTACTATGGGGGATAATACTGTGTGCAGGGGTCACTATGGGGGATAATACTGTGTGAAGGGGCCACTATGGGGATAATATTATGTGCAGGGGCCACTATGAGGGATAATACTGTGTGAAGGGGCCACTATGGGGGATAATACTGTGTGCAGGGGACACTATGGGGGATAATACTGTGCGCAGGGGTCACTATGGGGGATAATACTGTGTGAAGGGGCCACTATGGGAATACTGTGTGAAGGGGCCACTATGGGGGATAATACTGTGTGAAGGGGCCACTATGGGGCATAATAGAACGTGCAGGAATGCATAGGAGGGAGTCGGTCAAGGTCTTCGGGGTCGGTCGGGGGGACGGGACGTCAAAAGCTTGCCACGGGGCCCCCGCCATTCCTAGTTACGCCACTGCTTCACAAGTCTATTGTGGTTGTCTTCCCTCTGTGTTAAACTCATGGAAGCACTGGATGAAGGATTTACATACGAGCAGCAACAAACCTTCGTCAAGGGCTCTAATACAGATGATACCAATTAATGCAGTTATTATTCCAATTAAAATGATAAACCTCAATGAATCTTATTTGTCAGTCCATGGTATCCACGGGGTGTTACCTGTTGTGAAGCTGTTCCAGCTATGCATCATTGTTTCCATTATTAAACTATTGAAAACAAATATGATTTTTGTGTATGTACAAACAACTTTGATCTATGTTACATCATTGGCGATAATCATTTACTTGGAGATGATGAACAGATACAAAGGCGCATATTAATAGTGCAATTGAGTATTAGAAATATTGTAGGGGTTTAATCACATCGTGTTTTTTGCATTTGTTAAATGGATGCATAAAACTGATGTAAAAAACATGATGTGATTAGACCCTTATAATGTTTCTATACAGATGACCATCCATTTACATAGAGATCACTGTATACTACGTTTTTGTGTCCCTGTTTTTGTGTTTCTGGTTTCATCATCTGCTAAATGGATGTAAAAAATGTGATAACCACTGAATTAATTTGTTAAAGGGATTTTATCATTAGAATTCCCTTTTTTTTAACGCCTCCATCTTCTTCTCCCGCGTCACCTTTGTGTCTTCATCCAAAATCGCTGACTGCACATGTCCGTCGGCCATTTTCCAATGTCTATAGTAGAGGCAGGCTGAGAGGGGTCTATGGAGAGGGAAAGGTGAGGGGGAAAGGAGTAAAGATGTGGGGAGAGACACAGACATAGATGACACATAGATAACATCTTGAGACTCTTGACTTTTAGGTGTACATACTAGTTGAAATTCTTTTGACTAGAAGGTACTTGACTTGAGATGTTGGAAACACTGGAATAGATAATATTCAGTTGCTGAGTGGAATCTTATTTCAGCCTGAATGAGAACGGACAGCACAAGGAAAACCAAGACACTTACAATACACCTTCACTTATAAGATAATATTCTGCTATAAAGATAAAGTCTTTACTTCTATAAATCTTCTTTTTATCTGTCCCTGAAGATTCATGGTGGACTTAGCTTTAAAATGCCTAAATAGCTTTTAGCTTTATATGAATGGAATAGAAATCTCACACTTACAGCCTTCGAGATTCTTTGCACTTTTGGGAACAGAAACTGCAGATCACCATAATATGTAAATATGTTATCGCTACTTGTCAGGAGAGATTGCTCTTAATACATATCTATGCATATTATAATTCTGTAGTAATACTTTGTACTTGTGGTGCCTGATGAAGCCCACCACTACTTTCTTTCTGTCTGATATAGAACACAATTTCTATACGAAATTGGACATAGGGTAAATTTACCATAAGAAGTTTAGGTAACCATTTCTGTCTGCATAAATATATGATGAATCTGATCTACCTGATACTGAATACAAAATTGGCGAGGAAAACAAAGGGAAATGAAGAGTGAAATATCTGGCCATGACGAAACGTAGAAACGTATGTTCTCCCTTTGTACTCCAAAGACATATTCACAAGGAATTTCGCTTGTAAGCCCTACTTGGGATAGTGTTGACTATTTAATTGCATTAATTGCATTTAATTGCATGACTAATCTAACAGCATGTTTATTGGGAAATTGCCCAAAAACAAAACCATAATGCAGGTAAACAGGGGAGAATCATACATAGAAACATAGAAACTAGCACTGTCCTTGAAAATCTGGTGGTAGAGACTCAAAGTGGACAGATCAATGAAGGGCAATGAAAATATATAAAACCAAATTTATAAAAACAGTCAATGAATAATTAAAACAACACACGAGGGGAAGCAGAGACCGCAGTTCAGGGGGGGGGGGGGGGGGGCGCAGTAGATAGTGTGAAATGATGGTCCACGACCACACTTGGTCAGGAGCTCTCAGGAGAACCTAGATTGCCAACAAATATCTCAAATCAGATAGAACTTCTCCAAAGAGTTACTGAGTGAGGCAGTAAGATATGGAGCATCTTGCACATCTCTCAATCTTAAAAGATCATCAAAAGCAGTGGGGAGATGATTCTTTACACTGGTTAGTGATCAAGGTCTGGGCCGAAGTAAGAATGTGCTGGAACAGCTTGGCTGCCTGCTTACCCATAGTTCTAGGAGGTACATGGGGGTTAAAGGGATCCCATCACACAAACCCTTATTTTTGTGAGTAACACGTCGGCTATTCTTCTCCTACCTTTCGTTGTCTTCTCCGTGCCGCCGTTCCATAGGAATCCTGGTTCTTGTCGGTATGCAAATGGCTGCTTGCACAGTATTGTAAGTAGCCATTTTCTCATGGCCTGTGGGCATGTGCAGTCTGCTCTGACCAAGGCCTGAGGCCTAGAAGTTACAAGCCACCGCCAGAAGAAGAGGATGAAGAGGACACTGCTGATGAAGATGGAGGCGACGCTGGAGAGAGTTCTCTCGCAGCATTGGGAACGCCCCCAGTGCTGTTTGAGTACTGGGGCCTGCCCCCAGTGATTCGAGAGAACTCATTTGCATACCGACAAGAACCGGGATTCCTATGGAATGGCGGCGCCAAGAAAACAACGAAAGGTAGAAGAAGAATAGCCTTTCTTAAGGCTATTCCGACGTGTTACTCACAAAAAAAGGGGTTGTATAATAGGATCCCTTTAAATGTGTGTAGGAGGGTGGAGGAAAATTAGGATTTTTTATTGGTTTTCCTTTTACGGGATACAAATGGATGGTTTGGCTGCTATCAATCAAATTACCTGCCACAATGGAAGGGGGAATAGGTCATCCCAAGATTATTTCCCATCTGGTCATAAACTTATGGGTGGGTAGAATAATGGGCACTAGGTTTTGGAGAATGCAATAAATAGTCAATATAAGGCCTTAGGTGGAGATGCCCACATGGCAAAGTATTTTAAAAGAGGTAGGAAGGGTAACCTGAGTGGAGTGAAAGATATGTGACATGTAGTGGTGAAAGTGGATGTAATGGCAAAAAGCTTGAGGTCACAAGACGTATTGCTGAGAGTTGGTTAAACGAATGAAAAGTTCAGTGAATGGGGTCAACAATGTCAGCTACTGAAAACTGGAAGACCTTAGTGTGCCATAGCCCTGTGTGTGTCTACACTTATATATTACCCAAGAGTGGGGAACAGTAAGTGGTTAGGCAGGCCTGATCTGAGGTCGATTAGTTTAGAGGTCATCGTATTGTGCATTTCTGGTCTGAAGTCTGAATGCATTTTGGTGTCTGGGGTCAGAATTAAATTTTGGATCTGTAGTTTGATGTCTTCCCTGCTCCCATTCTGCAGTTTTTATTTATATGGGAGAAGCGTTCATGTGTTTCCTTTACCCATATTTCAGTTCTCTATCGGGCCCAGAGAGTACACAGTAGAGAAAAGACACGTGAGTGTCTATTATGGCAACAAGAGAGAGTAAAAGTCTGACCACATCAGTAGGGCCAGCTTCAGCACTATACATCTGTATCTGAGAAGAGAACAGTGGTTTGTGCCTGGTGATACTGGCCATAGGGAAGGATCATATTAGTTACAAATAGTAACCTCACTCTGGCGTCTCTCCGATCTTAGTCAAATGCCACCTACATTGGCACCACTCTGAGAGGTAGCGACCTGGTAGTCACCCTGCAGTGGATAGATAACTCACTTGGACTTATGGACTGAAAACTGTAATTTCAGATTTTTTTCTTTTTAGAATGTTGTAGTGTTTCAGTGTGGCTAGAATAATGTGTTACTTTCATTCTGGAAGTCAGTATAGTTACAGCAATAGCACATTTAGATAGTTTTTAATGTTTTATTAACACTTGCATAATAAAAAATACTTTACCAACTTTTTTTATTTTCCCATCGACTGAGTAGTGAAGTTTACTGATTTTTTTTATTGGGCTATTACATGGCACATACATTTTTTTATTCCATTTTATTGCAGGGTGAGCTGATATAATATATTATTTATATACTAAAGCACAATGGAATTAATGGTGCTATATAAATAAATAATATTAATAATAATATACTTAAAAAAAACCCATTTTGCTCACAATAATTTTTTGTAACGCGGAGTTAAACAGGACCACCTCCACCAACTCCAGTTCTCTGCATTTAACAGGTGCTGCTCCACTGCTTCTGGCACAGTTGGAATTTTTTCTCTAGTCCTCACTGTTCCCAAGCAGTCAGCGTAGTTGGTGCCTGGTATAAAAAAATAGCCTCTCTACTGTGGAATGGGTGGTGTAAACAGAAGGATCTTCGGACCCTCTGACTATAGCTACGGCCCTGTTATCCCCATAAGGAATGCTGTCATCCTATCCAGGACACCGGGTAGACCGACCACTACAACAACAGTCACATTCGCAGCCCTACGGACCCCATTAACCATAATGGGATCCATCGAGTGTCTGTTCTGTTATACTGACCCTATCGGATGAGAAAGTTGGATTTGCAGGACTTGGTGATTTGGAACGCATACTACGCCGGAGACTCCAGTGCCAATATGTAGCCTTAGTGTCCCCTGTATGTAGTAGTGTCTGCAATCTACCCCCCCATACATGTCTGTGCCAGCAGAGGCCTCCATAAGGTGACAACTATAATAACATTAATGATGTCCTGCCATATGATCAGGTGACGCACGGTTCTTTGTATCCCTCTGTCGTGCTCCTCTCTTCAGGCACAGCGTTGCTGGAGTTCCCCTTTAATCAGATCACATTTCTGTCTTTGATTTTCTCTTGCTAAAATAAATGATTATTAGTAAAAGAAAATTTCACCCCCAAAACATTTCTATAAATCCTGAGGCTGAGGAAGCCCCAAAGGCCAACATAGTAAGACCCCAGTAATCTAGACAGCACATGGTAAGTAGGGGCCTCCATTACAGGCCTCCATTATCAAGGCCCAAAAGCTTCAAGTTATGCCTGTGAAGACAAGCCATTATCACCTCCATTATATCACATAGACAAAGTCCCTCCTCTACTTCCCACATACTGTAGGTGTGTATAGATTGATGGGGCTATCCTGTAACTCCTGGTGCATCAGGGGGTCATTTACATTCACTATCAGTGTGCTCAGCCCCTGTTGTGTCCACAATAACACTCTCCATGACCAGGGGCTAGGATTACTTATGTAAATGTAGGACATTGAGATCTGTTCTATCCACTAATAGTACACAAGTGATCCTCAAGGAAATCTTTATAGAGCAAATGGAGACACGTGAGGAACAGGAAGACTTAGATCTAGTGTGTATACTGGCCTATAGTCTAGCAGGCATGAGGATAGGAAGAGGGGCCTAACAATAGCACTCATTCCAAAAAGAAAGCTGTGTCTCTATGGCTGGTTACACATGACTATGTGCTTACTGTAGGCCGTGACTATAAGGCAGATGTCCCCCATGTCACGCCTAACGTGTCATCTAATAGATGGAAGGAAGCGTTCCTAAGGTGACATTGGTCATTGGTGCGCATTGGTTGCAGATATGGCATCCCCACTCCTGCGCTAAACTCTGCAGACCATCGGTATGACTACTATCACTAACCCCTAAGCCAACTAACTTAGAAATGTGTGATGTGGTCCATATGTAAAATTAGCACAGGGAGTAGAAGTCACCGCCCTGCCTTATACCGAGGCTCCCTTTTTCGGATTGTTATGCAACTGTCTGGGAACACACAGAAGGCGGCATAAAGGATCTCGGTGAAGGGGGCAGAAAAGCTATATAAATGTCTCATATGGTCACCCAGCTGGTAAAAGGATATGAGTCCAGATTGATAGTTCACATACACACCGAGCAGATGTGTAGGAGAGTTCGCAGCCACTTCTGCCCTCACTTTATTGTGAAGAGCAGAAAGACAATGGTGGTGCTGACGGTATTCCAGACCCCACGACTTGTCATTGAAACCTATGTAGGCCTCATCGGCCAGTGATTTCCTGTCCATGGTCTGGTAAACCACTCCGACAATCCATTCTTTGGCCTTACGCACATCCACCACCCAATAATGCTGTGCTGAGAACCTGACAGACATTGAAGCGCTGCGGGCCTTCCGGATACCCTTGATCCACATTAACGTAAGAGGCCGATCTGCAGTCGGGTGATACACGTATATAGTTACAGGCGGATTTTATATCCAGGAATACATCCGAAGGCTTTAGCCCAGGGCTCGAATGGATGAATTCAGACAGCATATGAATGAGACTGGACAAGCACCGCTTCAATGTCAAGCTGATGGGTGTCTGGTCCAAATAAACCGTAACGCTGTCACTTTGGTGATACCTGTCCTAGTTTCCAGGCCCCTGTTGTAAAACGGTTGTGGGATCGTCAACATGGAGCATCTCCTGGGTCTCCTGTATCTTCTTGGACAGCTCGTGCTTCCTCATCTCCAGCTCCTGGATGAATCTGGAGACCTGTCCCAGGGCATGTTCCTTATTTCTAGAGATCTCGCCCAGCACAGCGAATTTCTTGATATGGAATTTCTTGATATCTTCTTCTATCATAGTAAAGAATTGGTTTATTACCTTCTCCAGACTATCCGAGGTTTCTTGAATTTTACTTTTCTGTTCATTGAGATTGTCAATCCTCTGCTCGGTGGCTTCTCGCTCTCTGGTAAGGTCCGAAAGTGAATGTTGTAGTTTCTTCTGAGAATTCGCCTGCAGACCTTGTATTATGTTTCGCAGCTTTAGGTTTCTTAGTTTCACAGGCTATTGGTCATACTGTATCTTGCACTCGGGGCAGGTGTAATGTCCAGATCTATTGGTGGCGGCCAGAGCACGGTGAATGCACTGAAGACAGAAGTTATGGCCACAGGACAGCATCATGGGGTCATTGTAGATGTCCAGACAGATGCAGCAGATCAGCTCACCGCCCAGTGACTCCATAGTGCAAAGACACTATCGGGAACCTGAAAGCAGAAACCAAAAAAGACACGGTGAGAGTAATCCTGGCTTCCTGTACCTTGTTGTTTCTGTTTCTATGTGATGCACAAAGTCCTCAGAGAAGGAGAGGAGGAGAGGACTGCATTGTCTACTGAGGATACGACCTGGTGTTTCTTGGTTCATTCCTTGGATTCACACGGAGAGTGACAGTGGTAGATCAGAAGCTCTGCTGTATACAAGGAGCAGCTGGTTATATATGACCCAGCCCAGTACATGTCTCCTGTGTATCCGCTCCCTCTGGAAGTGTCAATAATACAAGTGCTGCAAATGGCGTCCGGCACTTTCGCTTACTTAAAGAGGACCAGGTCTGAAAAACCCAATAACATACGTAATATGATGTCAGCGGAATAGTTCTGGATTCCGGGTGCTGTCCTGGTTGGTGGGAGATATGGCCCAACTTAAACTCATCTGTGCTTGAATATAAAGGTGAAGCAGCGAGCCATCTCATTCCCTCCTTCACCATTTGGGCCCTGTCTCTGCTCCCGGTGTCTTGGGATAAGTCGGTGTAATATGAGGATGTCATTTATATTGTACCTGCTACTCCCTGAATCCTCTAGGAGCAGAGATGGGAGACACCAGCAGGGGAACAGGGCAAAGTGAAATTTGGGTATGGAATCCGTTCAGCCATTGTAAAGAAATAAGCCCTTATGGGCTAATGCCCGGCGCAGGTCGCAGCAAAAACGCGAAAAACCGTGGAGGCAACGAATGGCGGTTTTTCCCGCAGCGCTTTTCACAGAAAGTCTGCAGAGGTTTCCTCTGCAGACTTTCTGCTTCTATTATACCTATGGGGAAACTGCTGTCATTTCCATAAGTAGAATTCAGATGCTGTGATTTGCAAAACCGTGACGGGAGGTAAAACGCCACGTGGGGCCTTAGTGTTGATGCCACTTGACCACCAAGTGGTTGGTAAAATTGCATTATATATAGCAAGCAGAAATCCCTCTCCCAGAGAAAACACAATGTTACAAGCCACTTGGCCACTTACAAATGATACAGATCTTCATCACCAGTAACAGGGCTTATAGCTTTGGAATGGCTGATCAGATTTGGCTAAACAAAACCCAACTATTGGCAACAACTATTAGATGACACATGTTATGACATATTAAGAGGATGGTAAGGCATCATCCACAGGCATGAAGGACTCCGCAGTTTAGTGCTGAGACCAGAACTCAGCATGGCCAGGGATGAGACTTAAGGGTCCCAATTTTACCAACCTCAGGGATGGAAAAAATGCATCATGGCTGCTGCTTTGGACTTTACTTTACATGTTACAAAAAAACTGCCCCCCAAAATGGCCCGGTCTTTGGGTTGATTCCTTCTGAACCTCCCATTGAAGTCATATAAATATCACTTTGCACACAAGGACCCAACCATGCTGCACCTTCCCCAAACTGTTGGAAACTGTTCTTGTACATTGTAGCAATTAAAATTACTCAAAAAATGGATTCAATGACGGGATAGTAACACACCAGGTATTTCTGCAGAGCTGTTGCTACTTCGAGACACTTCCCCTTCTCTATAGTTACAGTAATTTACCTTTCAACTGTCTTGGATTTCGGGTTCTGCCCTTCACTGCAGGCAGTAGGTCCCGGCTACAACTCTATCTGCAGGGTAAAGGAGGAAACGGGGGCAGATATGTTTTTACTATGGAGTCTTCACAGATGGACGACTAATAAATATTGAAGTTTTAAACTTACAATTTGGACCTATTTGGATGTTCCTCTCTCTGGTTGGAGCCGAATTTTATTTCTGTTGTGTCTGGATATTCATCGGTGAAGTCCTTCCCGGTTCTGGTCTCCCAGAGGAGGTTTTTATATGGATATGGTGAGCTGAAAATTTGGATTGACTTGTATACAAAAAAATATATTTACTCTCACCTGTAAATATTCTTATAGTTTTCCCTATCAGGACATTTACGAGCCTCAATAAGCGGAACCACAAGGGGGACTTTCCTCCCGAAAGAAACAAAAGAAGGTTCCAGAGGGCTCCCCTATAATATGACAAGGCGCGCATATATTAGGTGCAATCTAGGACAGGGCAAGGATTAAGAAGACTGGTGAGCCTTGTCGCAATCTTCCACCCACAGGTAGAAGAAACTTCCTTTAGGCGACCTCCTTTTCCTGTCTGCATCCTCTAATTCTGCAGAACCTCTTGGTCGGTATCAGGGATTCCCTATAGATAGAATCTCCAGATTTTAGGAAGTTTTGTAAGAAGCCGCTATATGTAACATCTTATGTGTTTTCTTACCAGCTCTTGCATCTTGAAAGTTCTGCGACACCTGCACTCATATCTTATAAAAAAATTCTCTGGCTTCCAAAGTCCGATCCTCCACTTGGTTGACAATGGATCTCGCTGTATAGAGGAAATATGGAAGACAACTGCATAAGCCAAACAGATTCAGTGACATGAGGTAGCCCACCCACTAGCTAAGCAGATCATTGCACCCACATATGTCCTACAGGGCCGCCCCACACAATAGCACCATGATGTACGGTCATATACCTTCCAGGGAAGTCCTTTAATCTTACTTAAAGGGATTGTCCAGACTTAGGTGACAAAATAAACTACGTTTTCCAATCTACATATTGTGTGTAGAATTGTCATTGACACACGACCCCCCACCTATCATCTGTTCTCAGCAGCTGAAACACAGAAAATAGAGCAGGAAGCAGACAGCGCTGTTCTCTATGTATCGGCCTGACTAGGTACTGCAGCTCAACTCTTATTCACTGCTATTTGTGGGTTTTTATGGCCACTCTGAATATAATATATACCCATATAAGAGCTAGACATTTGGTAGCATGGAAAAGCTGAGTGACAATCTGTGGAAGCTGTAAAGACACAGGGATAGTGGTAATGATGTCTGTACAGATTATCAGGAAATAATGGGGTGTTTTGGACAAAAAAAATGATTAAGATGCCTTGGTTTGTAGTAATTTGTTGGGGTCAGACCCCCCACCCAGCGAGCGCTTCAGGCGGCGCTATGGCAGGGCCCCAGGGAGGGTGGCATTTTTTCTTACCTAAGCCAGTCCAGGACAAGCTGTCCTGGACTGGCTTAGCACGGAGCGGTGGATTGGGGAGGCCACTGGAGCAGCGCTGCTCCAGCAGCCTCCCCTCACGCTCAGGCAGAGAGCAGGTCTTCTCCGTGCCTGTTCTCTGCCTGTGAACGGTGCTAAGCCCCGCCCCTTCATTAAGCCCCACCCCTTCACTCCGCCACGCCCCCTCCTCAGGAGGGGGGGCGGCTTTCTGTAGTTCACTTCGGGCGGCGAAAGGGGCAGGTTCACCCCTGCCCCCACCATACTATCCATAACCACCTATCCATGGCATAAGTGACCAGTATACTCCTTTACAGACCCGGGTTCTGTGTGCACTCCCATCATTCACCATGCTCAGATCTGCCGCCTGCTTCAGATGATGGAATAGTCATATATATATAGCAGCTCCGGCAGCAGGGACACGCCGTAAACATGTAATTACCGTATCGAGGTTGTTTTGGAGAATATGTCTGAGCTGTGACTGTCTACATCTATTATTTGTATTGTATCCAGTAAGAAAATCCCACAAGACATCAGTGCAAAATGTACAGGGACCCCAAAATTTTTAATCTGGGGCCCATACAATGCATTATATTGGTCCCTCCCTTTATTCTTCCCTGGTGGTTGCTATCGGGCCCTCAAAGAGAGGGGTCCAGCTCTGGTTGCTCCCACTATAATGAGTAATGACAGGGCACCTGAAGTTCCATCAGCAGAGAGAGGACTCACAACACCTCGGCCTTCCTCTGTATTGTAGATGTTGGGGTACAGGGGGTAACACATCCAGGCCTTGTTAGCATTAGTTGCACAGGCCTTTGGGGTTGCATCTGTACCTGGGCTCCCACTAACCATATACGCTGGGGTGCGCTGGATCCCTGAACCATATTCCTCCTGTCTGATATTAATGATATGAAATATATTAGAAGTTGTCTTCTCTATCATGTAAGTGAATGTCCGAGAAAGAAAATACAAAATGACGAAAATGTTGTTTTTACTTTTTTTAGTCATCTCAAATCTACAAAGACTGGAATCAAAAAGTGACCAAATACCCCAAATTGGTACCAATAAGCAGCTCTCACAATACAAGTCCTCCTAGCGATCTGTTCACACAGTCCTCTCCCAAATATAAACTATAAGTTCTATGTACCCAAAGATTACATAACCCACAATGGGGTCTGCCGGGTTTCCACCGTTTCTATACATTTTTGGCCGAATCTGCGGTGGATGTGAGCCGAGCCATAGACTGCTGCATGGCCGCCTGCCGGGACCTCCAGCGCTCAGGACAGCGAGCCTCCTTTCATGCTCCAGTTGTTGTGGAACTACAAGTTTCAGCATGGCTTCTTGCTTTTACTTCTCATGGACATACCCATAGAAATAAATTGAGCATGCTGGGAGTTGTAGTTCCACAGCAGCTGTAGTTCTGATGGTTGCCGAACAGATACCCCTGTAAGGACAAGTCCACATATGACGGTGACAGCAAATTATTCATCATAGAAATCCATAAAAAATCTGTGAAATCCGCGGTGAAGCCGGCAGCGTAAACTGACATGGGGCAGAATGAAAAGCATCGGATACACTGCAGATATAGGAGAGCATTATACCTACAGGGGGAGGAACCCTATACGTATATATAGCATCAATGGTCTGTATACAATGCATAGAAGCCAGGTCTGTAGGTGCAACCACAAGGGGCGCTATTACAATAAATGGTTAACCCCTCTCTATCCCAAATACACTAAATATAGAGTAATGCTCATTGTAAGAGGGGGCAGAACTTTCACATGATTATTTTCTGTACCCTTAGTGCTAGAGTGTCCCCTAAAGATTAGAGTACCCCTAAAGATTAGAGTACCCCTAAAGAATATTAGAGTGTCCCATAAAGAAGAGTAGAGTGCCCCAATAACCATTGTCAGAGCCCTTTCATATGATTATGTTTTTTATAGACCCCCAGGAACATGTATTACACATCTATTCTTCCCATACACATTAGTAGTAACACTATATAATAATGGACTATGGGCACGGCCGGCCCTCATACAGCGGTCACTTCTTCCCCATCTACTAATAAGGCAGCACTAGAAGTCGCCATAAAGGTCTCTCCCAATCCTCAGGACACTGGACTGTCTCTCACAGTGTATATGTCAGTGCAGGGCAATGGACACTGCCAGGCAGGAGCTACCTGAGGGTCTCACGGCCATGACATCACGTCACCTGCGCACGGCCAACTGACATTCAGTTCTTAACTGTCGACGGCGGAGAGAAGAAGCGATTCGAAAGATTTCTAAGGATTTCTACAGATTTTATTTTGGATTAATTGGATTAATTTGGACTGAGTGAGACAACCAGGATGGTGTCCACTGGAAGAGGAGAGGACGGAGAGGAGAAGAAGAGGAAGAGGGAAGAGGAGAGCAACGGAGAGGATGAGAAGAGAGAAGAGAAGAGAAAGAGGGAAGAGGAGAGTGACGGAGAGGAGAAGAAGCGTGAAGAGAAGAGGAAGAGGGAAGAGGAGAGCAATGATGGACTAAAGAAGAACAAGAAGAGAAGATCCCAGGATAAAGGATCGGAGGACCAAGAACCGACCCCTGGCAGGAGCCAAGACGCTGAAACATCAGGCCCCTACCCCGGCTTTACCATCAGCCGCTTCATCCTCCACAAGATGTTGGGTAGGGGCAGCTTTGGCAAAGTAAGTTATATCACTTCTTATTCATTTTGACCCCCATTTTATTTTGTGTTGTCAACATTGCAGACTGGGTAGATATTAATTGTAGTCTAGGTCTATGAGGTGACTGTTAGGATGCCCAGAGACTTTCCTGCCCCCATGACCACTGCTTTGTGCCCCATATCTCATCTGCTCTGTGTATCACCATAGTTAGGTTTAGTGTTAATATAAAGGAGTACTCTGACTCATGGACGATCTCAGGATTAGAGCTGTGGGGGGGGGGGGGGGGTGGACTGTTTATTTCCATGCTGATCCCAAACCGATCCACCCAGCCTTCTTGTGCCTATTCTGTCCATTCCCATATGGTAATAGTAGAGTCCCCCTTTATGGTCTTTCCATACGTATGTAGTAACCAATTTCTACTTGTCTCCTTCAGGTTTTCCTGGCATCAGTCCCTGGCCGAAAGACCTTCATGGCCATCAAGACCATCGACAAAAGAGAGGACAATATGGATACCATTGTGAGAGAGCAGCAGATACTCGCCGCTGCCAGAGAATGCCCGTTCATATGCCACCTCTATGCCGCACACCACTCTGAGCAGCGGGCATATTTAATAACCGAGTATCTGTCTGGCGGCAGCCTGGAGGATTTGATAAAGATGTGCGGCTGCCTGAACATCGGCAACGTAAGGTAAGAAAAAGGGGAAATACCGGGAGGGGGGGGGGGGGGGAAGGGGGAGAAGATAAAAGCTGAGGTCGGGGGTTGTAGTCAGGGATTTACTAACACTGACATTTCTCTTTGTTCTTCCCCGAGATTCTACGCGGCAGAGATCGTTTGCGGACTTCAGTTCCTCCATGGACACGGCATCGTCCATCGGTAAGAACTTTCTTCCTTCTATGTCTCCCCTTTACATTCTGGATTTCATGCACCCGGCTTTCCTAGGGTCCTGCCTGGTCTTGTAGTCACCCATCCCCCGTCTCCATTGTCATTGGTCAGATTGTAATTTTCTTCTCTTATTTCATTACAGTGACATCAAGCCAGCGAACATCATGTTGGATGCAGAAGGCCACACCCGTATCATCGACCTGGGGCTGGCCCAAGATGGAATCACCACCTCCTCCAAACTCTGTGGCGTGACGGGCACCTTCAATTACATGGCCCCAGAGGTGCATTTCAACACAGGATATAGTGTAGCAGTGGACTGGTGGAGCTTGGGAATAGTGACATCCAAGATGGCAACAGGACGCCACCCGTTTTCCGAGGGTAAAAACCGACGGGAAGCCTTTAGAGCCAAGCTCACCAAGAAGCCAGAATTTCCAGATGACATCGATGCGGACTTGAAAAATCTTGTCGAAAATCTGCTACACAAGTTTCCTAAGGAGCGCCTGGGTGTGTGCCGGAACATCAGAGAGCATCCATTCTTTGCTACCATCGGCTGGGAGGAACTGGAGCAGAGGAGAGCGCGGCCACCATTTACACCGTTTCAGCCAGTTCTGGAGAAGGAACATCTACAGTGGCCGGAGGACAGGAGCGCCCTTCATCCCACCAACCACCATAACTACACGTCACCAAGCTGGGATGCCTTGCAGAATGAACCGGCGCCCACAGCCCAGAACTACACGACTCCTCCATGTCTCTGCTGTTCTGAACGACCAAGGCTGCCTTGAAACACACAAACTCTCTCCATCGCCATGCCACACTTGCCAGAACAGCGTGAAGATCTTCTGCGTCCATCGGGAGCGGCCTGTGCTCGGCTCAGCACAGGCCTGGTAAGTATGACGCACAACACACATCACATACACTACATGATAGGTATAGGCAGCACACACTACATGATAGGTATAGGCAGCACACGTAGACACATAGAGATAGCGGCCATTGATCCTGGGATTTATTCCGATTGCCAGATTTGGGGTCAGGAAGGAATTTTCCCCCTATGCTGAGGACAATTGGCCCATTCCTCACAGGGTTTTCGCCTTCCTTAGGATCAAAACACGGCCTTAAATAGGATTAGATAAGTAAGTAGTAGTAATAGTAAGCTAAAAATAGGAATTAATAGGAAAAAATGTAGTTACAAAAATATAAAGATTAGATAAATGTATAAGAATCTGGAAACAGAAATAGTAGAATAGAAATCTAGGAAAAAACTAAAAAAAAAACTAAAAAAAAAAAAAGATATAGGTTATAGCTCACATAGATAATAAAATTTTAATATTATAGTATAAAAGAAAAAATAAAATAAAATATAACTCATAGATCTCACACACATATAGAATATATATACACACTCGCTTAGTAGACGTATCAAAAAAACTTAATACATAGTTTTAAGATTATAGATTAAAATAAAACATAAAAAAATTTAAATAAAATATTAGACAGAACACACATACCTGTATATATATATATATATATATATATATATATATATATATATATATATATATATATAAACGTACAGTAGTTTAGTAAGTATAATAATAGCATAATATATTGTTTTAATGTATAGTATTAAATAGTAAAATATAAAACTAAAAAAAAAATAAAAAAATTGCAAAATGTAATTCTGACTACCCATGTTAATATATAGCAGTGTAACACATAGGAAAAAATAGTATATCTATATACACATGCAGGTATACAGTAGTGACATATAGCATTAATATAGTAATAAAATGCAACCCCTCCCCCATCTATAAATAAGATTAGTATAATACACATTATATAGACGTAATATAATAAGAATATAGTAATATAATACGACCCCTCCCCCATCTATAAATACGCTTAGTATAATACACATATATAGACGTAATATAATAGGAATATACGATAGTAATGTAATATAATATGACCCCTCCCCCATCTATAAATAAGATTAATATAATACACATATATATAGACGTAATATAATAAGAATATAGTAATATAATATGACCCCTTCCCCATCTATAAATAAATTCTCCCCTTTACCTCTTACATCTTTGTCCTTGTCTTTATTCTCATTGGATCTCCTTGTAGTAAATGTTGTTCAGGCCTCAATGTCCTTTCCCAGCACTCGGGATCTTCAGTGGTTTTCAATCTCACTTTAAGTCATTTTACCTCTAGATGTCTATAGGTGGTGTGAACAGAGCCCCAAAGGGTTGTCGGCTCTTTACCATCCCGTCCTGTAACCTGTGGTCGGACCTGACTGCAGCCGTTCACTTTCCCTACAGCGCCTCTAGAGGTAATAAAGTATAACACACTTCTCACTAACATCACTGGGTTCTCCATGGACATGTTGGGTCTTCTGTTAATCCCATTCTGGGTAATAGTTGGTGGTTGTGGCTGAAGGACCCCCCTCTACTACCTCAGAATTCCCTGGGGCAGTATTTTATATGGGTTTTCTAAGGCCTGGTTCACATCTGTGTTTGGTATTCCGTTCGGGGAGTTCGGTTGGATAGCCCTCAAACAGAATACCAAATGCATTAAAAAGTGGTTAGCTAAGAAACCACATGGACCCCAGGGTAGGACTGGGGTGTCTAGGGCCCACCAGTGGAATTGTTTTTAGGGGCCCAGCGC
Organism: Leptodactylus fuscus; assembly: GCF_031893055.1. Taxonomy (NCBI): domain Eukaryota; kingdom Metazoa; phylum Chordata; class Amphibia; order Anura; family Leptodactylidae; genus Leptodactylus; species Leptodactylus fuscus. The sequence goes on along the minus strand of NC_134275.1, from coordinate 23,651,638 downwards.
CAGGACCCCTGTAGATGAGCTGTACCGAGACAGGGCGGCTAAGGTAATAATATATCAGGAGCCGGCTGCTCACCCGCCATACAATGTGCACCACTGCACTATCTAAACCCACTGCTACACACTGTATGGCAAGGACTCCTTGGACCCGTATATATAATAAATCCCTTGAACCATGGTGACGTGAAACATAAGCTTCCTACAATAAAAAACATGACTCCTTAAGTGTGGTGTATGTGGGGTATGAGTGGGGTATACATGGGGTAGGCCACAGCTTTATTGATCTGAACAATCCAAAACACTGTGAAAAGTAAACATACTTGTCCATGCCCCTCCTCCGAATACGTCTTCCTCCTCCTCCTGCTCCGCAGTGAACCAGCGAGCATGTAGGTCCCTACTTTACCGTATCTGGACATGGACCCCCCGCCTGCTGTGACAACGAACCTGAAAGAGAGAGAGAGAGAAAGAAAGCAAGAAGGTGTGAACCCGCGCTCACCTGTAATGGAAAAACTCATCTGCAGAGGTCCTGGCTGTCAGACTCCCGTAGATCTAATATTGATGGTCTATCCTAAGGACAGGCCATAAATATTAGAAACATGGATAAATCCTTTAAAGATGTTGTCCAGGAATTGGAGCAGCCCATGTGGCGGGCCGGAGGTTTAAAATAACAAAGCATACTCACCTGTCCTTGGCACCCCGTTGTCCACCACCAGTGTCCATTCAGTCTCGTGCTGGCACCTTTTTGCTGGGAGTCCTGCACCTCATATGACCGCTAAGACGAATTGGATACAGGATTTCCATAAATGAAGCCATGAGACCGAACAGACAGAGGCGGAGGACAACAGGGTGCTGGGGACAGGTGAGTATGTTTGTTTCTTTAATTTTTACACCTCCGTGGCATCCGCAGTGTCCTGCACTAATTGTTTTCAATGGGAGTCAGAATCAGGGAAGAATCAGCTGTTGCAGTGAACCGTGGTACCTGTGTAAGCGCCGTGACCCCTTCTCTGTTTACACAGTGTCGTACATCTCATAGTGGCCATGTCATGTAACTACAGCCTCGTCCTATAAGCGTCTATGTGACAAGGCTGTAATTACATCATCACACGGTCACTATAAACATACAGCGTGTGATATACACAGGCACCATGGCCCCCTCATACAGCTGATCAGGGGGTCACTTATCTCTTATTGATGATTTATTCTGAGGAGAGATGAGCTCCTCGTGAGGCCTTAGTCTTAATAAAGCCGAAGTGCCACATTCATTAAATGAATTGCCCCCTCATAGTATGCCCCTGATTCCCCCTGACAAATACTGCACCCCTAATGACCCCTAATATCAATGACCACCCCCTTATGTTCATAATGCCTCCTAAGATAACATGCAACTGTGAGCAGAGATGCAGGGACAGAGATGCAGCATCATCAATAACAGAATCCTCACCTTCCTCACACAACAACGGGGTCCTCAGCAAGAGCCAAGCAGGGTTCATGCCAAACCACCGCACCACAGACCATATCTACACCCTGCACAGCCTCATCAAGACGCACGTCCACAACACCAGAAGAGGCAAGTTATTCGCCTGCTTCGTAGACTTTAAGAAGGCGTTCGACTCAGTATGGCACACAGGCCTACTCCTCAAACTCCTAGAGAGTGGAATAGGAGGAAGAACGTACGACGTCATCAAGGGCTCCTACACCGGAAACCAGTGCAGTGTGAAGGTGAATGGGAAAAGGACAGCATACTTCCAACAGGCCCGAGGGGTCAGACAAGGCTGTAGCCTGAGCCCAACGCTCTTCAACATCTATATCAATGAACTGGCTACAGCCCTGGAGGCCTCACCAACCCCAGGCCTCACCCTGAACAACCGAGAGGTGAAGTTCCTGCTATACGCCGACAACCTCCTACTCCTGGCCCCCACCGAGAAAGACCTCCAAGAAAGCTTGGCAGTGCTGGAAAAATTCAGCACCACATGGGCCCTACCCATCAACCAGAAGAAGACCAAAGTCATGGTATTTCAGAAGAAGGGCCACAATAAAGCCTCCACCACCCCACAATTCACACTAACACTGAAAGCAAAAGCCTGCAGAACCTTCTACGCCATCAGAAGACAACTGTACCACCTCAAACCACCGGTGAGGGTCTGGATGAAGATATTTGACGCAGTCATCTCCCCGATCCTTCTCTATGGCAGTGAGGTTTGGGGCCCAGCCACCTACCCAGACCAGTCAAAGTGGGATTCCAGCCCAACATAGACCTTCCATCTGGAGTTCTGCAAATACCTGCTCCATGTCCATCGCAACACCACCAACATGGCCTGCAGGGCAGAGCTAGGCAGACTCCCCCTATGGCTCACCATACAGAAGAGGGTGCTAGCTTTCCAGGCACACATCCAGGGGAGCAAGCCCGACTCCTACCACCACCAAGCATGGCTAAGCCACCTGAGCAAACCAGACATTCAACAACCAAACAGCAGCCAACAACCAAACCAAAAACACCAACAGATGATAACCAAGGCCGAAATAAAGGCGACCACAGAGGCAAAGAGCGGTACATTGAAGAATGGAGAAACGAAATAAATAACTCCAAGAAACTCACCGTGTACCAATCCCTACAAAGGGACTACACCATGGCCACCTACCTGGAGAGAATACGCCACCCCAAGCACAGATAGACCCTGAGCCGGTACAGACTAAGCGCCCACAACCTAGAGATAGAGACGGGGCGATACAGGCAGACGTACAAGCCACGGGAGAACAGACTGTGCCAGCACTGTGACCAGGGGGCCCTAGGAGACGAGACCCACTTCCTGCTACACTGCACCAAATACTCAGCTGTGAGGGCCGTCTACTACCAAAGACTCTCTGCCCACATCCCAGACTTCATATCTGCAGACGAGAAGAGGAAACTCTACATCCTACTGGGAGAAGAAGAGGCCACTGTGGAGATCGCTGCCCAATACGTGTCCAGCTGTCACCAAATAAGAGGAAGATGAGACTGCACGGACTATTATATTTATCCCAATACACCCGCCCCACCCCCACCCCCACCTCCAACCCCCCCATATAGCAGTCACCAACGAAGAGGAAGATGAAACTCCATGGACTGTTATACCCCAAACCAACCGCCCCACCCGAGTCCAACTCCCCCCCCCCCCACTTTACTAGCTTTGGCAATGCCAAATATCTATTCGGACGTGCCAATAAAGCTTTTTTGATTTGATTTGAAACTGGGCAGAGATGGAGGGGCATGAATCTGGGGGAGAGATGGAGAGGACATGAATCTGGGGGCAGAGATGGGGGAACATGAATCTGGAGGCAGAGATGGGGGAACATGAATCTGGGCAGAGATGGAGGGACATGAAACTGGGGGAGAGATGGAGAGGACATGAATCTGGGGGCAGAGATGGAGGGGACATGAATCTGGGGGCAGAGATGTGAGGACATGAATCTGGGGGCAGAGATGGAGGGGACATGAATCTGGGGGCAGAGATGGGGGACATGAATCTGGGGGCAGAGATGTGAGGACATGAATCTGGGGGCAGAGATGGAGGGGACATGAATCTGGGGGCAGAGATGGGGGACATGAATCTGGGGGCAGAGATGGGGGACATGAATCTGGGGGCAGAGATGGAGGGGACATGAATCTGGGGGCCGAGATGGAGGGGACATGAATCTGGGCAGAGATGGAGGGACATGAAACTGGGGGAGAGATGGAGAGGACATGAATCTGGGGGCAGAGATGGAGGGGACATGAATCTGGGGTAGAGATGGGGGGACATGAATCTGGGGGCAGAGATGTGAGGACATAATCCGATACGCGCTTGGACTGACTTGTTAGATGAGCTTCTTCCACAACCTTCTCCGATCCTCCCATTGCATTTGGCTCCATTTTTGACGACTATCCCTCCTGACACCTTTTCGGATTTTTGGGCCGCCTTCCGTGGTCTGTCCTTCAAGGAAGTTATCACTCCCTCAGGGCTACTGACTGCAGAAGAAACCTGCTCTCTGTTCCCAGACAGGGTATTCACCTTCCTCCACAAAAGGAACATGTCTTTGGTCTTCGACAAAATCCTTCAAACATACGTTGCTAGATCTTACCTGACCAACTTTGAGAAACTACTGCTGTCTAAAACCCATATGTTGAGGAAAATTTCCCATTTTCTCTCCCATTATGTGGACCCAAGCCGTCCTTACCGACCAAAATTCGTGACTGATTGGGAAGCAGAACTACAGTTATCGTTGTCTGACGATGAAGTGGAAAAACTCCTATCCAGATCGCATGGTTTTTCGCCCTGTATCAGGTTGCAGGAAAGCAATTACAAGCTAGTTTCCCGCTGGTACAGGACGCCTGTTTGGTTACACGCCAAGAAATTGCATACATCTGATCGTTGCTGGAGATGCCAGACTGGGGCTGGCGACTATTTGCATATTTGGTGGACATGTCCGGTGATACAAGACTTTTGGCTCCAAGTAGAAAATGTGATACGTGCAGTCAGCTACCCTTACTTCCAACTCACTCCCGGAACAGTGTTTCTCTTAATGCCATCTGGAGATTACAAACCTGAATCGAATAGACTGAGAGATGTGAGGACATGAATCTGGGGGCAGAGATGGAGGGGACATGAATCTGGGGGCAGAGATGTGAGGACATGAATCTGGGGGCAGAGATGGAGGGGGACATGAATCTGGGGGCAGAGATGGGGGACATGAATCTGGGGGCAGAGATGGAGGGACATGAATCTGGGGGCAGAGATGGAGGGGACATGAATCTGGGGGCAGAGATGGGGGGACATGAATCTGGGGGCAGAGATGGAGGGGACATGAATCTGGGGGCCGAGATGGAGGGGACATGAATCTAGGGGCAGAGATGGAGGGGACATGAAACTTGGGCAGAGATGGAGGGACATGAATCTGGGAGAAGAGATGTGGGGACATGAATCTGGGGACAGAGATGGAGGGGGGACATGAAACTGGGGGCAGATGAAGGGGTGACATGAAACTGGGGGCAGATGAAGGGGTGTATATGAAACTGGGGGAGAGATGGAGGGGGGGACATATAATTTACGGGTGACTGTAGGAGGATTATACTGTGTGCGGGCACATGAAAAATAAATGAGAATGGGTGGAGTCAACATAAAAGTGGGAGGAGCTAAATTTGCTACTGCGCGCTGCACGTGTGCACATTATGTCCCTCTTTCTGCTCTTCAAAAGTTGTGAGGTATGGTTAATATTCCTGTAGCAGTTGACCCCCCTTTTCTGTACACACAGAACAAGCTTTTCTAAGGTTTAAATATCTTCATTTTGCCAACATCCCCACAGGAGTGTATTCACACAGGTCACTTCTCCGCCCTGGAGCCGCCCAGACTGTGAGGGGAACGTTCCCTTTAAGAGATTACACATAACCAGCTGACTCTATACTGAGTCACCCTTCCCTGAAAAGCCGCAAGCGGGAAGCCATTTTAGCGAAGACCACAAGGTTCTGACTAGTTATAAGCCTAGGCTAACACAGCGAGCAGTGCGCGCTCTAGCGATGAGATCGGCGTCCGTATCCTGGCGCAGAGTGAGATGACGTAAGAATGGGCGGTGCGTGGCAGCCTGACAGAGGGGCATCTCGCTGGTTGGTGTGGGCAGGTCACGTGTGGTAGTTGCTTCTGGTACTGAGTGAGGTAAGCCCAGGATGTGGGGGATATGTTATATTGTACACCTATGTTGTCATTCTGTACGGTGTCCGGGGAGGGTCTATACGTCATGAGCAGCAGGGGGCAGGCTATAGGGGGGTTGTGTAATACTCTGCGGTGTGCTCGGCCACTGCTGGATGGATAGTGTATGTGTAGTGTATGGATAGTGTATGGATAGTCTTCCCAGGGCTGCTTCCTCTGCTCTATGGCTGACTCCTGGCTCTGTGTCATCTTTGTTTTCTCTCTGTAGATTCTACTGTTGACTCCAGGCATGATCCTAAGACAGTGATAACCCAGTGTGAACAGCGCTCTACAGGGCTTCAGGTAAGCAGACACAGATGGTGGGGAGTTTAATTAAAGGGAGACTCTGCCTGCCCCCCTCCCTCATGACACACACACACACACACTATGATTTCTGGCTTGGAACTCAAAAGTGCCTTAAAGGGGTGGGCCACTTTCAGACCAATATTGAGAGACAAATGTAAAGTTGTACAATTTTCCAATATATTTTCTGCATCAATTCCTCACGGTTTTCCTGATCTAAGCTCGCTGTCATTCGTTCTATTACTTCTAGGAGATAAAACTCTGACCATGGCCATGTGACTTATGGTCTATGGTCATATGATGAACACACAGGTGCACAGGTTGTTATAGTCACAACACAGTAATCAAACATCTGCCTGGTAACGAGCTGTGTGCTCATCACATGACCATGGACCCTAAATCACATGACCATGGACCCTAAATCACATGACCATGGACCCTAAATCACATGACCATGGTCAGACTTTTATCCACTAGAAGTAACAGAATAAATTACAGAAAGCCGAGATCTAGAAAACTGTGAGGAATTGACACAGAAAGTATACTGGAAAATTGTAAATCTTTTAATTATACAAACAATAACATTTGTATCTCAATATTGGTCTGAAAGTGGTCAACCCCTTTAAGTCAGGCCCGGACTGACTCACAGGTGGCCCATGTGTCAGGGGGGGCCTCTGACTTACCTTGGTATTTTACAGTATACTCCCTGTACTTCATACACATACACACACATATATATATATATATATATATATATATATATTTATTGTACAGCATCTCAACCAGTATAATCTACTTATCAGTGTTTCAGAAATGGCCCAGTTTATTTTATATATTGTAGACCGGTGGTTCTCAGCTTGTGGTACATGTACTCCAGGTGGCGTGCTCCGCAGTTAGGAACGGCTGGTCTATATTATATGCTATACTGCATGCAGGTTCCCCTCAGCCCAGGAAGGTGTTGATGCCGTTCCTTATTACAGTTACAGTTGCCCTGGCATTGCGCGGTGCGCAGCATTCATCACTCACCTGTCTTTACCCCATATCCTGCGGCTTGAAGCAGAGTGGTGACTGATGAATACTACTCATCAATCGCTCCTTAGATATGACTGGATGTGGGGGCCTCTTTGTTACATGTGGGGGCACTGAAGGATATGTCATTTATCACAGATTGTTATTTTTAGGGTGCTCAGTTGGGACTTTTTGTGATTAGGGGATACTTTGCTAGAAAAGGTTGAGAAACCCTGCTGTAGACAAGTTGGGTGACTGAGATGACATCTAGGTGAAGAGTAAGGCCAACCAGTATCTATCTTCCTTGGACCTTATCTTCTTATTTACACTGCAGGGGATCTCAATCATCTTGTTGCTGCCTGAGGCCTCCCGCTGCCTGAGGCCTCCCGCTGCCTGAGGCCTCCCGCTGCCTGAGGCCTCCCGCTGCCTGAGGCCTCCCGCTGCCTGAGGCCTCCCGCTGCCTGGCAAGTGTTAGGCATGCAGCTACTACTGAAAAGAAAATACATTTTGTGGGTCTTTTAGGAACTTGTGAACAAATATCAAGTAACATTTACATACACTATAGCTGTTTAGTGGGCCCCAGTATGAATTTTACTGATGACTCCTATGTTGTAAACAGGGAGACAGTGCCTCTGTTATGCTCAATTCTCTCTAGGCTGCGCTGACGAGGTCCAACCAGACAGAAATGGTGCCGTCCGTAGCTGAGACATTGATTTGGTTATAACCCCGCATTATGCAGTAAAGACTTCTGGGAATGTCGGGCATGTTGTTCAGGGTGCTTCCCATAGAGGGCAGCATAACAGAGCCACTGTCTCCCTGTTTACATCTTGGGAGACAGATTTGCATATTCTTCCCATGTTCCCTTGCAGTGGAGCAACTATGGCTGTATAAGTCTCCACACACCTGTAAAGGTGGTCTCTCTCCCTAATAATGGACGTTATCCCCATAATTTGGTGGGTCCTAGTCACACGGCACAAAAATGTAACTTATTTTATTAATGGTTTGGGAACATTTCTGCTCCCTGGTCCGTGTGACTGTGGCTAACTCTTCATATACCACTTACAATGTCTATCATTATACTCTGGTAGAACTTATATACTTCATACTGCAGGGCCCGGTGTGAGAGGACCTGTAGCACTGGTGGACCTGGTTTGTTCACTTATTTGGTTTGTGGCCAAGTAGTTTGCAGCTTTTGGCACACAGGTCACGTTTGCCTGGCACGCCAAGCTCATTTTAAACAGCACATGTATTGTATCCCCACTCCTGTCAGTAATGGTGACTGTCCTCGGGGTATATTCTGCATCCAACTGTCTACGATGCATTTGCCCATAAAAAAAGAAATAGCTTTGCCAGCATTGATGCACTGTGAATGGTCTCCGGTACACGTGTGTGCCATACTGTGTGCACACTTTACATATTAACATGCCAAATCTTAAATCGCCTCATACAGCTCCGCAGGTCCTTTGACTAATCTGGTTTGCAATGACCCTCGCATAGTTAATTGAAATGCTCCACATTTACACTAATGTCTCGTCGTACCCACAGTAATAAATTTGGGCTGCTCTGTATTATAGCTGCAAATTTTTTAAAATGTCTTTATTTTCTAAAATCTGCATGCTGTACATAAAAGGGTGCTGACCCCAACCCTCGCTGTAGACCTTGGGGTTGGGTTACAGTTGTCTGATCATTAGTGATCCGCTCATCTTCATGTCTGTGTCTTTAGCACGTACAATATATATATTTTTGTCTTTTAGAGCAATTTTTTGAATCTTATAAAATTCAGTGCACTGTTAGTTTTGCTGGTGTGTGCCTCGCTGGCAGAGATATTTGCGCCATTAGTTTTGGCACCAATATACCTCCTTTGTCAGAGTGTTGCAGCCTAGTGTTATCGCTTGAAGGTGAGGAAGCCCCCCACCTTTTACTATAAAGGAGAAGTGGGGTGGATAAAGGGCATTTCTTAAAGCCCAGCGAGGATGCTGAACTGTGTGACCCAACTTTCTGACAGTGCGATATTGGTACCGAAACTAATTGCACCAATATCTCTGGCACTGGGGCGTATACCAGCAAATTTGAACTATAGTACTGCAGATGTCAGAGAACATGAAGGGTCCTCTACAAAGGGGTTGTCCAGGAATTGGGGCAACCTGTGTGAAGCTCTAGTTAAAAAAAACAATATAAAGCATACTTACCTGTCCCTGGTGATCCATTGTCTGCTGCTAGAGTGCATCAGTGGCCGGTGGAGAGGGACCGATGACATCATTCACATAAGTCACCAGTTACTTAGACAATGGAGTGTTGGAGGTAGGTGAGTAGATATATATATATATATATATATATATATATATATATATATATATATATATATATATATATATATATATATATACTGTGTGTGTGTGTGTGTATATATATATATATATATATATATATATATATATATATATATATATATATATATTACTCCTCTGCCTGGCCTCCACAGGGGTTGTTCCAATTCCTGGACTACTTTAACCCTGTTTCCTTTAAAGGGGCTCTATCATTGTGAAAAGTCATTTTTAACTAAGCACATACTTGCATAGCCTGTAGAAAGGCTATTCCACACCTACCTTTTGTCTGTAAATCGCCTCATTAGTTTTTGAATGAGCCCCTTTTTATTCATATGCTAATTAGGCTTCATTGTGCACCCCGGAAGTCTCATTGTACACCCTCTGCTATTCTCAGCTATGTGTATGAGAGCAGGGAGACGAGTCGTCAGCAGCCTGTGCTGTACACATAGCACACAGTGCTCACTGAGAACTTCCTGTGCACGCTGAAACCTAATTAGTAGAGATGAGCGAGTACTGTTCGGATCAGCCGATCCGAACAGCACGCTCCATAGAAATGAATGGATGCACCTGGTACTTCCGCTTTGACGTTGGCCGGCCGCTTAACCCCCCGCGTGCCGGCTACGTCCATTTATTTCTATGCGAGCGTGCTGTTCGGATCGGCTGATCCGAACAGTACTCGCTCATCTCTACTAATTAGTATATGAATAAAGATGTGCTGATTCAAAAACTACTGAGGCGATGGGGATGAGGTCTGTGCAATGGAGAACTGGCAATGGGTAAGTGTGACTTTTCTATTTTGCACTTATCCTCACTGTCCCTGGTTTTGACTTTTTCATGAAGAACCCTTGACGGGGCCGCACTGTATGAATGGAGGAAGGCGAGGGACTTTTATTGGTCGTAAGCACAATATGACCTTGAACACTTTCTCTGTAACATTGCTTTTATTGTGCGTTGTGTAAGCTGGCATTTTTCTAGTTAACAAGGACGGCATATTACACTTGTTCTCCCAGTTCTTTTGTGCTACAAACTGTTGAGTGTTGGGTCATCGCAACATAACACTTTCACGGCTTTATTAGTTGTAATGCAGGTAGTGAGAAACTTCAGTCTGTCACCACGTAACATTAGTCTTATTATGTGGACTCCGTGTATACTGGGGACTTAAAGGGGACCGGTCATGTTCTACATGCATGCAATCTGCTGGCAGCCTGTTATAGGATAGATTGATGTATAGAATTGTGGGAACAGTACTAATATAGTAAAGAAGTGACGGACTAGTATAACCCTTTCCTATACATTACATCTTTCACCTCTCTTTACTCTTCTGGTCTCAACCATTTTCTATTACTCCCCTGATCCTGTCCGGCTAACGCTTCAGCTTTTCTTTAGACTCTCTGGCTTCTCCAAATCTATCACAAGAAGCTATTTCTCTCCGCTATCATCCCACCAGCACCTGGCAGTTTGCATCATCCACTTTGTCACATGTTTGCTCCTGCAACTTGCTACAAAACTGCTCTTTCTGGAACATAATGTTTGTCCTCTGGCTACATTGTTGCTGAAATAACAACCCGCTCTTGTTTTGTCACCAACTCATACTGCTATAAAGATCATACATGTCATACATGTACTTGTTACATTTCCTTATGTCCACAAATCAGGAGACTTATTATACTTCTTACTCTATATATTTATTCTGTAATTGTTCATTACATCTTTTTGGTACTTATGTATTATGTATACACACATACTGTAGCATTCAGCAAAGAACAATAAAAATATTCAGCTCACCCCTTTGTGTACTATCCAGCATATGGCTTTGTGGTGCACGGAACCGGTGGACTGGACCCGGTAAGTCACAACTAGGAACTCGAAAAGACGAAGAATCCAGCACCCACAGGCCGAGGATAGGTAAAATCTTCAAGCTTTATTGATCATCACTTGGTAAAAATCTTCCTTGAATTCAAGTGGGGATATGGCTGAGACAGGGCGTATAGCCCTCTGCTACGCGTTTCGGAACGATGTTCCTTCCTCAAGGCAGGAAGGAAGGAACATCGTTCCGAAACGCGTAGCAGAGGGCTATACGCCCTGTCTCAGCCATATCCCCACTTGAATTCAAGGAAGATTTTTACCAAGTGATGATCAATAAAGCTTGAAGATTTTACCTATCCTCGGCTTGTGGATGCTGGATTCTTCGTCTTTTCGAGTTCCATACTGTAGCATTACCCGCGAACTTCGTCCGCAGCCCCGGCCCTACCCTCCTACACGCACCTGGCGCACCCCGCACTCCCACGGCCATGCCCTTCCTCCGCCGTGGCACACCCGCCATTCCTGCCTGCGCACACCACCGGCCTCCCTCCGCAGCGTGTGACAATGGCCCCCACCGGTACAACACACACAACTCCCCACCCCCACCCCAACCCACTTCCTCATGGGCCCACCCCTCATACCCCCCCCCCTTTTGTTCACACCCACCGGTACAACACACACAACACCCCCCCCCCCCCCGGGCCCTCCCCACCCCACTCTCTCGTGGGCCCACCCCTCAACCCCCCCATCTCCCATAAATTAGTGAAAAAGAAATAAGCTTTAAAAAAATAAAGTCAATAAAAGTTGTAAATCCCTCCTTTTCCTAGAATACATATAAAAGTAGAAAATGACTGTGAAACACAAACACATTAGGTATCCCTGTGTCTGACAGTGCCCGGTCTACTGCATATAGGGGATTTGCAGTGCTCCTGTTCCATCCGGAAGGGGTTAATAGGAGCACCGCAGATACCCTATATTCAGCTAGGCTGAATTCCAAGTGGGGAAAAAAAAAAACAGTCCTCAGCTCAGGGAAGGGGCAGACAGACAACCAAAACACCCCCTCCCCTTTCCCAGCACCCAGCAACTACTGCACCCAAAAACTCCAGCCATTTTAATTTTTGAAATTTTCCAGTAGCCGCTGCATTTCCCCCCCTCGGCTTATACTCGAGTCAATAAGTTTTCCCAGTTTTTTGTGGTAAAATTAGGGGCCTCGGCTTATATTCGGGTCGGCTTATACTCGAGTATATATGGTAATAACAATGTAATGTACATCATTGTGCTAACAACTTCATGAGTATAAATACAAATTAATTTCAATAAATAGAATGCAATATTTAATTGATAAATAAATTAACCTTATGAATTAATGAGTTTGAGTACATATATTGAAAGAATATAATAAAAACAGTCACGTTTTGGACTTGTATGTAAATAAATATAATTTCGCAATTTAACAACAACTACAGTTCAGCACAGGTACAACTGCAATAAAGATTATGCATCCGATCAAAACTAGCACCGTAGCAAAGTCCAGATTTTTATCCGCAGTTATTATCAGCATCTGAGCTGTGCGCTATTCGTTTCAATTCTAGGTGTAATGATATAGGCATGATGGCCTAAGGTTACCTATCCGGAAAGATATACAAGTGGGTTTGTGATGCATAGAAGTACATATTCCCTTTGGGCATTATGGAATTGGCAGCTGAGACGATCCATGCAACTACAGTAAGGAAATGTATGTAGATGAACTAAAATACATTAAAATTACAAAGCAAAAATAAAAATATCACCGCCTCTCTCCTCCAATACCGCTCCCTCCCACCAAGATAATGCATGGCATCCTGGTGGTATGAGTACCGGATGGTGAATTCTCCTACAGCAAAGGAGAATCCCCGGCAATATCGATTCTGGTTACCAGGTTGTGAATTGGAAACACATCTCTAACTTATATATTACATACTGGGGCAACAGGGAAATATAGCTATCCCATAGCTAGATAAACTGCTCGACCTTTAGGGTGCGTTCACACGATGTAACGTGGAGCGTGATCTGGCACGTATACACGTGCCGGCAGATTACATGCTCAAAATGCTCCCTTTCATTTCAATGGGAGTTAGGAGTGTATACACCACGTAATTTTGCGCCCGTGATTTTGCGATCACTGTTGTCGACCCTGGTGCTTCTAGTGGAGTATCAACCAGTAACAGAGAGGGCTGGGCGATATTGGGGAAGATGGTCTGGATTGTATCGGTCGGGATTTTTGACCGTATGTTATAATAGTCCTGGTTGAGGGGGGGCATAGGTCTGTAAGATTGGGGGTACATCAGATCTCTATTGAGCTTGGGAATTAGAATTGTTCTTGACTCAAAGAAGGTATCTACTCAGAGACCATAACGGTATATAGCATTAAAAATATAGGTTAGATAAAGAATATCACATTTAGATTGGCACGGGTTCAAATGTATGTTTGCCATTCTTGTGTGTTGTTTCGATCTGGCAAGATGCAGATTCCTCTGGGTTAAACTAACAATTAAAATAGGATTATAGGTCACATAAAATAAATAGAGAAGAGGTCACTGGCTCAGCAACAATGTACTCCAACATTTCTCAGTACTAATGGCTCATAACTTCATAAAGGCTTGCCTAGATGTGCTTTTTTTTTTTTTTAATGTCCCATAAACCTTTATACTTGCTAGAGATGAGTCTGTGCTCCAGATGTCTGTACAGTTCTTCAATGAAGCCGAGGGCGTACAGCCCGGTATCATTGTGCAATTGGTGGAGGTATGGGGGCATGCACACTGAAGTGGAGATTTACTCCTTTGGCTTCAGTGATGACCTGCGCCGGCGTGGTGAGTACAGTGGCCCGATGGGTTACTGCCAAACATTGCCCTGACAGATTCCCTTTAAAGGGATTCTACCACTCAACCTTTTTTTTTGTGGATAAGACATCGGATTAGCCTTTAGAAAGGCTATTCGTCTTTTACCTTTAGACGTGGTCTCCACTGCGCCGTTCCTTAGAAATACCGGTTTTTACCGGTATGCAGATGAGTTCTCTCGCAACGATGGGGGCCTCAAACCGCTGCCAGAGAAGTGTCTTCAGCGGAGCCTCCTTCTCCGTCAGCAGTGTCTTCTTCCGCCACAGGCTTATAACGTCTAGACTTCGGGCCTTGGGCAGAGCAGATGCACAGGCCACGGGAAAATGGCCGCCAACAATACTGTGCAAGTGGCCATTTTCCCGTAGCTCGTGCGCCTGCGCAGTCTGCTCTGCCCAAGGCCTAGAAGTTACGAGCCTGCGGCAGAAGACGCTGCTGACGAAGAAAGAGGCGTGGTTGGAGACACTTCACTGGCAGTGGTGGTGACGCCCCCATTGCTGGATTGAGCGCTGGGGCCCACCCCCATCGCTGCAAGAGAACTCCTTTGCATACCAGTAAAAACCGGTATTTCTAAGGAACGGCGCAGCGGAGACCACGTCTAAAGGTAAGAGACGAATAGCCTTTCTAAAGGCTATGCTGACGTCTGAACCACAAATATATATATATATAAAAAAAAAAAAAAAGTTTAGGGGTAGAATCCCTTTAATGAGCACGCGGTGGTACTGAAAGTTTTTTACACAACATATAACCTTATGTATACATAATACCATTGATGCCTATGACTTCTGGGCTTCTTGACTTATCCAGGCTGTATCTTTTTTATACAATCATAGGTGAGTGAGACTGAGTAGCCCATGTACAAATGTGGCATTGTTAGGGAAGGAACCTCTTTAAGGCTGTGACCACATATTGCAGAAAAGCTGCATTTTTTTTCGTTACAGATTTTGCTCTGGTCTTTGAGCCAAAGCCAAGGTTGGATTTAGCAGAAAGGAGAAGTTCTACCTTTACATTTCCCATTCCTTTTGATGCATCCTTTGGTTTTGTTTCAATAGACCTCAGCAAATCTGCACCAAAAAATTCTAAAACCTGTGTAGTGACCTAAAGTGGTTTTCAGGGTTCACCCTACAATTGACCTAATAATATCTGATCTACTCTAACACACATGCCATTCAGCTGCCTGGAGGAGCTGTAGCCTCTGGCGGTTGTCGCTGGAGTTAACCCTTGTTGGCGTTTACTTGCTTCTTTCTAGACTAATCTGCTGTATTAGGCAAATATCGCTCATGTTCCACTCTTGGCTTGGTTGCCAGGAGTTGCCAACCCCTGTTATAGAGTTTGTCACATTTAGGTTAAGGCCCCGTGGGCCGTAAATGCAGCGCTAAAGCGCTGTGGGCGGGAACAACTGTGGTGTGAACGCATTACGGTTCTTCCCGCAGTGCTTTGAAGAGAAAGTTCCCGGAGTTTTCCTCCACGGACTTTCTCTCTCTCTCTTCCCATTATATCTACGGGAAAGGTGCCAGCGTTTACGTAGATATAATTGACATGCTGTGATTTCCAAAACCTGAATGGTTTTGGAAATCGCAGTGTGTCCGCGCTGCAATTTTTTACGCAAAGTGGGCATGGGATTCGCATGTATCCCATCCACTTTGCAAGAACTCTAAAACGCCACAATTTTTCATGTGTTGTTTCCACCGCGGGCAAATTGCGGCCTTTCCGGCCCATGGGACCTCGGCCTAAAAGAGGGCCTTTCACCACCTTCACCAGTTATGTTCTGTACAGTCAGGTGGGCAGTTCTAGGAGCGGAAAGATGGGGACCGCCCACTAGACATGGTGACCCTGAAATACGCCTTTATTTTAGAGTCAAGATTCATCGTAGGTGATGATTAAAAATCTGAATATAGCGTCTGCAAAAAGAAAAATGTTTGACGTGGGTTGGACACTGATCAAAAACATCTGTTGTGGTTTTTTTTTTTTTTTTTTTTTTATATAAACAACACTTCAAATAGCTTGTTCATGTGAAAGCTGCAGAACACAGACAAAGCGGAATCTGTGGAGCCTTTTATTTCTGGTGAAGAGTGCATCAGCGTTTTAGGACTAAGCAGGAAGCTGCTTTTCCTTCCTTTGAGCGTGGTCAGTGCTCTGCGGTTTCTCGTTTCTTCTGCCCTGCAATCTGTTGCTTTCTTTTATAATCTTTCCTGTCATTCCGCTCCATTCTTTACGTTCTGTTGTGAGATAAGACCAGGCTGCACCTTTACGTTATGTCAAGACAGCAGGACTTTGCTCCTCAGACACCCACACCTTGGTATAAGCTGCAGGTAGATCCCTCTCTCTGACTTGTGGGATTTTCTTGTTTTCTGCTTCTGACTGGTGTAAATGCATTTTAGGTTGCACCAAAGATGGACAACAAGGGATTCCGCCGCTCCAGCCTTAACAGTTTTCACAGCAGTACGAGCGATGAAGATATGGTCGAGATTACAGACGCCACCTTGGATTTTACTATGACTGATGACGTTCCACCTATAGACCGAGAAATGGCTGAAGGTAATTTTAAGATTGTCTAGTAAAGTGTGCACCAATAAATAAGGCTATGGAAAGACTTATTTGTACTTGGTGGGAGTGGCTTATCAAGGCGGGTGTAGAATCCTTGCCAGGGCTTGTGCCTAAAGTTATAAATCAGGTGCGTCCTCGGAGGTCCATGGGCCTAAACAGAACTCTCTGAAGACTTCTTGTTGGCATACATTTCTGGCATCCTCACTCTGATATGTGGTGCAGTTTTTTTTTTTTCCTTTTTGTATGTAGTTGTTTCCGACACCCGTCCTGTAAATAGGTCCAGAAGCTGAAAGCTCCATCCGTTGCATATAGCAGCCTGGCTCCTTCACTGCCAATGGGAACTGAAGTGCTATGAAGACATCCGGCCGCTATACAGTGGACTGAGCTTTCTACTTCTGGCCTCGTATAGTGTACTGGAGGGGCGCCAAAAGTGGTTCCATAGAGAGGATCGGTCCAAGGGCAAGGTATTGCCCCCCTACCAATCCTATATTTATGACCAGTTTCTGACTGGTGTAGATTTCAATTCTGGCATATGAGAGTGTGTCTGAGAGTGAGGGGTGGTCCACGAATTTTGGAAATCCTGGAAGAGGCCGGGGAGGGAGGAATGTTCCATTGTCTGCCATCCATGTTTAGTCCAGTAAGCAGTGATCTCAACAGCCACAGAAAAGGAACCGGTGATGGGGCAACACGGTGGCTCAGTGATTAGCACTGCAGACTTGCAGCGCGGGAGTCCTGGGTTCAAATACTGCCAGGAACAACATCTGCAAGGAGTTTGTATGTTCTCCCCATGTTTGCATGGATTTCCTCCCATTCTACAAAGACCTACTGATAGGAAAAAAAAGTACATTGTGATACCTATATGGGGCTCACAATCTACATTTAAGAAAGAAAAGGAACCAGTGACGCCACACGCAGCGCAGAACTTCCGCCGACACAGGCACTAGCAGCAGACAACAGAGTGCAACAGGTGAGTATCATTGTTTCTTTTTTCTCGGCTATATGCTGACCTCCAGTAACCATATCTCTGTATAGTTGTAAACCTACATCTAAGCAAAAGTCCTTTTAGGGTGGGCTTACACTACTGTTATTTAATGTCCGTTGCTCTCCTCTGACACCGGTGATTGTGGCAGATAGATCACCCTCTTTCTGGTGTCTGTCTGCATTCACCCCAATGTGAAAACAAACAAACAAAACACAACTTACTCCCTGGTCTCCTGTCACTGTTCAGTCCAGCATCCGGGGTCTTGTTTTGGGAGAAGCCCTCAAATTACACGACAAGAAAAGACTCAGGACGTCACTCACATATGTCACTACTAACATCCCATGTCCCTCTCCTGTGACTTCTGAGACCTGATTGGCCTCAGTAGTCATGTGTGGCAAGGACTTCTGCTGGAACAATCCACTGTGCGCCACTGAACCAGACAGCAGCAGAGGACACCAAATCACCGGGGCTACGTGAGTATGGTAATTCCTGGGAACCCCTTTAAGAGAAGCTTGTAGTTTTTAACTTCAGGTAAAGGCTAAGGCCCCATGTTGCGCAAAAACTTTCTTTTTTTAAAATTTTTTGGGAATTTTTGGTGCGGTTTATTAAACCAAAGTGAGGAGAAGGTAGAAGTAGAAGAGCTCCCTATAGATTTCCCATTACTTCTATAGTCACTTCTAGGCTTTGCTCCAAAAACTGCAGCAAAATCTGCAACAACAACAAAAAAAAGCAGCAGTTTTTCCGCAATGTGGGATTATGCTCTAGTCACATGACAGTGACTAATGTCCATGTGACCAGGGCAGCATTGAACTCAATGTCAGTGAATGGGGTTATTCACTTGACCGTTATTTTGATGGTCCGTCGTGATTCCAAGATTTCGATGTTCTTTCCAGGAAGGCGATATATTATGACAATACAACTGTGTGGTTGGCCCGGTTTTCTCCACTCCCAAATACTGGATAGAAGACATACTGCATTTCAGAGGAAATTCCGTTGACCATAGGGCCTGAAGAGGCCCTTCAGCTCCAGGGCTTCACACTTGTCTACATTTAAGCTATGTTCCTACTGACGTGACACAGCAGCATTCATTTCAATGTCCGTGAATAGGGGCTATTTTTGTCCTTTTTTTTTTTACAGAACCCTCCATACTCTCAAATGTATGGGTGCTGCCCCTCATGTTCATGGCGGCTGTGAAAAAATGGATGTTTTTTATGGCATGTATTGCATATTGGCCATGAGAATCTAGCTTAAGCCATAAATAGCACATATGAATGAATTTTATTTATATAGCTCCAACATATTCCGCAGCGCTGTACAATTTGTAGGGTTCAAATACAGACAGAAAGATACATTACAAAGAAAGTTATTTCACACAATGGGACTGAGGGCCCTGCTCACAAGAGCTTACAATCTATGAGGTAGAGGGGGTGACACAAGAGGTAGCCGGGGCGGCATTGCTTATACAGAGGTCAGACAATTTTGTAGTAGAGGTGACTGTCATTTCACAAACATAAAGCTTTATGAGCCATCACCAGTCGTGACCTTTAACATGTGGATGGTCCTTGGACATATAAAGTTAGCCTGAAATGGCATCATATCATGTGGGGTAATGTGAGAGCGGGGAAAGAGGAGGGTTAGATTTTGGGGATTCTAATTACGGTACGAAAGTTTTTACATTAGGAATTGTGATAGGCCTGTCTGAAAAGATGTGTCTTTAGTTTGCGCTTGAAGCTGTAGAAATTGGGAGTTAATCTGATTGTCCGGGGTAGAGCAGGAGAAGTCTTGTATACGAGCGTGGGAAGTTCTGATAATAGAGGATGTAAGTGTTAGGTCATTGAGTGAACGGAGAGCACGGGCTGGGCGGTAGACAGAGATGAGGGAGGAAATGTAGGGAGGTGCAGCATTATGGAGACAAAACACACATGGTACCTCCAATAATCAAAAACTGACTATACATTATATAGAACTATAGGAAAAAGCAACAGTCAGAAAACCACAAAAAGTCACCAATATATAAAACAATAAGATTTATTTATCATAAATATAAAATCACAATCCAATAAATTAGCAGGGCAATTAGATGGAATATATGCCAAAGACAGAGCCTTGTGGATGAGAGTGATAACTTTATATTTTATTCTATATTGAATGGGCAGCCAATGTAGCGACTGGCACAGACCCGAGGCATCGCTATAGCGTCTACACTGATAGATGAGCCTGGCCGCTGCATTCAGAATAGATTGTAGAGCGGAGAGTTTAGTGAGGGGAAGACCGATTAGTAAGGAGTTACAGTAGTCAAGGCGAGAATGAATCAGAGAGACAATAAGTGTCTTTAGTGTATCTCTGGTAAGGAAAGGGTGTATTCTGGAGATGTTTTTGAGGTGGAGGTGACATGAACGTGCGAGTGATTCAATATGAGGGGTGAAGGAAAGGTCTGCGTCAAACATGACCCCGAGGCAGCGGGCCTGCTGCCTAGGAGTTATAGTAAGGCCTGAGACTGCAATGGATATATCAGGGACAGATCTATTAGATGGTGGAAACAGTAGTAGTTCAGTCTTAGAGAGATTTAGTTTCAGATAGAGTGAGGACATGATATTAGAGACAGCAGAGAGACAGTTGCTGGTGTTCTGTATGAGTTCAGGGGTGATGTCACTGGAAGATGTGTATAATTGGGTGTCATCAGCATAAAGATGGTACCTGAAGCCAAATCTGGCGATGGTTTGTCCAATGGAGGCGTGTAGAGAGAAAAGAGCAGGGGGCCTAGGACTGAGCCCTGAGGAACCCCAACAGCAAGGGAAAGAGGGGAGAATAACAGAGCCCACAAATGATACACTGAAAGTGCGGTCTGAGAGATAAGAGGAGAACCAGGAGAGCGCAGTGTCCATGAGGCCGCCTGAGCGGAGCACATATCTGCTATGCCAGTAAGGATACAGGTGGTGCGTATAATAGCACTTGCTAGGCGTTACTGAAATTAATAACTGCAAGCAGAAAAAGCACCGTATGTACCCAGCCTTAGGTTGTATACAATCCTGCGGGCTGCAGCTGTCAGTCGGTCAGTGTAGCCCTGACATACAGTAAGTACTGGGGAGACTGGAGCTACAAGCAGCGTCTGATGATATCATCTGGGTTTTCTTTTCTATAATAATACTGAGTTGTACAGGAGGTCAGCTATGTAAGTAGATTATTATTAGGGAACATGAAGCTGAAGTACTGAAAGGAGACATTTATAGGAGAGACCGGCAGAAAATGAATAATTAGTTAAGTGGAAAGAGGAGGAGGAAAGAAAGAATTAACCTTTAGTCGGGCAGGAAGTGCGAGTCGTGCGGAACAGTCCGGACCATGAATACACAAAACCCAGGTGAGCAGAACCTTATAGCTATAGATCAGTACATAAGATAGACTGAATCTATAGGGAACTAAGCTGAATAATTAGGGAAGAACTTCAAGGCGAATTACAGACTGTGACCAGGGATATGAGGCAATTGCTGCTCTGTTTTCACTCCCATCATAGGTTGTCTTTTTCACAGTGGACATCTGGGCCATGTAGGATCAACATTAATGAACATTAGAGCTTCTTACTGTCCCCCACCCCCATCTTGTAATAGACATAATGTAATGGGTATATTAATATATATTCTAGACCTTATTAAAACTAAGGAAGTAGGCTTTACTAGAGTTCAGGGTTCAGCTGTGTTGGAGTATGTGCTGGTGCTTTGCTCCCAGAGGGGTCACATGATCTCTGCAGCTTTTGCATCATCTAGCTGACTTGTGCTATGTAGCAGAGGAGGCTTCCCATGACCTCTGCAGTATATATGACCACTGTTCTCAGATGAGGTGGTTTCTAGGGTTAATCCATAATGAGGTATACACTACGTTGTAAATTAGGCCCGTCCTTTGGGCCTTAAACAGAAATCTGCGCTGCTCTTTGCTGGTGTGGGTTTCTGGCATCATTTATGCTAGAACGTTGTTGTAAAGGATAAGGCTAGGGCAACAGAGCGACATTTGTTACCCATTTAGAATAGGCATTAAAATTGTGCAACAAAAAGTTGTGTGACTAAAATGCGATGCAATGACACACAATGCGTTTTTGCTTGCTTGTTGCTACGAAATTTGTGTCTGCGATTGCTTGTTTTATTTTTTTAAATTATTTAAATTTACTATAACTTAAACCAGAAAGCTGACTGGTGTAGATCTCAATTGTAGTGTACAGGCGCCTCTTAAAGAGGACCATTCACCGATTTGGGCACAGGCAGTTCTATATACTGCTGGAAAGCCAACAGTGCGCTGAATTCAGCGCACTGTCGGCTTTTCCGATCTGTGCCCCGGGTAAAGAGCTTTCGGTCCCGGTACTGTAGCTCTTCACAGTCAGAAGCGCGTTTCTGATAGTCAGTCAGGAACGTCCTTCTCCACAGCAGCACCTATCGTGCTGTACAGTGTGAGCGGGGAGGAACGCCCTCTGCTCACAGTGCTCGTCCATAGACAAGTATTATCAGGAGGGGAGGGGGCGTTCCTCCCCGCTCACACTGTACAGCGCGATAGGCGCTGCTGTGGAGAAGGACGTTCCTGACTGACTGTCAGAAACGCCCTTCTGACTGTAAAGAGCTACGGTACCGGGTCTGCTAGCTCTTTACCTGGGTCACAGATCGGGAAAGCCGACAGTGCGCTGAATTCAGCAGTATATAGAACTGCCTGTGCCCAAATCGGTGAAATGTCCTCTTTAATAACTACTATACATCTTGCATCAGCTTGGGACTTGGAACTCTAGTCTTAATAAATTTCTCCTGATACAGTCTGTCTAGTAACATATATAGAGGCAAAACTATGTCCTGTCATGATTTTATTTGCCTTGGCAGCAGCTACCTGGAAATGGTACCTGCATGATAGACTAGTGTCCCTGCACTTCCAGTCCTCCTCCTCATCTGACATTGGACATAGTGGAGAAAAACTAGTGCATGTAATGCCGCCATACAACGCTACGGACATTGGTACCTTCTGAGTGTTATGTGGATGCCTTCACACTGGCAGTAGTTCTGTATCAGTAATGCTAATATAACGTTAAGCTGAAGGCACCATTGTGGCTGCATACAGGTCTTTGCCCCCTCTGCTTCCCTCCTCCAAAGCCCCTCTCAGCTTAAAATTGTTTGTAGCCTCTATTGCAACCCAAAATGTGAATAAACTGTGGCACCATTTACTATGTTTCTAGGCTTTACTACGTACAATGGGAATGGCGTCCATGGTGCGAGCAATGTGATGGACTTCCTGGAGGTGCCTGGAGTTGGGACTTATGAAGATTTTAACACTATTGACTGGGTGCGGGAGAAGTCCAGAGACCGGGACCGACACAGAGAGGTAATGGTTTTTGAATAGGTAATACATAGTTATGAAAGATGTAATAAAAATAACTGTCCTCTAAACTCCTATAGAAATAATTGGAAAGGGTCACCTCTCCATTCAGAGCCGCTATCTCATAAGGCGGGGAGTCCACGTGCCCCCTTCTAGAGACATATGTGGGATCCATACTGTTTAACATATCTCGTAACTATGCCATAAATGTCTTAAGATGGGAATAACCCTTTAAATATTTTGGGTGCATAACACTTGTTAGATATGTTGGCTGTTGTTGCAGGGTCTATAGTATAATCCCCAGTAATGTAAGCCAGTGGATCAGGTCAATGCAAATAGAATTACTGAGGGCACCAGCAATGTTTTTCCTGAGGGATTGAGGGTTACATTACCATAATACTAATCCGTATATGTGCAAGAATCCCTATGGCCAAAAGTAAGTGGATGCTCCTCCTAGTTACTGAGTGCAGTTTCAACTACAACCATTGAAAGAGTCCCATAAAGATTAGATCACAGCTTTGTATTCTCCATAGACTAACATGAGTCCTTGTATGACTCTCACCAACATTGCTATTGTTTCCATACGTAATCATCAGTGTTATTGTTCTGGCTTGATCACAAATCTTCTGACCTGAACATACTTTAAATATGGTCCCCGCTCAGAAGCAGAGCTGGTACTGTCACTGTTGGGTAATTCCCATAGTAAGACTCAACTCCCCCCTCCGCAGTCCCAGCCCCCACCATCGGATTGTTAGATGCCAGTAAGGCTTCTGTGCTGTGAGATTGCAGGAACTTTCTGGTTCCTATGACAGCCTTGTGAAAGCACTCGGGCCTGTCACAGGTATATACTGTATATACTTGAGTATAAGCCGAATTGTTAAGCAAAGTTCTTTTTTTTTTTTTTTTTTTTTTTTTTTTTTTTTTTGGGTCTATAACCAGCCGCAATAGTAATATATAGAATCTCCCATAAAATGGTGAAAAAATAGACCTTTAAAAAATATAATAAAAAAATAAATAAAAAGTAGTGCGTGTATATATTAGGGGGGCTGCGTGCTGTGGGGAAGGCGTTGTATGTTCTGCCCATGTTTGCGTGGGTTTCCTCCAGTTTCTTCCCACGTTCCAAAGACTTGCTGATAGGGAATGTAGATTGGGAGCCCGATATGGGCCCGTGATTGTCAATGGCGTGGAATAGGATGGCGCTATATAAGTAAGATTAAATAAATAATATACTTTATTAATATAACTTCCTTTTATTCTAAAACAGGCTGTAACATTCTCCTTAGCAACCATCTAACTGAGCCTTTACTAAGGAGAGTCCGTACACTGTGCTATTGTGTAAAGCTGAACCCATAACCAGTGGGGCTGTATATTTGGTTTTGAAGACTGAAGTACGAACTATAACAGAACCTGAGATATTACTAGTCAAAAGCTGGAAGGCTGGAATTTGAGCTTAATATGAACAGTTCGTGCTATATATAAAATCACACACCAACACTAGTGATATCTCTAATTCATTTACAGCCAGTACATAACTCTCAGCCGTCTTGTGATACCAGAAACATTTTTCTAGTTTGTATAATACTGGAGATACAGCTGTTTAAAGGGACCATTCACCCCCCCCCCCCCCATTTGGTAAATGCTTCAGCTCTACATGCTGCATTGAGTACAGTTGTAGGGACAGAGTCTCCCTGGTAATACTTAGAGCATGGCTAATGGGAATTTTGCAGCCTTTTTTTGTATTAAAAGGAAGTTTGACCCTATCCTACTATCCTATCCTACTATCCTATCCTATCCTACTAATCCTATCCTCCTCCTACTAAACTAATAATATTATAAATGTGAAAGTTTGGATGTTTGTTCCTCAATCACGCAAAAACAGCTGAACGGATTTGAATGAAATTTGGCACATAGATAGATTGTAACCTCGATTAAAATATATCGAAGCCAACAACACATGCATTATATGGCATCGCAGCGAGCTGCTGAGATGCCGGAACAATCACGGGCACAGCTCGAGGAACGCGTTCAGTGGCAGGCCAACTTGAGAGCTGCCAAAACGCCGGAGCATACGGATCATCAACTCCAACAACACGCTCATTATATGGCATCTCAGTGACCTGCTGAGATGCAGGAACAATCACAGGCACAGCGTGAGGAACGTATTCAGTGGCAGGCCAGCTTGACAGCTGCAGAAACGCTGGAGCAGTTGGATCATCAGCACCAACAACACGCTCATTATATGGTGTCCCAGTGAGCTGCTGAGATGCCAGAACAATCACAGGTGTGGTGAGAGGAATAAGGTCAGCAGCAGGTCAGCTTGCGAGCTGCCAAAATGCTGGAGCAGGCAAAGCATCGATGGCAGCAATTGGCTGAATATAGGTGGATCATCTATGGCAACAACACTCAGATGAAGTCGCAGGCAGAGGCTAGTAGATTTATAAAAGTATAAATGTCAATTTTTTTTTTGGTTTTGGTTCTTTTACTCCACTCACTAGACCAGAGAGTTTTGCTGTTTTCCATACAGTATTCCTGCACATCTTTTGTGCTGTTAGATGTATAGAGTAGTTATAGTTTAGCCTTCTAGATCTGTAATGTCGGCCACTTTTCTTTTTCAGATCCTCAGCAAAAGTAAGGAGTCGGCCTGGGCTCTCCTGCACAGCGTCAGTGATGCCTTCTCTGGATGGTTGTTAATGCTGCTCATTGGTCTTTCTGCAGGTAATAGGGATTCTTTGTTTACAGAGCTAAATTTATTTATTTTTTTTTTGGGGGGGGGGGGAATCCTTCTGCTTAGAGATGAGCGAACACAAAGTCTGCGTGCCTGCCGCTTCCATTCATTTCTATGGGAGCGTGCTATTCGAAATGGCTGTTTTGAATAGTGTTCGCTCATCTCTACTTCTGATATCACACAATATTATGGGCGACGTTACAAAGTGGGCAGGTATAGGCTTAATGCAAGAAATGCACAGCCCAAATGAATGGAGAATTAAGTTTGTAGTGTGAAGCAGTCAAAACCTGATAAAAGGGACAAAATAATACCACAAAATGGGATGTAGGGAAATTTTTCATTGTGAAGTGAAGGTTTGAAGACTGCTTCATATTGGATCTCTGTTGGGATGTTGAATGCAACCGAGGTATCTGAAGAGTATCTGAATATAACGTTGTTCTGTCTCAATTAAATCCATATCATATTTATAAAAGGGACCTAAATAATCGGCATAAATCAATTCTAGGTAAAATGCCCAGCCTGAGTGTGAAAGCAGTCTCTGCCTCACAATAGTTAAATGTTAATATGTCAATTGTTACAGCACCTGGTGCAGACACCTGCCCGCTGCATTGTAAAATGGTAACTAATCCATGACCATTGGGAAAGTTGCCATCTCTTACGCTCTATTTACAGGACCAAGCGGAGACTAAATCACAGCAGAATCCAGGAAATGTCCTATTTTTCCTGAACCTATTTCCATCCTTTATTTTTCTGCTGATGCCATGCAGTCACTGAACCCTGTCGCCTGCATATGCTCTTACGTATAAACCTATAACCCTCCTATCCCAAGCCTTATCGTTACAGCTGATACTGCAGGATTGTTGTGTGTTTATGGTGACGGAGACGTGTCTTGTGTTTTGTAGGCTCCTTAGCTGGTCTCATTGACATCTCCTCCCACTGGATGACAGACTTAAAGGACGGCATTTGTGTAGAGTGGTTCTGGTTTAACCACGAGCAGTGCTGCTGGAAGTCTGAACATGTCACTTTTGATGACCGGAATAATTGTCCAGAGTGGAGAACCTGGTCACAGCTGATCATTGGCCAGTCTGAGGTAAGGTCACACTAAAGCTCTAGTTACTGGATGTTCATGAGCTACCATGTGCGCTGGAGAGGAGCACACACCAAATGCACCCAAAGGACCCCAGTCACACAAGGGGGCCAGTGGTTTCCTGTATAGAATAATGTAGTACGCCTCACCATTCTACAGGGTGGGCCATAAGTCCCGCACACCTTTGAATTCCTCATCAAATTCTCTATCGATTTCATGTATCACAACACCCCCTTCCCATTTGAAAAAGTACAGTTGCATCCAAGATGGTGGATTTCAAGATGCCCGCCAACTTTGTAACATAGCCTGAAATTTTTTCCCCCACTGCCAAACCATATATCATGACATTTGGTTACTAAATTTCACGCGGTTCTCATTTTATAGGGGTGGTGCGGGACTTATGGCCCACCTTGTACAGATGCTAACATTATTGGTGCATATTGGAAACATGATTTCTCATGAGTCTTAATTCTTGAGATTTTATTTTTCAAGAAAATTATTGGCGTGTACCTCCAGCCAAACTTGAAATTGTCACATTTTAACAGAGTCCATGTTTATGATATACTATTATACACTCAGTGAAATTCTGCTAGAAATTTGCTATCTCTTAGTTGCACATCTAGGGATATAAAGCTCAATGGCTGAACATGGCAACACTAGTAAATAGTTAAGAAATCCGTAGATTTTAAGGGGGGTAGTCATGGTTAATAATAACTTATTAGCTCTCAGATGAATCTGGGACCCCACCGATTTCCCATGTTGCCTGTTTCCTCTTCAGCTGCATTGAAGTTGTGCATTGCTACTCCATTCAAAATATATGGCACTGACAAAGATGGCGGAGCGCTTTATTTGAATATCTTCTTGAATAGTTGGTCACATGCAATGATTGGAAACGATCCTGTAAACTATTGTCTTTGTCAGAACGTTTATATGCAAAGGAGAGTTTCCAACGGTGAGACATTGCTGTTGTGCTGCTCCGCTTGTATCAGGATGTATGACTATAAAGCTTATGTCTAATGTTTATTGTCCTTTCCATTGTAATCTAGATATAGCATCTGGAATGTTCCTGTTCATGAAAGTGTTTAAAGGTGTTTTTTTTTTTTTCTCTTCATGTGTTTTAAGACTAATGTAATATTTTTCTATTCGCAGGGAGCTTTTCCCTATATATTCGATTACTTCATGTATATTCTATGGGCGCTCCTGTTCTCTCTCCTTGCTGTCTTGTTGGTTCGCAACTTTGCCCCATATGCCTGTGGCTCTGGTATCCCCGAGGTAAGACGTTACGTAGTATTCATGCTGTGATATGATAGGAGTCAGGGATTACTTCTGCTGTTTTATTAGATTGTGTAGTGCACTAGCTTTGATGTGGTCAGTAATATATGTAAGGGCATAATAGATGAACCATAGAAATATACAGTATATACAGTCCTATGAAAAAGTTTGGGCACCCCTATTAATCTTAATCATTTTTTGTTCTAAATATTTTGGTGTTTGCAACAGCCATTTCAGTTTGATATATCTAATAACTGATGGACACAGTAATATTTCAGGATTGAAATGAGGTCTATTGTACTAACAGAAAATGTGCAATATGCATTAAACCAAAATTTGACCGGTGCAAAAGTATGGGCACCCTTATCATTTTATTGATTTGAATTCCCCTAACTACTTTTTACTGACTTACTGAAGCACAAAATTGGTTTTGTAACCTCAGTGAGCTTTGAACTTCATAGCCAGATGTATCCAATCATAAGAAAAGGTATTTAAGGTGGCCAATTGCAAGTTGATCTCCTATTTGAATCTCCTCTGAAGAGTGGCATCATGGGCTACTCAAAACAGCTCTCAAATGATCTGAAAACAAAGATTGTTCAACATAGTTGTTCAGGGGAAGGATACAAAAAGTTGTCTCAGAGATTTAACCTGTCAGTTTCCACTGTGAGGAACATAGTAAGGACATGGAAGACCACAGGGACAGTTCTTGTTAAGCCCAGAAGTGGCAGGCCAAGAAAAATATCAGAAAGGCAGAGAAGAAGAATGGTGAGAACAGTCAAGGACAATCCACAGACCACCTCCAAAGAGCTGCAGCATCATCTTGCTGCAGATGGTGTCACTGTGCATCGGTCAACTATACAGCGCACTTTGCACAAATAGAAGCTGTATGGGAGAGTGATGAGAAAGAAGCCGTTTCTGCACGTACGCCACAAATAGAGTTGCCTGAGGTATGAAAAAGCACATTTGGCCAAGGCAGCTTCATTTTGGAAACAAAAATTGAGTTGTTTGGTTATAAAAAAAAAGGCGTTATGCATGGCGTCCAAAAAGAAACAGCATTCCAAGAAAAACACTTGCTACCCACTGTAAAATTTGGTGGAGGTTCCATCATGCTTTGGGGCTGTGTGGCCAATGCCGGCATCGGGAATCTTGTTAAAGTTGAGAGTCGCATGGATTCCACTCAGTATCAGCAGATTCTTGAGAATAATGTTCAAGAATCAGTGACGAAGTTGAAGTTACGCCGGGGATGGATATTTCAGCAAGACAATGATCCAAAACACCGCTCCAAATCCTCAGGCATTCATGCAGAGGAACAATTACAATGTTCTGGAATGGCCATCCCAGTCCCCAGACCTGAATATCATTGAACATCTGTGGGATGATTTGAAGCGGGCTGTCCATGCTCGGCGACCATCTAACTTAACTGAACTTGAATTGTTTGTCCAAAATACCTTTATCCAGGATCTGATTAAAAGCTACAGGAAGCGACTAGAGGCTGTTATCTTTGCAAAAGGAGGATCTACTAAATATTAATGTCACTTTTCTGTTGAGGTGCCCATACTTTTGCACCGGTCAAATTTTGGTTTAATGCATATTGCACATTTTCTGTTAGTACAATAAACCTCATTTCAATCCTGAAATATTACTGTGTCCATCAGTTATTAGATATATCAAACTGAAATGGCTGCTGCAAACACCAAAATATTTAGAACTAAAAATGATTAAGATTAATAGGGGTGCCCAAACTTTTTCATAGGACTGTACACAAAATCCATATTTTATTACATTTACGTCTATATGTAAATGATTGAATATTAAATGTTATTACATCAGTTTGCTATTTGTTTCCTAAAATTCATTGCTGACTTAAAGGGGTTTTCAGTGTAAGTGTACAATGCTATCGGGGTTGTTCTGAACAATGCTTGGTGTGTTTTATGCCATGTTTGGAAGGTGCATGAGGACACAAGCTTGTCTGTTTATTCCCTAGTTCACCTACTTGTTGTACAGATAGTTTCATTGAACATAGTTTATTCTTCTATTATAACCTGTCTGCTGTTCTTCTTTTAAAGATTAAAACCATACTGAGTGGATTTATTATTCGTGGATACCTAGGAAAGTGGACGCTTATGATCAAGACCATGACGCTGGTACTAGCTGTCTCTTCGGGTCTCAGTTTAGGAAAAGAGGGACCCTTGATTCATGTAGCATGCTGTTGTGGTAATATTTTGTGCCATCTCTTCACAAAGTATCGTAAAAATGAAGCCAAGAGAAGAGAGGTAAGTGTGTATGGAGATAATTGGAGATTATTATGGAGATTATTTTGGTGCCCTCTGCCTTTTTCCTTGAATCTCAGTCAACACTTAAAACGGCCCCTTGACGATAAGCGGATCACAAAATGTCCCGTATTAGTTGTAATAGGCGTTTAGTTCCTCTGCAGTGTCACCACTGGGGAAATAAAACATTATGCAATGCTTATTCACATCAACAGGATATCTGTGTAATGCAGGACAGTGACTCTGTAACTGCTGTCCATTCTGGCCAGGAGATCAGGATCCTAAATGGAGCCCTCCCCTCCTCCTCCCATTAACCCTGCAGTGTACTTGCATGTGTGTGCTGTGTAAATATATAATTAAGACAAGTGTCCTCAGACTTCTAGAAGAATTTAGATCTTCCAGTTTGTTTGTACCAGCTTGCACAATGACTAATAAAGTGTCTGAACATAAAATGATCAGATATTATGGAGAAGACTTAGGCTAGGTGCACTCTTGCATTGGGCTCTCTGTCGTTCAGGTTTGCCATGTGACCCAAATGACAGAGAACCTGTCCCCCTAAAACAGGGGTTACCCAAGGAACCCATAGACTATAATGGGGTCCACCGGTGTCTTTCAGGTTTCTGCCATTTTTAGAAACTGATTTACAGTAAAATTTGCGGGAGAGTCTCAGATGGACTTGCGAACCTAGCCATAAAAGCATTCAGTAATAGAGATGAGGCGAACACTGTTCGGATCAGCCGATCCGAACAGCATGCACCCATAGAAATGAATGGAAGCAGCTGTGACGCTGACTTTGCCAGCGGCCGGCTGGCGTCACAGGTAGAGATGAGCGAACACTAAAATGTTCGAGGTTCGAAATTCGATTCGAACAGCCGCTCAATGTTCGTGTGTTCGAACGGGTTTCGAACCCCATTATAGTCTATGGGGAACAGATACTCGTTAAGGGGGAAACCCAAATCCGTGTCTGGAGGGTCACCAAGTCCACTATGACACCCCAGGAAATGATGCCAACACCTCTGGAATGACACTGGGACAGCAGGGGAAGCATGTCTGGGGGCATCTAACACACCAAAGACCCTCTATTACCACAACATCACAGCCTAACAACTACACACTTTACACACTCAATACCACCTCTCTGACAGTAGGAAAACACCTTGAAACATGTGTATTTGGCACTTGCAGTGAGGAGAGCTTGTCACCAGCAGTGAATTTGGCCCTTGTAGTAAGTTGAGGTTGGCACCAACATTTGTTTTGAAAATCAGGGTGGATTGAGCCTCTAACCAGCAGAGTTTGGGCAAATTCATGGTGGAGGGAGCCTCTAAAAACCCCAGTTTGGACCAATTCATGGTGGAGGGAGCCTCTAAAAACCCCAGTTTGGACCAATTCATGGTGGAGGGAGCCTCTAAAAACCCCAGTTTGGACCAATTCATGATGGAGGGAGCCTCTAAACAGCCCAGTTTGGGCAAATTCATAGTGGAGAGAGCCTCTAAAAACCCCCAGTTTGGACCAATTCATGGTGGAGGGAGCCTCTAAAAACCCCAGTTTGGACCAATTCATGGTGGAGGGAGCCTCTAAACAGCCCAGTTTGGGCAAATTTATGGTGGAGGGAGCCTCTAAACAGCCCAGTTTGGGCAAATTCATGGTGGAGGGAGCCTCTAAAAAACCCAGTTTGGACCAATTCATGGTGGAGGGAGCCTCTAAACAGCCCAGTTTGGACCAATTCATGGTGGAGGGAGCCTCTAAAAACCCCAGTTTGGACCAATTCATGGTGGAGGGAGCCTATAAACAGCCCAGTTTGGACCAATTCATGGTGGAGGGAGCCTCTAAAAACCCCAGTTTGGACCAATTCATGGTGGAGGGAGCCTCTAAACAGCTCAGTTTGGGCAAATTCATGGTGGAGGGAGCCTCTAAAAACCCCAGTTTGGACCAATTCATGGTGGAGGGAGCCTCTAAACAGCTCAGTTTGGGCAAATTCATGGTGGAGGGAGCCTCTAAAAACCCCAGTTTGGACCAATTCATGGTGGAGGGAGCCTCTAAACAGCCCAGTTTGGACCAATTCATGGTGGAGGGAGCCTCTAAACAGCTCAGTTTGGGCAAATTCATGGTGGAGGGAGCCTCTAAAAACCCCAGTTTGGACCAATTCATGGTGGAGGGAGCCTCTAAACAGCTCAGTTTGGGCAAATTCATGGTGGAGGGAGCCTCTAAAAACCCCAGTTTGGACCAATTCATGGTGGAGGGAGCCTCTAAACAGCCCAGTTTGGACCAATTCATGGTGGAGGGAGCCTCTAAAAACCCCAGTTTGGACCAATTCATGGTGGAGGGAGCCTCTAAACAGCCCAGTTTGGGCAAATTCATGGTGGAGGGAGCCTCTAACCAGCCCAGTTTGGACCAATTCATGGTGGAGGGAGCCTCTAAAAACCCCAGTTTGGACCAATTCATGGTGGAGGGAGCCTCTAAAAACCCCAGTTTGGACCAATTCATGGTGGAGGGAGCCTCTAAACAGCCCAGTTTGGGCAAATTCATGGTGGAGGGAGCCTCTAACCAGCCCAGTTTGGACCAATTCATGGTGGAGGGAGCCTCTAAAAACCCCAGTTTGGACCAATTCATGGTGGAGGGAGCCTCTAAACAGCCCAGTTTGGACCAATTCATGGTGGAGGGAGCCTCTAAACAGCCCAGTTTGGACCAATTCATGGTGGAGGGAGCCTCTAAAAACCCCAGTTTGGACCAATTCATGGTGGAGGGAGCCTCTAAACAGCCCAGTTTGGGCAAATTCATGGTGGAGGGAGCCTCTAAACAGCCCAGTTTGGGCAAATTCATGGTGGAGGGAGCCTCTAACCAGCAGAGTTGGTGGAAATCAGGGTGGAGGGAGCCTCTAACCAGCAGAGTTGTGGGAAAGCAGGGTGGAGGGAGCCTCTAACCAGCAGAGTTGTGGGAAAGCAGGGTGGAGGGAGCCTCTAACCAGCAGAGTTGTGGGAAAGCAGGGTGGAGGGAGCCTAGTATTAGCAGAATTGTGCAACGCTTATGGTGGATGAGTATGAGGATGCGGAGGAATTGGAGAGGTTGAGTGCAGACATGGAGTTTCATGTTGGGGTGCTTTACACAGGTGGGCACAAAAATGAAGGCTCTATCCAGTGGTGGTTCATTTTTATCAAAGTGAGCCGGTCGGCACTCTCAGCTGACAGACGGGTGCGCTTGTCAGTGATGATGCCACCGGCTGCACTGAACACCCTCTCAGATAGGACGCTGGCGGCAGGACAGGACAGCACCTCCAAGGCATATAGGGCAAGTTCAAGCCACAGGTCCAACTTCGACACCCAATACGTGTAGGGCGCAGAGGGGTCGGAGAGGACAGGGCTGTGGTCGGAAAGGTATTCCCGCAACATGCGCCTATACTTCTCACGCCTGGTGACACTAGGACCCTCCGTGGCGGCACTTTGGCGAGGGGGTGCCATCAAGGTGTCCCAGACCTTAGACAGTGTGCCCCTCGTTTGTGTGGACCGGTGAGAACTTGGTTGCCTACTGGAGGAACTGCCCTCCCTGCCGCCAACGTCACATGCTAGAAACATCTCCATCATATTCTGCACCAATTGCCTGTGGCAAGCATTGATGCGATTGGCCCTCCCCTCTACCGGAATAAAAGACGAGATGTTGTTTTTATACCGGGGTCAAGGATAGCAAAGATCCAGTACTGGTTGTCCTCCATGATTTTGACAATACGCTTGTCGGTTGTAAAGCACCCCAACATGAACTCAGCCATGTCTGCCACAGTGTTAGTTGGCATGACTCCTCTGGCCCCACCGGAAAGTTCAATCTCCATTTCCTCCTCATCCTCCATGTCTACCCATCCGCGCTGCAACAATGGGACGATTCGAAGTTGCCCGGAAGCCTCCTGTATCACCATCACATCATCGGACAACTCTTCTTCCTCCTCCTCCTCCTCCTCCTCCTCCTCCTCCATTAAACGCAGTGAAGCGGACAGATGTGTGGACCTACTCTCCAGCTGTGACGGATCGGATGCTATCCCTAACTCCTCTGTGTGATCTGAGTTATCCCTGATGTCAATCAGGGATTCTCTCAGAACACACAAGAGCGAGATTGTAAGGCTCACCATCGCATCCTCAGAGCTCACCCTCCTTGTGGACTCCTCAAAGACCCGTAGGATGTCACAAAGGTCTCTCATCCATGGCCACTCATGGATGTGAAACTGAGGCAGCTGACTTTGTGGCACCCTAGGGTTTTGTAGCTGGTATTCCATCAAAGGTCTCTGCTGCTCAACCACTCTATTCAACATCTGAAACGTTGAGTTCCAGCGTGTGGGGACGTCGCACAAAAGCCGGTGTTGTGGCACATGCAGGCGTTGCTGGAGAGATTTTAAGCTAGCAGCGGCTACTGTCGACTTGCGAAAGTGGGCGCACATGCGCCGCACTTTCACCAGTAGCTCTGGAACATTGGGGTAGCTCTTTAGGAAACGTTGCACCACTAGGTTGAAGACGTGGGCCAGGCATGGAACATGTTGGAGTCCGGCAAGCTCCAGAGCTGCTACCAGGTTCCGGCCGTTATCACAAACGACCATGCCTGGGCCCAGGTGCAGCGGCTCAAACCATATTGCCGTCTCATCGAGGAGGGCATCCCTCACCTCGGAGGCAGTGTGCTGTCTGTCCCCCAAGCTGATCAGCTTCAGCACGGCCTGCTGACGTCTACCAACGCCAGTGCTGCAACGTTTCCAACTCGTAGCTGGGGTCAATCTAACAGCGGAGGAGGAGGAGGAGGAGGCGGTGGCGGAGGAGGAGGCGGTGGCGGAGGAGGAGGCGGTAGAGGAGGAGGAGGAAGGGGGTGTTCTTCTCGTGTCCCTGCCAGGAATGTTAGGCGGGGAGACGAGGTACACCAGGCCAGTTTGGGAAGCAGTCCCAGCCTCAACTACATTCACCCAGTGTGCCGTCAGTGAAATGTAGCGTCCCTGTCCGCATGCACTTGTCCACGCGTCGGTGGTCAAGTGAACCTTTGTGCAAAGCGCGGAACTAAGGGCCCGCCTGATGTTGAGTGACACGTGCTGGTGCAAGGCGGGGACGGCACACCGGGAGAAGTAGTGACGGCTAGGGACGGCATAGCGAGGTGCCGCAGTTGCCATCAGGTCCAGGAAGGCGGGAGTTTCAACAAGCCGGAACGCCAACATCTCCTGGGCCAGCAGTTTAGCGATGTTGGCGTTCAAGGCTTGCGCGTGTGGGTGGTTAGCAGTGTATTTCTGCTGCCGCTCCAATGTCTGAGAGATGGTGGGTTGTTGTAAAGAAACGCCTGATGGTGCCTTTGATGGTGCAGGAGAAGGAGATAAGACAGGAACAGGGGAGGATGAGGGAGAAGTCAACAAAGTGGCGGAGGCAGATGAAGTGGTGTCCTGGCTCGTCCTCTGGAGTGCATCGCCAGCACAGTCAGCAGTGGCAGAGGCAGTGGCAGTGGCGTGAACGGCAGGCGGCCTTTGTCCTGCCGTTGCTGCCTGCCACTGATTCCAGTGCTTGGATTCCAAATGACGGCGCATTGAAGTGGTGGACAGGTTGCTCTTCTCAGAGCCCCTAATCAATTTCGAGAGGCAAATTGTGCAGACAACACTATATCTGTCCTCGGCGCATTCCTTGAAAAAACTCCACACCTTCGAGAAACGTGCCCTCGAGGTGGGAGTTTTTCGGGGCTGGGTACGAACTGGAACATCTTGGGAGATTCCGGGTGTGGCCTGGCTTCGCCTAAGCTGCTGACCTCTGCCTCTAGCTACCCTTTTTGGTGCTGCACCTGCCTCAACATCCACACTACTTTCCCCGCTTGACATCCCCCCTGTCCAGGTCGGGTCAGTGTCCTCATCATCCACCACTTCCTCTTCCAACTCCTGTCTCATCTCCTCCTCCCGCACAATGCGCCGGTCAACTGGATGCCCTGACGGCAGCAGGGACAGTTGGGGTTATTGTTCTGTGAAGCTTGGGAATTTTGGGAATAAGGAGGACAAGACTGTTGGGTAATAGGAGGAGAGGAGGCAGAGTCTGACTGGCTGCTGGACAATGTGCTGTAAGCGTTCTCTGACAGCCATTGCAAGACCTGTTCCTGGTTCTCGGGCCTACTAAGGTTTGTACCCTGCAGTTTAGTTAATGTGGCAAGCAACCCTGGCACTGTGGAGTGGCGCAATGCTTGCTGCCCCACAGGAGTAGGCACGGGACGCCCTGTGGCTTCACTGCTACCTTGCTCCCCAGAACCATTCCCCCGACCTCGCCCACGGCCTCGTCCACGTCCCTTTCCGGGAGCCTTGCGCATTTTGAATTCCCAGTTAGAAATTGGCACTATATACCAGTAGCAAAAATTGTGGGTGCACGTAACCCCAATATATTCTTTGAATTCCCAGTCAGACAATGGCACTATATACCAGTAGCAAGAAATGAGGGTATTTATAACCCCAATATATTCTTTGAATTCCCAGTCAGACAATGGCACTATATACCAGTAGCAAGAAATGAGGGTATTTGTAACCCCAATATATTCTTTGAATTCCCAGTCAGACAATGGCACTATATACCAGTAGCAAAAATTGTGGGTGCACGTAACCCCAATATATTCTTTGAATTACCAGTCAGAAACTGGCACTATATGGCAGTAGCAAGAAATGAGGGTATTTGTAACCCCAATATATTCTTTGAATTCCCAGTCAGACAATGGCACTATATACCAGTAGCAAGAAATGAGGGTATTTATAGCCCCAATATATTCTTTGAATTACCAGTCAGAAACTGGCACTATATGGCAGTAGCAAGAAATGAGGGTATTTGTAACCCCAATATATTCTTTGAATTCCCAGTCAGACAATGGCACTATATACCAGTAGCAAGAAATGAGGGTATTTGTAACCCCAATATATTCTTTGAATTCCCAGTGAGACAATGGCACTGTATACCAGTAGCAAAAATTGTGGGTGCACGTAACCCCAATATATTCTTTGAATTACCAGTCAGAAACTGGCACTATATGGCAGTAGCAAGAAATGAGGGTATTTGTAACCCCAATATATTCTTTGAATTCCCAGTCAGACAATGGCGCTATATACCAGTAGCAAAAATTGTGGGTGCACGTAACCCCAATATATTCTTTGAATTCCCAGTCAGACAATGGCACTATATGGCAGTAGCAAAAATAGTGGGTGTATATAGCCCCAATCCTATTGCTAGGGGACTTGCAGGGTATTTCTGGGGTGAAGGTGGGGGGGCACACCGTTGGAACGGGTATCGGGGGTATATATCGGGTATACGGGAATACACTGACAGTGTATTCCATTCAGGATCCTGGGAAAGCTGGGTTGCGGCGATTGAGCCCGTCAGTGCCACGTTACACTGACAAGCTTCTCCCTGGAATTTAGCTCTTACAAGAGCTGTTGTCGTTGTCTTCTCCTTCCTATCCTAGCCTGTCCCTGCCTACCCAGAATCTAACCCCTAGCTAACTGGACGGAAACCTCCGTCCCCGGTGAATTGCAAGCTCA
Organism: Leptodactylus fuscus; assembly: GCF_031893055.1. Taxonomy (NCBI): domain Eukaryota; kingdom Metazoa; phylum Chordata; class Amphibia; order Anura; family Leptodactylidae; genus Leptodactylus; species Leptodactylus fuscus. Next base: position 23,613,892 of record NC_134275.1, on the reverse strand, counting down.
GAATGATGCGAAGCTGGGCGTCGCTGTTCTTTTAAATTAGAGGTCACATGTTTTCGGCAGCCAATGGGTTTTGCCTACTTTTTTCAACGTCACCGGTGTCGTAGTTCCTGTCCCACCTACCCTGCGCTGTTATTGGAGCAAAAAAGGCGCCAGGGAAGGTGGGAGGGGAATCGAGTAATGGCGCACTTTACCACGCGGTGTTCGATTCGATTCAAACATGCCGAACAGCCTAATATCCGATCGAACATGAGTTCGATAGAACACTGTTCGCTCATCTCTAGTCACAGGTGCTTCCATTCATTTCTATGGGTGCGTGCTGTTCGGATCGGCTGATCCGAACAGTGTTCGCCTCATCTCTATTCAGTAACTTGCCACTTTTCCCTTTGTCATGCATCGTCACATGTGATCATATTATCAGAACTTCATTTCCTCTGCTCAGCATCGCCCTCTACTGAGTAATGTGTTTATTGTAATACACTTACAAGTATATAGGAAGTTATAGAGCAAGTTATCCCCATTGCAAAGGTGTTACACTGCTGGGACCCCCACCACTCTAGCGACTAGTTGTAAAGCATATGCCACTATTTTCACTGGAATGGGGACTGCTGGCATTGGGGTAGCTCAGGGTGTTTATTTAGCTGTCTGGCATATAGATCAAAAGTGCCCAAATTCTTATATGCAGCCGAAACAAAACTTATTGGATGTTTGTTAAAAAACAAAAAACCTTTGTTTCTTACCTTGATGGTTTTCCTATAAATGTTGCGATATTGGCAGAAAAGGTTTAAAAACGCTGTAAAGCGAAGAGCTGTGACCCTCAGACAATGCTTGCTTCATCAAAACCAGAAAACTAAATACCTACAGCACAATGCCAAATCCATTAATGGGGGTCTGCCTGAGCCCTTGTGTGTAGGTGGAAGCAGAATATATTGGAAGATGAAGGCCAAGGGATCGGAGGTGACGTGAGGGTTGTATTGTCGCTTTATATTTAGCTTTTATTGGATGAGCATCATCTATTCTCTAGGGGGAAATAAACTGACTGCAAAGAGTTTGGACAACTGTGTCCCTGTAAACCACGCTGACTTTTTCTTCTTTACAATTAGGTGCTGTCTGCAGCAGCTGCCGCCGGCGTCTCTGTGGCTTTTGGTGCCCCCATTGGAGGAGTCCTCTTCAGCTTAGAGGAGGTAACAGTCACACTTTTATTTTTTTTACTTTTGTAATTTCATCTTAAATCTAAAGCAATAATTCTTCAATCGTCAAATAATTTCAACAGAATTTTGCCTAAGTCAATAGTACAAGTGAATATGTTAAACTTTTATTCTTCATCAGACTGCTGTTTTAATTCGACATGGACTGCAGGTTACATGTCTATATGGAGGTGGGAGCCTGAAAGAAGGGCCGAGACTGAGCGGTAAACGCAAAATCACGGCCGTAAAATAACGCGGCGTTTACGATCCACGCTCCTATTGAAATCAATGGGAGCGTATACGGCCGCAAAATCTCACACGGCGTATACATGCCACATCACGTGGCACTTTACTCCGTGTGAACTCCTCCTTAGGCTGATTCTGTCGCCTGGCTCTCCCTCCCCTCCGTACACACTGACAATCAGATCCTTGATGTCCAACAAGTGGTTGGGTTTTAAGGAAACTTCATAGAAGTGAATGGGAATTATAGGAACAGCGCACCTCACTGTTCTATGCTGTTTCCAGATCTACCAATCACTTCTACGGGAGTTACTGATCCCTATATATTACATATTGATAGTTTATGATTACATGTAAGGCGCTGTTTCAACATGTTTGGTGTTAAAGGGATTCTTTCATTAGAATCCCGTTTTCAGCTAAACCCACGTAGGAATAGCCTTAAGAAAGGCTATTCTTCCCCTACCTTTAGATGTCTTCTCCGGGCCGCCGTTCGGTAGAAATCCCGGTTTTCATCCATATGCTAAGTAGTTTTCTTACAGCACTGGGGGCGTCACTTGTGCTGCAAGAAAAATATCCAGCGCCGCCTTCTTGTTTGCCACCTCTTTCCTGTTCGGCCACAGGAAAATGGCAACAGACATGCGCAATCGGAGCTTTTTGAAGAAGACGTGACTGTACAAGGAAGAAGAGGCAGAGGGAGTGAAAAATAAGGTAGCACTAGAGTCTTCTCGCAGCACAGGGGACGCCGACAGTGCTGTGAGAAAACTAATTAGCATATAAACGTAAACCGTGATATCTAAGGAACGGCGGCATGGAGAAGACGTCTAAAGGTAGGGGAAGAATAGCCTTTCTTAAAGGGGCTCTATCAGAAAAATCATGCTGATAGAGCCCCACATATGCATGAATAGCCTTTAAAAAGGCTATTCAGGCACCGCTAAAGTTATATTAAACTACCCCCCAGTTTTAAAATAATAAACTAAAAAAGAATGTGATCTACTTACGGATCGTGCACGCTGGGCGGGCATTCAGGGTGCGCCGTCTTCTTCATCCACGCCTCTTCTTCCTCCAATGTCCTCCGGTCCCGTCCTCCTCCGGCGTTCGCGAACTGACACTGATAAAAAAAAAAAAAAAAAATGGCCTGGGCGCCTGCGCAGTAGCCGTAGTAGAAACCGCATGCTACTGCGCAAGCACCCAGGCCATTTTTTTTATATCGGTGTTAGTTCGCGAGCGCTGGAGGAGGACGGGACCGGAGGAAGAGGAGGCGAGGATGAAGAAGACACACGATGCGTAAGTAGATCACATTCTTTTTTAGGGTTTTATTTTAATACTGGGGGGGGGGGGGTAGTTTAATATAACTTTAGCGGTGCCTGAATAGCCTTCGTAAAGGCTATTCACGCATATGTAGGGCTCTATCAGCATGATTTTGCTGATAGAGCCCCTTTAACGCTATTCTGATGTGGGTTTTGCTTTAAAACAGGATTCTAATGATAGAATCCTTTTAAGAACCCAGCACAAATTCCAGAGATATGTATAGACTTCCATGTACCAAATGTCTGTGAAAAGAGCGTCTTTCTGGCATGTCTAAGGGTCAGTTCACATGTGAACCGTCCGCGCGGGTTTTGACACAGAGAGAGACGCGGCGAGCAGCGTCTCTCTCTGGTCAAAACCCGCCTGCCGCGACCATCGCGGTCGCGGCTTTCACCTCCTATGTCGGCTCAAATGAATGAGCCGACATAGGAGGGTTCTGCCGCTAGGCGGAAGCCGCGGCCCAGCGTGCCGCGGTATCTGCCCGAAGATAGGACATGTCGCTTCTTTTCTCCGGTAGCAGCAGCCTGCTGCTAGAGGAAAAAAGAAGCCCGGCGGTCTGCATAGACCACCATTGTAAAGGGGCGGATTTTGAAGCGAAATCCGCCCCTTTGCCTACGTGTGAACGAGCCCTAAATTTCTGTGTATTAGAATCTTTCCTTGGTTTTCAGCTTATTGAAAATTGCACTGAAATGAAGAATTTAGACGGAGATTCTCCTACCTGAAAATATCTCAGAACTACCGCTAGTACTTTAATATTGTATTTTCCCCACAAATGAACAGATTCCTTCAGACTTGTACATTTCACCTAAAGTTTTCTATTTTACATTTGTGCCCAATCTGAACTATAATGCATTGTGCGCAAGTAGCCTAAATTGAGTAGAATAAAAGAAAAAATGGTCAGGGATTGTGCATTGCAAAGGGTAAAATCTGCAGTGAAAATCAGTAGAATTGATGTACTGTGGATGAAAATCTGCACTGCATGTTAATCTACAGATTTATTTTCTGTCTAGCATCTGCCTGCAACTTCGTCTGTGGGTCAGTGTTGGCGCTGAGCCACGTACATGTAGGCAATTGTCGGTGGTTATGGTACGCCGTGCCTCAGCCACTTCCCCTACTGCGGCACCCAGCTTCGGTGGCAATTGGTGTAATTTACCGTGAAGTCCGGTGGGGTAGGGCTCTATAAAGTAGCCTATGTTTCATTTGCAAATTTCACGCAAATCCGTTCGGTCATTTAGGCGTGATTAGGGAACAAACATCCAAACTCACTATAAAATTAGTAGGATATGTGAATGAGATTTGTTAGTCTCTTCTAATTTATTGCTACTGTAATATATAATACACTGCAGATATTCCAGCAGTAAATGCAGATGGAACATTTGAAATATATACTGTACATGTGGGGATGTGAAATAAGCTCAATGGTCAATGTCTTGGTATTGAAAGTGCGCATATGGCTGACCTTTTTTCTGTTATTTTTCCCTTGCAGGTGAGTTATTACTTCCCGCTGAAGACTCTATGGAGGTCATTCTTTGCCGCATTAGTAGCGGCTTTTACATTACGCTCCATTAACCCATTTGGAAACAGTCGCTTAGTCCTCTTTTATGTTGAGTTTCACGCTCCATGGCATCTACTAGAGCTCATCCCGTTCATTCTCTTGGGAATATTTGGAGGCTTATGGGGTGCTTTCTTCATCCGAGGGAATATTGCTTGGTGCCGTAGAAGAAAGACTACGAAGCTGGGCCGCTATCCTGTAGCTGAGGTCCTAGTTGTCACAGCCATCACTGCAGTTATAGCCTTTCCTAATGAGTACACAAGAATAAGCTCTAGTGAACTGATATCTGAGCTTTTCAATGACTGTGGATTGCTAGATTCATCCAAACTGTGCGACTACAATAATGACTTCAATAGCACAAATGTGGGCAGCTTACCGGATCGCTCGGCCCGTAGTGGAGTCTACACGGCATTGTGGCAGCTGTCCTTAGCGCTGATCTTTAAAGCGGTTATCACCATCTTCACATTTGGCATGAAGGTAAGATAGCAGATGGTATTTATTACCACTATGTTTTGTTTTTTTTTGTCTTCTTCTGCTTTACAATACGATTTCACCTCCGTATGCCAAAACCTTAAACACTGAAAATCACATGACTAGTCTCCTGCTTATCTGTAATATTCACCATAAAATCATATAGACAATTGAGACAATTAACGTCTTATATTTTGCTGTATGATATCGAACAATGTGCTGCGCTATTCTCATGTCTAGGCATCCATTTTGGGTGTGACTATACAGTGGGATGCTTTGAACGTACATGTGTAAAAATCCATAACATATTGCAGACTGTAGACTACAGTGTGAATGGAGCCTTAAAAACCCTGTAAAACCATGATTTATGTGGAACTATATTTTAGGCAAAACTATGTTGTAAGGGGTGTAATTAAGGCTAAGGCTCCACGTTGCGGAAACGCAGCTTTATTTTTGTTGCAGATTTTGTAGCGTTTTTTTTTTGAGCCAAAGTCAGGAGTGGCTTGAGCTGATGGCAAAATTATTAGTACCGTATATACTCGAGTATAAGCCGACCTGAATATAAGCCAAGGCCCCTAATTTTACCGCAAAAAGCTGGGAAAACTTATTGACTCGAGTATAAGCCGAGGGGGGAAATGCAGCAGCTACTGGAAAATTTCAAAAATTAAAATGGTCGGAGTTTTTGGGTGCAGTAGTTGCTGGGGAAGGGGAGGGGGTGTTTTGGTTGTCAGTCTGCCCCTTCCCTGAGCTTGAGGACTGGGTTTTTTCTTCCCCCACTTGGAATTCAGTCTGGCTGAATATAGGGTACCTGCAGTGCTCCTATTAACCCCTTCCCGACGGAACAGGAGCACTGCAGATCCCCTATATTCAGTAGACCGGGCACTGTCAGACACAGGGATACCTAATGTGTTTGTGTTTCACAGTCATTTTCTATTTTTATATGTATTCTAGGGAAAGGAGGGATTTAGAACTTTTATTTACTTTATTTTTGTATTATATTTTTTTTTAAAGCATCATTTATTTATTTTTTTCACAATTTTTTTTTTTTTTCTGACTCGAGTATAAGCTGAGGGGGGCTTTTTCAGCACAAAAACTGTGCTGAAGAATTCTGCTTATACTCGAGTATATACGGTACTTCTATAATTTTCCCATTCCTTTTTATAGCCTCTCTCAGGGTTGGCTCAAAAACACAGCAAACTCTGGATCAAAAGAAGCTGCATTTCCTTAATATGGGGCCTCAGCCTAAAGGAGTTTTCCCATCTTAGAATTTGTGTCCTCCTGTCTTCTCTCCCGTCCACTTCCTGGTTTTCAGCTCCTTGCAGCAGGGTGCTCCGCACAGTTATCTCTGGATTCACAGACTCTGATCGAGAAACTGTTTTAGCACTTATCATGACTTAGCAACTGAAAGCAATATGCAGAGAGGGAGAGAGGAGAGTATAGATGGCCGGGAACGGGGACTCCGCAATCCGACCAGAGAGCTGGTCAGTAACCTTTGCAACCGGCTATAAACACCAAGGAGACAAAGTTCAATTACTCAAAGCACTCTTTTATCATGTAAGTGGCGGTGCTAGCGAAGGTCTCAATGGCTCTTCATAATTTGCAGCATTCTCAAAGTCTTGCAGTTATTACAACATAGTTTTATTGCAAGCTCCGGAGCGTCCAGACCAATCGCCCGTGGTGTGGGGCTGCGAGAAGTGGTTTGCAGGCGCCGGCTGTGTGCGCACGCCGGGAGAATGCAGTGTTCGGCCTGTGCAGGGGCAGGCGGACGAAGTCGCAGAAAATGCTAGTATTTTATAGCCATGCAGAAGCAGAATACGTACGGATGCCACAAACTTAGATAACACAGATAAAATCGAAGATCATACAAATGTATCAAATAAAATGTAAATATGTAACATTAATGTAGAATATAAAATGTAAATAAAATACAGATGACATCAGAGAATATAATCCCATGGTAAAACACAATAACTGTACAGTGGTAAGCCAATATTAGGGTATTGAGGCACAGAAGGAGTTAAACCGAACACAAGTGGAAATCGACATAAAGCAGAAGAGAACGGTAAGTACAGAGCGATGAGGACAATGCAGATGGATATGGAAAGTATAGGAGGTGCTGACAATACTGCTCATTGGAGGAGACAAGATGTACCAATATTGTTGTGCTTTAGTAACTGCAAGATTTTCAATTACATATGAAGAGACATTGAGAGGTTCTTCACTGCCATTATTCCATATGAACCGATGTGAATGAGGCCTTACAAAGTTTTGTTGCACAGAAAGAAATGGAAATAAATTCTGAAGTTTGCAGATATGGTTAATGTACTGTAAGTGGAAAAAAGTTTACTTTCTAATGCTCCAAGTTTATTCGATTTGATACTTATCCCTGTATTTGTGTATAGGTGCCATCAGGACTTTTCATTCCCAGCATGGCTGTGGGTGCAATAATGGGAAGACTCATGGGCGTATGTATGGAACAGCTGGCGTTCTATCACCATGACTGGGCCATCTTCAAGGGATGGTGTAACCAGGGGGCAGACTGCATCACTCCGGGCCTTTATGCTATGGTAGGAGCAGCTGCATGTCTAGGTAAGTGGCAGACCCCTGTATTGGATGCTGGGCATCAGGAGCGGGGTAGTATCTTTGAATCCATCACGAATATCAATAATATGGGGTACATTTCAAGTGAATCAGTGGGCATGTTTTCATAATATAATAGCGCCCCAAGGGTTATTTAAAATACCAGGGGCAATGAGTCTTTTTCTTTGATCCCTCACATGTAAGTTTCCATGGTGTGGTGTATACTAAGTCCTTGAATAATGATACTGCTCCATGTTAATGAATTGTGGTGCGGAATCCACGTCATAATCCGCCCCCTCACAATAGTGGTCTATGGAGACCGCTAGAGTTCTTTTTTTTTTCCCACTAGCGGCATGTTGCTGCTAGCGTAAAAAAGAAGCGGGCTGCCCTTTCTTCAGGCGGATTCTGCGGCTTGTTGAGCCACAGTGTCCGCCTCACGGCAGCAACCTCCGGAATCGGCCCATTAATTTGAGCCTACCCCAGAGGGAGAAGCAGCGACTGTCGGAAGCAGTGACAGTTGTGGCAGGCGAATTTTGGCCCGAGAGGGACACGGCTGCCCGCGTCACTCCGCCCTTCCACCCCCTGTGTGAACTAAGCCTTAGAGTCGCTGGGCTGATCCCCTGAATCAACACTGTAGGGGTTGTAGGGTTATAGGTTGGACTTGATGGACTAATGTCTTTATCCAACCTCATCTACGATATGTAACTAACCATGGAAAGAATATGCAAATCTGTCTTCCATGATATAATTAGGAAGTCAGCTGCTGCCTCAGTGTTGCAAACCAATCGAGGGCGCTCAATGGAATGTGCAAGCCTGTCTTCCCTGATGTAATTAGGAAGACAGAATTTCAGTGAAATAACCCAATAAAGGTTTGCTCCCTTTAACATCATGCTCGACCTTCCAAGAGGCCTTTGTTTTGCAATGATGCTGGGATTATTACCAGGTATAGTCTCTCAATCGAGGACGGCCGTTTCGATGTACTTGCATCTCGTCAGCTCGATGTAGAGAAGACTAATTACATCAGGGAAGACAGGTTTGCACATTCCAGTGAGCGCCCTCTATTGGTTTGCAACACTGAGGCAGCAGCTGACTTCCTAATTACATCATGGAACACAGATTATATGGTGGTCTCTCCCCAAGGAGTGACAATATCCCCTTAACCTTATATGTAACTACTATATGTTGCATTTTTTTCACCAACTGCTCCCTTCTAACACTAAGTTCACACCTATGTTCGGGGTTCCGTTTGTGGACTAGGACTCCAGCACTGGAAGGCTTCAGAGCTAACCACTGAGCCACCGGGCTGCCCTAATAATAAAAAAAATTATATATTGGTCCATTATTATTTTTCACAGCCCTGAGTTTTCCAGATATTATACAGCACATACCACTATGTCACTGTTACACATTGTGTAAATGTTGCTGCCTTTGTAATTGTGATGTAAAAGATGAAGCTTGTGAATTTGTCAATGACTTTTCTATCTCCAGGTGGAGCCACTCGCATGACGGTCTCACTTGTAGTCATCATGTTTGAATTGACTGGTGGATTGGAGTACATTGTGCCTTTAATGGCTGCGGCCATGACCAGCAAATGGGTGGCAGATGCTTTGGGAAGGGAAAGCATCTACGATGCACATATCCGCTTGAATGGTTACCCTTTTCTGGAGGCTAAAGAGGAGTTTAGCCATAAAACTCTTGCAATGGACGTAATGCGACCACGACGTAATGACCCATCACTGACTGTCATTACTCAAGATAGCATGACCGTGGCTGACATCGAGGCAGCAATTACTGAAACAACATACAGTGGTTTCCCTGTTGTGGTTTCTCGAGAGTCTCAGCGGCTTGTCGGTTTCGTGTTGAGGCGAGACTTAATCATCTCCATTGGTAAGAGGATCGTTTTATTCTAAAATAATTATTTCCAAAGGTATTGTGATGAATTATGTATAAATCTTAGTGTGAGCCGTTATGAATTTTCTTTGTTGTAGTCTGGTTATGAATGAACATGTCTACTGTGTGTGTTATATCCAATTCACAGCCCAATTTTCAGGTAATGAATTAAGTTCAGGATCTTCAGCGCAAACAGTCAACAAATTTACAACTAAGAGTCTAAATAGCTTCATGTAGGGAACAGGTCTGATATCCCAGCTGGATGGTTGGAGCCAGGAATCCTGCACTGCCAAAACTCTGTATAGGGATCAAAGGGAAAACATAACCTCAATGGCACGTAGGTCATAATTCATGTCTTATAACCACCCGCATACATAAATATGGTTGGGGGACCAGTTAGTAACATCAAGCATGTGGTCTTGTACTATCATAACCACTCCAAATCATGTAATGTGCAATTTATTTGCAATATTGTTTTGTCTCATCTTTCCTTGTGCCTAATTTACTTAAAAAAATACGCAATTGTCATAAAACGTCATAAATCTTGTGCAACATTAAGGCTTTCTTGGGTTTTCCATGTGCTGGAGATCAGTTGCTTCCTCTTCGCACCTTGAAAAAAATAAAATAAAAAAACGCATCAATGGATTTTATAACGCTACTACAGATAACTAGAGATGAGCGAGTAGTATTCGATCGGATACTATGGTAGTCAAAATACTCGTACTCAGTTGAATACCACGCGGTAAACGCAGTAAAAATTTGATTCCCCTCCCACCTTCCCTGGTTCTTCTTTTTTTTTTTTTTTTTTACACCAATAAGTATGCTGGGGAGGTGGGACAGGAAAGAGGACAACGTAGGTATTAAAAAAACGTATACAGTAGAGATGAGCGAGTAGCGAAATATTTGAAAATTCGATTCGAGTAGACCTCAATATTAGACTATTCAATCGAATACCTACTCGGTACTCGCTCATCTCTACAGATAACCCATTTCCACCTCCCCCTACAAAACAAAGTGCAAAAGCCTTTAAAGTGGCCACAAACACTGACTAAATCCTGTGCACACAGCATAAAACTTAAAGGGGTTGTCCACTTTCAGACCAATGTTATTGTTTGTGTATTGAAAAGTTGTGCAAGTTTCCAATATATTTTCTATCTTCCTCAGCATTTTCTAGAACTCTGCTTTCTGTCAGTCATTCTGTCACTCCCAGAGGAGGAAAATCAGTCCATGGTCGTGTGATATATTGTCCATGGTCATGTGATATACGGTCATGTGATATATGGTCCATGGTCATGTGATATATTCCATGGTCATTTGATATATTCCATGGTCATGTGATATATTCCATGGTCATGTGATATATTCCATGGTCATGTGATATACGGTCCGTGGTCATGTGATATAGGGTCCATGGTCATGTGATATAGGGTCCATGGTCATGTAATGGTTACACAGCTGCACAGCTTGTTACCAGGCAGATGGACCATATATCACATGACCATGGACCCTATATCACATGACCATGGACCCTATTTCACATGACCATGGACCCTATTTCACATGACCATGGACCCTATTTCACATGACCATGGACCATATATCACATGACCATGGACCATATATCACATGACCATGGCCATGACCATGATTTTTATCCAATGCGAGTAAGCAGAATGAATGTCAGAAAATGGAGATATAGAAAACTGTGAGGAATTGGAAAACTGTACAAATTTTTATTGTACATGAACGTTGGTTTGTCACTATTGGTCTGAAAGCGGCCAACCCCTTTAAGGCTCCTAATTAGAAGAATATAGCCTTAATTTTCTGCTTTTCCCCACCAGTAGTTTCCTCCCCATTTATTTCATGGTCCGGTCACCATGTCCCTATTCACTTCCCCGCTGTTGGTGACCTCATCCTTACAGTCTCTTTGGTCCTAGAGGGTCCCTTTTAGTTTTAGTTGTTAGTGACATCAGCAATAGCACAACACTGTTACTTTAAGGGACAGGTTTACACCAGAACAGCCATTATTTGTGTTTGCACACCCTGTTCAGACTACTGTGATCTAATTTCTTCTCTATTTTTATCTTTTTTCCTCTTGGTTTTCTTCTATAGAGAGTGCGAGGAAGAAACAAGATGGCATAGTGAGCTCCTCCAGGATTTCCTTCACTGAACATACTCCACCACAGCCGCCTACAGCACCGCCCAGCTTAAAGCTCCGCAGTATTATGGACCTCAGTCCCTTCACAATCACAGACCAGACACCAATGGAGATTGTGGTAGACATTTTCCGCAAGCTGGGGCTGCGCCAGTGCCTAGTTACACACAATGGGTGAGAGATTATTTTCTTTTTATTTTGCCCTTTGCAATGACATTGAGGCAAACACCAGCTGATGTTCTCATAGGGCATTGCCATACTGTGTAGAACAAATCCCCAACTGGAAATGCCCAGTTATCCGTTTTTCATATATGTCTAGTAGGAATAACAGGGGAATGGACAACTCTGAGACCAATAAGAAGGAATTATTTCACTTGAATATTGTACTAGATTTTACTTAAATAAATATATTAGGAGAGCTGGCAGATCCTTTTTGCAGATATTTTCTGAGAATATATTAAACTAATGCTTGGATAAGTCATCCTATATTAGAATGGTGAGGGTCTGGGCTGATGCTGCGGCCTTGTTATTATACATCACACAGCTCTGTCTATTATATATCACTTGTGCCTCATATTGCAACTCAGGTTAGTTCACACGTAAATAACGTGTGGCTTATTTTGGCACTGGCAAAAAAAAGCTTCCTAATTAGGAAGCTTTTTTTTTTTTTTTTGGACCTTGCCAAGCTTTTTTTGGAGCTTTTTTTGGTTAAAAAAAACAGCTTTAACCCCTTCCCGCCGATGGCATTTTTTGATTTTCGTTTTTCGTTTTTGACTCCCCTCCTTCTAAACCCCATAACTTTTTTATTTCTCCACTCCCAGAGCCATATGAGGTCTTAATTTTTGCGGGACAAATTTTTCTTCATGATGCTACAATTAATGCTACCATTAATTATTGTATATAATGTACTGGGAAGCAGGAAAAAAATTCAGAATGGGGTGAGTTTGAAGAAAAAATGCATTTCTGCGACTTTCTTACGGGCTTTGGTTTTACGGCGTTCACTGTGCAGCCAAAATGACATGTCCCCTATATTCTGTGTTTCGGTACGGTTCCAGGGATACCAAATTTATATGGTTTTATTTACATTTTGACCCCTAAAAAAAATTCCAAAACTGTGTTAAAAAATTTTTTTTCTAAAAGTTGCCATATTCCGACGGCCGTAACTTTTTTATACGTGCGTGTACGGGGATGTATAGGGCGTCTTTTTTTTTTGCGGGGCCGGGTGTACTTTTTAGTTCTACCATTTTCGGGAAATGTTATTGCTTTGATCACTTTTTATTCAAATTTTTATCAGAATCAAAACAGTGAAAAAACGGCGGTTTGGCACTTTCGACTATTTTTCCCGCTACGGCGTTTACCGAACAGGAAAAATATTTTTTTAGATTTGTAGAGCGGGCGATTTCGGACCCGGGAATACCTAACATGTATATGTTTCACAGTTTTTAACTACTTTTATATGTGCTCTAGGGAAAGGGGGGTGATTTGAACTTTTAATTCTTTTTATATTTTTTTAACTTTTTTTTTTTTTTTTTTGCATTTATTAGACCCCCTAGGGGTGTTGAACCCCAGGGGGTCTGATCACTAATGCAATGCATTACAATGCTAATGCATTGCAATGCATTGCAAAAAAGCATCCTTTCTTTTGCAGGCTGCATACACCAGCCTGCACAAGAAAGGATTTGCAGACAAGCCTGGGAGCCTGTACAAGGCTCCCGGCTGTCATGGCAACGGGACGTCAGCCCTGGAGCATGCTCCAGGAGCCGGCAATCCCGGCCAAAATGGCGGCGCCCATGCGCCGCCGGGAAAATGGCGCCTCCGGCGCCTTTGACTGCGGCGCCAGAGGGGTTAATGCCTCTGATCGGTCCGGGGACCGATCGGAGGCATGAGAGCCGGTTGTCTATTGCTTAAAGCAGTAGACACCCGGCGGCTATGGCGGCCGCCCGGCTCCCGGCGGTCGCCATAGTTACAGACCCGACATGCGCCGTACTATTACGGCGCATGTCGGGAAGGGGTTAAAAAAAAGCCAGGCTGTTTTCCCCTCCTGTAAATTGAATGGGCTGAAAAAAAGGTGTCACGCTTTTTTCCTCACGTTTTTTTGCAAAAAAACGCGTGGTTTTCGCCTTCCATTCACTTCTATTGCTTTCTTCAGGCGGAAAACGCCTGAAGAAAGGTCATGTCGCTTCTTTTTCTCTGCTAGCAAAATAAAAAAAAAAAAAAGCTAGCAGTCTACATAGACTAAGGGCTCGTTCACACGTGGGCAGTGGGGGCGGATTTTGACACCGAGAGTGACGAGGGAGCTACGTCACTCTCCGGTCAAAACCCGCCTGCCACAACCATCGCGGTCACGGCTTTTCCCTCCGTAGCTGGCTCAAATGAATGAGCCGATACCGGAGGGTGCTGCTGCTAGGCGGAAGCCGCAGCTCAGCGTGTCGCGGCTTCCGCCTGAAGAAAGGTCATGTCGCTTCTTTTTTTCTGCTAGCAGAAAAAAGAAAAAAAAATCAATCTACATAGACCACTATTGTAAAGGGGCGGATTTTGAAGTGAAATCCACTGTCAAAATCCGCCCCTTTGTTCACGTGTGAACGAGCCCTAACATTGTATGGAGGAGGATTATGACGTGGATTCCGCTGTCAAAATCCTCCTCCATGTCCCCATGTGTACTAGCCCTTACATGCATGGGACTGAGTTGCAGAAGAACCTGCTGAATACTAGATGTAAGGAGAGTCTTGTCCAAGCATTATGATGCCCCCAATAAGCTAGCTGGTTGGGGGTGCTGGACATGGGACCCCTACTAATGATAGGTCACGAATATACTGTAAAAATCTCCGAGACCTCTTAACGCAGGATAAGTAGATGTGTAAACTATGTAGAGTATATACAGTATACTTGGGGTTAAATCCAGGCTGCACGTCTATTAAGCTGAAGGTAATTGTACGATAGTATTTGTCATCTTGTAATAACGTGGCTTCTTCTACTTTCTTGCAGGAGGTTATTGGGCATTATAACTAAGAAGGACGTTCTCAAGCACATAGCACAGATGGGCAACCAAGATCCAGACTCCATATTGTTTAACTGAACAGGGATTTCCGTGGCCCGGGTCCTGGAAAGCCATACTCCTGTACTTTTATGGTGTATTTTACACCTTGGGACTGTGAAGAGAGGTGTCCTGCTTCAACTGTTGGAGCTACCAGCACTTTTATTTTGGATGTTCCGCTAAAATGACAGCAAATTGCCTTCCATGCAGGTCTCTGTGGACGCTGTCACCTGCCCTTGGCTGCATTGAGTCGGCCCCTAGGGGCTTAGCCGCAGCTCTTTGTGTACTGTCTATTTAGTGGATGCTCCTGCCTGAAAACGACGAAGGAATAAATCTGAGAAACTGAATGGTGAAAGGGGAACTTCAGCAGACAATGCACATCCAGTAGATTCTATATTTATTCATCTGTAAAGGTCAATTATTATCACTGTATGCAACAATGAAGGAGAACTTCATACAAGTATTCTGTGCCAAGAAGTATGTGACAATGATACCACTTACCCAGCCTTATTCTACTGTCATACCTGCGGGTACAGCTGACTATATTACTCTCCATGTATAACATGTTATGATTTCTACGTGCACTATGTAACCTTCTGCCTCCGAGGATCTGGCGTCTCTGCCTCCATTGAATCAGATGGTTTCATTACGTGACGCTGTGTATTTTCTAGCAGATCAAATCTAACTTGTATTTTCTAATGAAATTAGGGCCCAGATTATATAGAATGAACATATCATAGTATTAACAGATCGGGAAAATAAGAATTAGGAGATTTTTTATTTTTCCTGTTATCCACTTTAATCATTTTGGCAATTTTCCATCAGCCGATACAGTCGACAAATAAATCTTTTGTAAAACACAAGCTTTTTTGTCTTTGTAATCTCTTATTTCCAGAATTGTCTTTTATTTGGGGGGTTAAAAAAAACCTGTCGTCTCTCCAGACATGTCTGTTTTAGCAAATACTTGTATTCCCAACCTGCCTTGTGCCGTTTCTCTGTTACATGTACAAATAAATTGCCAAAGTTTTTCCATGAACATAATCGTAGTTAAATTTGTAGACAATGGTATTAAAATTTTTATAGGTTTTTATTTTTTTTTTAGGTGACAGTCTGCTGTCTTGATCATTTGCCAATGGATACATCCATGAATGCATTAATGTTCTATGTCAGGGGTGCTCACACTTTTTCAGCATGTGAGCTACTTTATAAACTGACCAAGGCAAAAGATCTACTAGCCACTTCTTCTTGGAGGGAGCCCCGCCTGCCAGTGTCCGGAGATGACTCTCAGCCTGTGCTGTGAACAAGCAGCACCCTGGCTCCCTCCATCCCTAAGAGCGGGGAGCGCGTCATTCCCCGGAGCTGCTGCTGCCCGGCCTGCAAGTGTCCGGGGTGCTTGTTCACAGCGCAGGCTGAGAGTTGACTCTCAGCCTGCACAGTGAACAAGCAGACACCGGGGATCCCTGGCTGCATCCCGCGATCGACCCATATGTCCTTTGCGATCGACCGGTAGATCGCGATCGACGTATTGGGCAACCCCTGTTCTATATTCTGGGGCTTGTCATAAACTCATTCAAGGTTTCATGATTTTCTGACCATAGAATGTTCTTACATTCATGGTCTTATCTGTTGGCAACCCATCAAGACAAGAGACTTAATTACTTAGTTTTCAAAAATGTTTAAGGCTAAGACCCCACGGGATGTATCTGCTAAAGCGCTGCGGGAAGAACCGCTGCGTGATCACATTGCGGTTCTTTTCGCAGCGCTTTTAAGAGAAAGTTCACAGAGTGACTTTCTCTTATTATTATATCCATGGGAAAGCCGCCGGCGTTTCCGTAGAAATAATTGACATGCTGTGATTTGCAAAGCCACAATGGCTGTGCAAATCGCAGTGTGTCCGCGCTGCGATCTTTTCCGCAAAGTGGGGATGAGATTCGCATGAATCCCATCCACTTTGCATGCACTGTACAACGCCACGATTTTTCCTGTAGTGTCTCCGCTGCGGGCAAATCGCGGCATTTCCGGTCCGTGGGGCCCCGGCCTAAAGGGGTTTTCCCATCTTAAGGCCGGGGCTGAATGTGGCGTAAGTGCCGTGGTGTGGCCATGCTGTTAACGACGTGTAAAAATAGCGAATCCCATCCACACATTGCATAAAAATACAGACAGCGGACATGCTGTGATTTCGAAAACTGTTGTGGTTTTGGAAATCGTGGCATGTCAATTATACCTACAGAAATGCTGGCGGTTTCCCTATAGGTATAATGGAGGCAGAAAGTCCGCAGAGGAAACAAAAGTGCTGCAGGAAAAACAGTGATGCGTTAACGCCACGGTTTTTCCTGAAGTGATTTTCTTCTGCAGCCCGCTAAGCGGGGTCTTAGCCTTAATAAAGCCCGAGTGCCACTTTAATTAAATGAATTGCTCCCTCATAGTATGCCCCTGATTCCCCCTGATATAAATACTGCAACACTAGTGACCCGTTATATAAGTGATGCCCACTAATGACTCCTTATGTAAATAATCTCCCTCCATGTAATCATAATGCCCCCTAATAGCCCTTATATAAATGCCCCCCCCCTTATGTTCACAATACCCCTTATATAAATATCCCTCTATCATCCTAAGGCCCCTAATGAATCTTCCCTTATAATTCCCCCTCTTAACCATCACCGTATACTATTAAAAAACCCACAACTGCGCAAAAAAAGATATACTCGCGTACCTGCGATTCTGATGAATGGAGCCGCCTCCGCCTCCTTTTCTTGATCCGCGCTCTATATGCAAGGTCCCCAAATAGCACATGAGCATCTTGGCGCAGGAGGGTGTCATTGCGCCAGTCTATTCTGAGAACAGATGTGCTGTCTGGTCTCTTGTCTTGTAAACTAAAGCGGCGTGCGGTTTACAAGACTGTTACAGTGGGGCAAAAAAGTATTTAGTCAGTCACCAATAGTGCAAGTTCCACCACTTAAAAAGATGAGAGGCGTCTGTAATTTACATCATAGGTAGACCTCAACTATGAGAGACAAAATGAGAAAACAAATCCAGAAAATCACATTGTCAGATTTTGTAAGAATTTATTTGCAAATTATGGGGGAAAATAAGTATTTGGTCAGTAACAAAATTTCATCTCAATCCTTTGTTATATATCCTTTATTGGCAATGACAGAGGTCAAACGTTTTCTGTAAGTCTTCACCAGGTTGGCACACACTGTTGTTGGTATGTTGGCCCATTCCTCCATGCAGATCTCCTCTAGAGCAGTGATGTTTTGAGGCTGTCGCTTGGCAACACGGACTTTCAATTCCCTCCAAAGGTTTTCTATAGGGTTGAGATCTGGAGACTGGCTAGGCCACTCCAGGACCTTGAAATGCTTCTTACAAAGCCACTCCTTCGTTGCCCTGGCGGTGTGCTTTGGATCATTGTAATGTTGAAAGACCCAGCCACGTTTCATCTTCAATGCCCTTGCTGATGGAAGGAGGTTTGCACTCAAAATCTCACAATACATGGCCCCATTCATTCTTTCATGTACCTGGATCAGTCGTCCTGGCCCCTTTGCAGAGAAACAGCCCCAAAGCATGATGTTTCCACCCCCATGCTTTACAGTAGGTATGGTGTTTGATGGATGCAGCTCAGTATTCTTTTTCCTCCAAACACGAAAAGTTGTGTTTCTACCAAACAGTTCCAGTTTGGTTTCATCAGACCATAGGACATTCTCCCAATACTCTTCTGGATCATCCAAATGCTCTCTAGCAAACTTCAGACGGCCCGGACATGTACTGGCTTAAGCAGTGGGACACGTCTGGTACTGCAGGATTTGAGTCCCTGGCGGCGTAGTGTGTTACTGATGGTAGGCTTTGTTACATTGGTCCCAGCTCTCGGCAGTTCATTCACTAGGTCCCCCCGCGTGGTTCTGGGATTTTTGCTCACCGTTCTTGTGATCATTTTGACCCCACGGGGTGAGATTTCCCCAGATCGAGGGAGATTATCAGTGGTCTTGTATGTCTTCCATTTTCTAATTATTGCTCCCACAGTTGATTTCTTCAATCCAAGCTGGTTGCCTATTGCAGATTCAGTCTTCCCAGCCTGATGCAGGGCTACAATTTTGTTTCTGGTGTCCTTTGACAGCTCTTTGGTCTTCACCATAGTGGAGTTTGGAGTCTGACTGTTTGAGGGTGTGCAGGGGTGTCTTTTTATACTGATGATAAGTTTAAACAGGTGCCATTACTACAGGTAATGAGTGGAGGAAAGAGGAGACTCTTAAAGAAGAAGTTACAGGTCTGTGAGAGCCAGAAATCTTGATTGTTTGTAGGTAACCAAATACTTATTTTCCACCATAATTTGCAAAAAAATTCTTACAAAATCAGACAATGTGATTTTCTGGATTTGTTTTCTCATTTTGTCTCTCATAGTTGAGGTCTACCTATGATGTAAATTATTACAGTGGTGGAACTTGCACTATTGGTGACTGACTAAATACTTTTTTGCCCCACTGTAACTTGCAGGATGGGTTTTAACTAGATCGGTGTCTGCAGTTACTGATCTAGTTAAAAGTCAAGTATTAATGGTGGGCCCCACAGATTCAGTGGGCCCAGGGCAGTCGCACTCTCAGCCACCCCGCTATGTCTCTGTTACAAGAATATACAGTCATGGCCAAAAGTTTTGAGAATGATACAAATATTAATTTTTAAAAAGTCTACTGCCTCAGTTTTTCTAATGGCAATTTGCATATACTGCAGAATGTTATAAAGAGTGATCAGCTTAACAGCAATTACTTGCAAAGTCAATATTTGCCTAGAAAATGAACTTTATCCCCCAAAACACATTTCAACATCATTGCAGCCCTGCCTTAAAAGGACCAGCTAACATCGTTTCAGTGATTGCTCCATTAACACAGGTGTGGGTGTTGATGAGGACAGGGCTGGAGATCAATTTGTCATGATTAAGTAAGAATGACACCACTGGACACTTTAAAAGGAGGCTGGTGCTTGGCATCATTGTTTCTCTTCTGTTAACCATGGTTATCTCTAAATAAACACGTGCAGTCATCATTGCACTGCACAAAAATGGCCTAACAGGGAAGAGTATCGCAGCTAGAAAGATTGCACCTCAGTCAACAATCTATCTCATCATCAAGAACTTCAAGGAGAGAGGTTCCATTGTTGGCAAAAAGGCTCCAGGGCGCCCAAGAAAGACCAGCAAGCGCCAGGACCGTCTCTTAAAAGTGTTTCAGCTGCGGGATCGGGCTACCAGCAGTGCAGAGCTTGCTCAGGAATGGCAGCAGGCAGGTGTGAGTGCATCTGCATGCACTGTGAGGCGGAGACTCTTGGAGCAAGGCCTGGTCTCAAGGAGGGCAGCAAAGAAGCCACTTCTCTCCAGAAAAAACATCAGGGACAGACTGATATTCTGCAAAAGGTACAGGGAGTGGACTGCTGAGGACTGGGGTAAAGTCATTTTCTCTGATGAATCCCCTTTTCGATTGTTGGGGACATGTAGAAAACAGCTTATTCGGCAAAGACGAGGTGAGCGCTACCACCGGTCTTGTCTCATGCCAACTGTAAAGCATCCTGAAACCATTCATGTGTGGGGTGGCTTCTCAGCCAAAGGAATCGGCTCTCTCACAGTCTTGCCTAAAAAGACAGCCATGAATAAAGAATGGTACCAGAATGTCCTCCAAGGTCAACTTCTCCCAACTGTCCAAGAGCAGTTTGGCGATCAACAATGCCTTTTCCAGCATGATGGAGCACCTTGCCATAAAGCAAAGGTGATAACTAAATGGCTCAGGGAACAAAACATAGAGATTTTGGGTCCATGGCCTGGAAACTCCCCAGATCTTAATCCCATTGAGAACTTGTGGTCAATCATCAAGAGACAGGTGGACAAACAAAAACCTACAAATTCTGACAAAATGCAAGCATTGATTGTGCAAGAATGGACTGCTATCAGTCAGGATTTGGTCCAGAAGTTGATTGAGAGCATGCCAGGGAGAATTGCAGAGGTCCTGAAGAAGAAGGGTCAACACTGCAAATATTGACTTGCTGCATTAACTCATTCTAACTGTCAATATAAGCTTTTGTTACTCATAATATGATTGCAATTCTATTTCTGTATGTGATAAAAACATCTGACAAACACACATAAACCAGAGGGCAGC
Organism: Leptodactylus fuscus; assembly: GCF_031893055.1. Lineage (NCBI taxonomy): Eukaryota > Metazoa > Chordata > Amphibia > Anura > Leptodactylidae > Leptodactylus > Leptodactylus fuscus. The sequence continues at coordinate 23,593,338 of NC_134275.1, read as the reverse complement.
AGATCATGTGAAAATAGAAGATTTGTGTCATTCTCAAAACTTTTGGCCATGACTGTAGAAATGTACCATTAGGAGGTTGGGTCTTGGGTCCTGGAGTGAAGATTCTTGCCCTTTCTGTAAATGGGTGAACTGGAAAAAACATAGGTGATAACAGGCAACTATCAATAAATGTATAACAATGGGAGTACAAATCCCGTAGCCCAGACTCTTCTGCGGCTCCTTCTGCATTGTGTCTTCACCCTTACTACTATTCTTTTGTTTCCAGGTGTAAATGTATGAAGCAATGATTTACCTTATAGATTACTTGGTTACTTTATATTCTGTGCTATAAATTGGTTCTATTATATTGCTGCTTTTAAAATACAGCGGTGACAAGTCGGAGCTGTTGTTGAGTTTATAAATGCATTCCCTGTTATTACCCTCCATTACTGGCGGTGGGTTCGCTGATAGCCGGCTATTAATGGGTATGGGTTGTATAATGAGTGCCCGCAATCATCATCAGCCGTAATCAATGGCTGAAAGCCCCCGCTGAGACATTGATTGGTGCGTGCGATGTATGCACAGGATATCAGAGCATCACAGCGTATAGCAATGGCAAGTGTAGACTACAAGGAGCTGAGATTAATACACTTGTCATACTGAAGATCTGTGTGCGGGATGTAGCTGTAGTGTTATACACATTATATACAGCAGGTATACAATCCACATTGGCATCCTCATGCCCTTGTGAACGTCGGGCATATACATTTCTGGTTATTTACTATTCTGGTTTTCTCATGACGATACTTAATGTTCATTTCTTTTTGTAATATGTATACCTAGTCACTCAATGATAATTTAGATCTATGATGTCATTTTGCTAGTTTTCTGTTTCGAATAGCACGCACCCATAGCAATGAATTGAGCCGGCCGGCGTCCTGCCGCTTAACCCCCAGCGGCTTCGTCCATTCATTCCTATGCGTGCGTGCTATTCAAAACTGCCGTTTCGAATAGTGCTCGTTCATCTCTAGTTAGGACTAGTGTTAAGCGAATAGTATTCGTCGAATACCTCGCCGGCATAGGAATGCGTGTAATCGGCCAACACACTTCGATGCGTTTAACCCTTTGGTGTTCGGCCGATTACACGCATTCCTGTGCCGGCGAGGTATTCGACGAATACTATTCGCTCAACACTAGTTAGGACACAACTCTGGGGTCATAAAATGATGCCCTTAAACAATAAATCTGCAGAATATTAGTTGATTAACCAGAATTATGCAGTGGGGTCTCGGCACTAACCCTCGGGGTACAACCCCAAAGCTGCTGCACTGACTATTCGTACTATAAGGCACAGCAGTGAACTACATGGTGGGCCATAAGTATGGATACACACAGATAACATGGAAGTGGTTGCTGATATCACCTTACCGTTTGTGGCATATTCGTACATGGGAGGGCGGAAACTTTTGAGACCGATTGACGCCCATGGTAGCATCTGCAAAGCCGCCATTTTAGATTCAACTACTTTTTTCAATGGAAAAGGGGTCATGTGACACACCAAACACATGGAAAATTGTACAAGAAAAACAATGGTGTGCTCATTTTTAACATAGCTTTATTCATTATCGAGTTATTGACAGTAACCCACTAAAGGATGTTTCAGATACCCCACATCCTGGATCTTCATGCAGTACACCATAGCCTTCAAATGGCCCCAGAGATAGAAGTTCAAGGGAGTGTGATCTGGAGACCTTGGTGTATCCATATCTGGGTGTAATCCAGTATTTTTATTGTTATTTGTGTACATCTTCTGGATGCCGGCCACTAAGGGAGCATTATACTATGTAAGGGACCGCTGAGGTGGACATTATACTGTGTGGAGTACATGGTGATGGTAAGAGATGAAATTTTGAGGTATTGGGTGGGAAAAATATACTTTTGAGGATGTTTTTACAAGGTGTAGAAAACGCCATGAGGTTTTGATTAGACTTTTTTGAATTTAAAGGCAAAACTGGGTTAACTTATTATTATTATTATTTTTTTTAAAGGATTTAATGTGTTTCGCCTTTAAGTTCAAAAACTACACTAAAAACCACATCAAAACTACAAGGGATTTTTTTTTGTCTTTTTTTTTTTTTTTTTTTTATAAAAGTCATTTGGCATGGCTGCCCTGTGGAAATTTCTTTTTCCAGGGGTGACCAGAATCTGAAAAGTTTGGAAAACACTGATTTCAGAGAACATTATTAGATCAATGCTTTGTGATACTTGACTTCTCCTCCAGTGTCTGGCTACTTTTGGACAAAATTTCTCCTCCTTAGCCAGAAAAAGATTTTTCATCAGGACATGGCAGCATAAGAATTGTCTAGGTAAGGCTGTAGCACAACTTTTCCCTTGCAGTGGAGCAACTATGGCTGTATAAGTCTCCACACACCTAATAGGTGGTCTCTCCCTAAGGATGGACGTTATCCCCATAATCTGGTCTCTCAGCCTCTCACTTCTACCAAATCAATTCTCTCTAGGCTGCGCTGATGAAGTCCAACCAGACAGAAACTGTGCCGTCCGTAGCTGAGAAATCGATTTGGTTATAACCTCGCATCATGCAGTAAAGACTTCTGGGAAAGTCGAGCATGATGTTCAGGGTGCTTCCCATAGGGGGCAGCATAACAGAGGCTCTGTCTCCCTGTTTACATCTTTGGAGACAGATTTGCATATTCTTCCCATGTTCCCTTGCAGTGGAGCCACTATGGCTGTATAAGTCTCCACACACCTGAAAAGGTGGTCTCTTCCTAAGGATGGACGTTATCCCCACTTTTCTGTAGTCAGATGTTTCACTGTAGTGAATGTAGTTTATGCTGTGTGTGAGCTTTGTGTATTTGCTGTTGTTAAAAGGACAAACCTTCCACCAGACATCAATGTTTACAGTCCCTATGGGGCATAACAGAGGGTGGGGAGGGGGGGGGGGGGTCGGTCGATCGCTGAGGCCTCCCCCCTCTTCTAGATGCACCTTCTTGCAAACCTCTACATCCTCCAGTACGCTTCTGTTATACTGGACGTGCGGTGTTCTAGTTTGCTCCAGTCCTCTGATACTACCAGCCACCTTCTGCTCTATGATGACATTATGATACATGAATCATCTAAATCTGACTTTACGTTAACCTCTGGTCTGGAAGAAGCTTTTGAAGAATGTGAGATTGCTCCGACTTCCCAGGGTCAAGAAAAATATCAAATCACTTCTGACCTCATATCTAAGCAATAAAAAGTACCATAGGGATCGAAGAAGTACAACATCTGTACAGGGTGAGGTTTGCTCAGTTAGGAGAGATTAAAAAAAAAAAAGATTTCTTAGTTCATGACAAACTAAAAATTTAATAACAAATGGGATGACCCAAAAATAACGCTGGACATCTAGTGAGATGAAGGAACATTTCCCCTTTGAGGACTTTGTTACTAAATGGATGGTCCACCAAAAGTAGATGCGGAGGTAGCACGGGTCAGAAAAAAAAAAAAATCCTTCTGATTGATGATGCGTCTTAACTTAAGGATCCAGCGATCCATCTCAGGGGACTAGACAATTTTCAGGTTGGAGAGACATTCATGCAGGAGAATGGTCCTTGTCAGACCAGGCTTTTCACTTCATAACCTTGAAATGGTGACTTCCACCAATAGATCTATTTGCCTTAAAGCAAAACCATGCAGTAGCAACCTTGTTCTTCTTAAATCCAAAATAACCGGATGCGGGGATAGATGTTCTAGCTCCCCTCTGGGTACGCCATCTGGTTTATGCATTCCCTCCAATTCCATTCCTATCCTTTATAAAGTCAACTCAGAAGCGTTGTATTGCCTCTTTGGCCAAAGCACAGATGGTTCTTGTCAGTTCTCTAAAGATAGAAGGCCCTCTTCATCTGCCAGTGTCTCAGGGCCCATTGTATCACCCATCATGGACACCTCAAATTAGCAGTGTGGCTTCTAAAAAAGATATTGTAAGGGCCGGATGGCTCCCTGCTTCACCATTGCCTTCAACTGAGTAGTAATTGTTGCAGCCCGGACCCACGCCCAGGAACAGTGGGGCAGCAAATGCACGACTGTCCTGCTGTCCCAAGGGGGCCCTGCTACTATACAGCCTGGTGCAAGTGCCTGGTGATTAAAGCGGCCATGCCTTTGAACCATTACTGATCTACATTTAATAATATGTATACTGGAAAACAGCCTCCTTGGTAGCTATTACATCTGCAAAGAGAATAAGGCATATCTAGACTCTAAGTAAGATTACTACCATATTATAGGATATTAGAAGACAGAAATATTCTCAAACTTCAGTAACTCCTTGAGCATTTTGGCATCCAGTATTCCTCTCATTTGTAGATCTGTCTCTTCTTACCCTGACAAGATCATTATGTTAGATTATTAGTATCTTCATCGCAGGTCACTAACTTAGGGATGTTGGCCACGTGATATTGTTTTCTACATGAATAACCTTTACTCTGCACCATATGATAGACTTCTGCTTCATCAGATATGCATGCCATTAAATAGTCCTATGAATGCCTGACATGGGGGCGGCTATATTTATCTCACTAACAGCGTGCGATTCTGACTACTATAATACCACATTGTGTTCATTCATAACCCCTTATAGAGTCAATGCTCCACTGACTCCCAACATCATTGTACAGGACCCATCACCCCCGCTGACAAGCTACTGTAGTAAATAATTGTATTCTGTATGAAATAATGCTGAAGCGACTTTCCTTAGAACTATGTGGTGTGCCGCTACAAACAGCACTTTTCTCTCCGCGATTTTTGTGCGGAAACCACATGGAACCCATTATAATATGGGGTCCACAGGTTCCCTAAGGTAACTGTTTTTTTTATGTGGATTAGACTTCCATTCGGAGGTCCCCAATTGGACCCCCTGAACGGAAACCCGAACCAAGCCTTAGAGAGCTAGAAATTGGATTGATAGGCACTCCGGCAGTGTTATACACTATGTTTTTAAGCCAAATTAAGTTGTTGTTCGTACTAAACTTGTTCAACCTAAAACAAATCTGGACCCCGAGTGTCCTGAACCCAAAAAAAACAAATCTTGAGCATTTCGTCTACCTCTCAAGATTTAGGCTAAGGCCCCACGGTGAGGAAACACAGGTTTTTTTGAGCCAAAGCCAAGAGTGAATTGTACATTAGGGAGAAGTATAAGTACTTTATATAAATACTAGCCTTTTCCCGCGGCTTCGTCCACGTGTTGGTGTTGGCGACTACCTGCGTATATGGCTGCAATTGCTGTTGGCACTGATCCGCCTGCGGATGTCTGCAACTGCACAGTACACCTAGGTGCGTCCCAACCCCCTCCCTCACATCACCCCCCGCGCGTGCCCCCATCCCCCGCGCGTGCCCCCGTCCCCCTCCTCACGCGACCCACCGTCAGCGCTTTATATGTAGACTCTGGCACAGTGAATACCGTACGGCTAGATAGTTTTTAGCATCAGTTTACGCACAGCCCCAGTTAGACTGATTTGAAAGCCATTCTACATCCTTCCAGCAGGTGGCGCTTGTGTATCTTAAATACAAACAATAATGAAAACCTAATTATCCAGAGATATAAAAAAAAAGTGGTAATTTCAGGTAAAATAGCCCCAATCCATTCATTGCATATCTAAAATCAAACAGTTAACGCTGGTAATCACAGAGCAAACCAAGAGAACAGGACGATTTCTCCTTCTTTATCAGGACGATTTATTCCCAGTTCATTTTACCTGGCCTCAGTTTATTGGTTTATGATGTAAAATACGTATTCTACAATACAAAGGGAATTATAAAAGTGTAGTGTATACAATATGGGTGTAAGATTACCTGTAGTACCAAGAAGGCTCTTTTAGGGACCCTTCGCCATCATTTACAGGGTGTTACATAAATGCATACCCCCCCTCCCACACACAACTTTCAAAGGCCAGAAGAAGGGACAGAATGTGTGGCGACTGGCGAACTAGGTGCCCCACAGCAAATTTAGTTCCACCCACCTCTACATTGATTCTGCCCATTCTCATCCATTCTTCTTTGTGCCACCACACAGTATAATGCTCCTATGGTCACCCTAACATTAAATGGCCCCACATTACAATGTTCCCCTCCAATTACTCTACAGTATAAACTGGGGAAAACTAGAGGGGACATGAAACTGGGGCAGCTGAACGGTACATTAAACTGGGGGCAGATGGAGGGCGATAATAAATTTGGGGCAGATGGAGCGGGACATTAAAAATGGGGCAACCAAAAGAGGGCAGTTTAATGCCCCCTTCATCTGCCCCCAGTTTAATGTCCTCCACCACCTGCCCCAATTTAATGTCCCCCTTCATCTGCCACCGGTTTATTGTCCCCTTCCATCTCCCCAGTATAATGTCCTCCACCACCTGCCCAATTTAATGTCTCCCTTCATCTGCCACCGGTTTATTGTCCCCTTCCATCTCCCCAGTATAATGTCCTCCACCACCTGCCCCAATTTAATGTCTCCCTTCATCTGCCACCGGTTTATTGTCCCCTTCCATCTCCCCAGTTTAATGTCCCCCACCACCTGCCCCAGTTTAATGTCCCCCACCACCTGCCCCAGTTTAATGTTCCCCACCACCTGCCCCAGTTTAATGTCCCCCTTCATCTGCCCCCAGTTTAATATCCCACTCCATCTGCCACCAGTTTAATGTTCCTCTCCAGCTGTCCCAGTTTAATTTCCCTCCTTCATCTGCCCCCAGTTTAATGTCTCCACTCCATCTGCCCCCAGTTTCATGTCCCCCTTCATTTGCCAACAGCTTAATGTCCCCCTTAATTTGCCCCCAAAGTTTAACATAATAAAAACACTGATACTCGCCCTTCCTCATTCCTCTGCTGCTCTGCCTGAGGTCTCTTCTCCCCGAGTTTTCAGGGATCAGAAGAGTTGAAACCAGGACATACTTTGCACCGATCGTGACAGTGGGACAGGACCCGGAATCCAGGACTGCACCTGGGATAGTTGGGAGATGAATTAGCTGGTTGTTGGCAAAACAGAACAATATTTAATAATGTTCACTATATACATGACATAGTCTCAATAGACATCTGACTCCCTCACCAGTGCACAATACAATTATCAGATATAGATTTTATATATCCTCTTACACAAATACCTGTCTGGTGCGATCCCAAGTAGTGGTCACCTATAGATATCTCCCTGACAAGTGACAGTTTCCATCTACTTAAGGCAAAACATGGGGGTTGGGTTGCAATTTGCCTTCTCTACAAAAGTAATTAACGTAATGCAGATTATTGATTTTTGCTCAAATAGGCAAAGCTGAAATATAAAGGAGCCTATAGGTGGTGACAGGAGGCCTCTATTGTAAGGTCCAACCAAGAAAACTGCAATAAAATAATCATAAAACTACCCCTGAATAAATCTTACTTTCCCATCTCAGCTTCTTCACATGTAGCGCACCATATACTGCTTAACCTCTACATTGCACTGATGTTGAAAACCTTACTGTGTACTAAATATACACTCATGGGTCTATTCTTCACTTTTTAACATACTAGATGACATAACATTGTGTATAAAATGTTACATACTATGGCTGGAAAAAGACATGTCCATCAAGTTCAACCAGGGAATGGGAAAGGACATGACAGTCTATATGTTTCCATAACCATTAATGCTATTTTTCCTCTAAAAAGCCATCTACCGTATATACTCAAATATAAGTCGACCCGAATATAAGCCGAGGCCCCTAATTTTACCACAAAAAACTGGGAAAACTTATTGACTCGAGTATAAGCCGAGGGGGGGGGGGGGGGAATGCAGCAGCTACTGGAAAATTTCAAAAATTAAAATGGTCAGAGTTTTTGGGTGCAGTAGATGTTGGGGAAGGGGAGGGGGTGTTTTGGTTGTCTGTCTGCCCCTTCCCTGAGCTTAAGGACTGGGTTTTTTCCCCTCACTTGGAATTCAGCCTGGCTGAATATAGGGTATCTGCAGTGCTCCTATTAACCCCTTCCCGACAGAACAAGAGCACTGCAGATCCCCTATATTCAGCCTGGCTGTAGTCAGGCTGAATTCCAAGTGGGGGGGAAAAACTCAGTCTCAGAGAAGGAGCAGTTAGACAACTTTTTTTTTCCTGCTGCGGCATTTACCATACAGAAAAAATATATTTATAGATTTGTAGAGCGGGCGCTTTCGGACACAGGGATACCTTCAAATCCTCAAATCCTCAAATTCAAATCAGGTTAGGTGTACTGTATGTGTTTCACAATATTAGTTTTATATGTGTTCTAGGGAAAGGGGGAGGATTTGAATTTTTAATACTTATTTTTATTTATTTTTTTTCCTTGTATTAGACCCCCCTAGGGATCTTGAGCCCCAGGGGTCTGATCACTAATAGAGATGAGCGAACACTAAAATGTTCGAGGTTCGAAATTCGATTCGAACAGCCGCTCAATGTTCGTGTGTTCGAACGGGTTTCGAACCCCATTATAGTCTATGGGGAACAGATACTCGTTAAGGGGGAAACCCAAATCCGTGTCTGGAGGGTCACCAAGTCCACTATGACAACCCAGGAAATGATGCCAACACCTCTAGAATGACACTGGGACAGCAGGGGAAGCATGTCTGGGGGCATCTAACACACCAAAGACCCTCTATTACCCCAACATCACAGCCTAACAACTACACACTTTACACACTCAATACCACCTCTCTGACAGTAGGAAAACACCTTGAAACATGTGTATTTGGCACTTGCAGTGAGGAGAGCTTGTCACCAGCAGTGAATTTGGCCCTTGTAGTAAGTTGAGGTTGGCACCAACATTTGTTTTGAAAATCAGGGTGGATTGAGCCTCTAACCAGCAGAGTTTGGGCAAATTCATGGTGGAGGGAGCCTCTAAAAACCCCAGTTTGGACCAATTCATGGTGGAGGGAGCCTCTAAAAACCCCAGTTTGGCCAAATTCATGGTGGAGGGAGCCTCTAAAAACCCCCAGTTTGGACCAATTCATGGTGGAGGGAGCCTCTAAAAACCCCAGTTTGGACCAATTCATGGTGGAGGGAGCCTCTAAAAACTCCAGTTTGGACCAATTCATGGTGGAGGGAGCCTCTAAACAGCCCAGTTTGGGCAAATTCATGGTGGAGGGAGCCTCTAAACAGCCCAGTTTGGGCAAATTCATGGTGGAGGGAGCCTCTAAAAACCCCCAGTTTGGACCAATTCATGGTGGAGGGAGCCTCTAAAAACCCCCAGTTTGGACCAATTCATGGTGGAGGGAGCCTCTAAAAACCCCAGTTTGGACCAATTCATGGTGGAGGGAGCCTCTAAACAGCCCAGTTTGGGCAAATTCATGGTGGAGGGAGCCTCTAAACAGCCCAGTTTGGGCAAATTCATGGTGGAGGGAGCCTCTAAAAACCCCCAGTTTGGACCAATTCATGGTGGAGGGAGCCTCTAAAAACCCCAGTTTGGACCAATTCATGGTGGAGGGAGCCTCTAAACAGCTCAGTTTGGGCAAATTCATGGTGGAGGGAGCCTCTAAACAGCCCAGTTTGGGCAAATTCATGGTGGAGGGAGCCTCTAACCAGCCCAGTTTGGACCAATTCATGGTGGAGGGAGCCTCTAAACAGCCCAGTTTGGGCAAATTCATGGTGGAGGGAGCCTCTAAACAGCCCAGTTTGGGCAAATTCATGGTGGAGGGAGCCTCTAAAAACCCCCAGTTTGGACCAATTCATGGTGGAGGGAGCCTCTAAAAACCCCCAGTTTGGACCAATTCATGGTGGAGGGAGCCTCTAAAAACCCCAGTTTGGACCAATTCATGGTGGAGGGAGCCTCTAAACAGCCCAGTTTGGGCAAATTCATGGTGGAGGGAGCCTCTAAACAGCCCAGTTTGGGCAAATTCATGGTGGAGGGAGCCTCTAAAAACCCCCAGTTTGGACCAATTCATGGTGGAGGGAGCCTCTAAAAACCCCAGTTTGGACCAATTCATGGTGGAGGGAGCCTCTAAACAGCTCAGTTTGGGCAAATTCATGGTGGAGGGAGCCTCTAAAAACCCCAGTTTGGGCAAATTCATGGTGGAGGGAGCCTCTAAAAACCCCAGTTTGGACCAATTCATGGTGGAGGGAGCCTCTAAACAGCCCAGTTTGGACCAATTCATGGTGGAGGGAGCCTCTAAAAACCCCAGTTTGGACCAATTCATGGTGGAGGAAGCCTCTAAACAGCCCAGTTTGGACCAATTCATGGTGGAGGGAGCCTCTAAAAACCCCCAGTTTGGACCAATTCATGGTGGAGGGAGCCTCTAAAAACCCCAGTTTGGACCAATTCATGGTGGAGGGAGCCTCTAAACAGCCCAGTTTGGACCAATTCATGGTGGAGGGAGCCTCTAACCAGCAGAGTTGGTGGAAATCAGGGTGGAGGGAGCCTCTAAGCAGCAGAGTTGGTGGAAATCAGGGTGGAGGGAGCCTAGTATTAGCAGAATTGTGCAACGCTTATGGTGGATGAGTATGAGGATGCGGAGGAATTGGAGAGGTTGAGTACAGACATGGAGTTTCATGTTGGGGTGCTTTACACAGGTGGGCCCAAAAATGAAGGCTCTATCCAGTGGTGGTTCATTTTTATCAAAGTGAGCCGGTCGGCACTCTCAGCTGACAGACGGGTGCGCTTGTCAGTGATGATGCCACCGGCTGCACTGAACACCCTCTCAGATAGGACGCTGGCGGCAGGACAGGACAGCACCTCCAAGGCATATAGGGCAAGTTCAAGCCACAGGTCCAACTTCGACACCCAATACGTGTAGGGCGCAGAGGGGTCGGAGAGGACAGGGCTGTGCTCGGAAAGGTATTCCCGCAACATGCGCCTATACTTCTCACGCCTGGTGACACTAGGACCCTCCGTGGCGGCACTTTGGCGAGGGGGTGCCATCAAGGTGTCCCAGACCTTAGACAGTGTGCCCCTCGTTTGTGTGGACCGGTGAGAACTTGGTTGCCTACTGGAGGAACTGCCCTCCCTGCCGCCAATGTCACATGCTGGAAACATCTCCATCATATTCTGCACCAATTGCCTGTGGCAAGCATTGATGCGATTGGCCCTCCCCTCTACCGGAATAAAAGACGAGATGTTGTTTTTATACCGGGTGTCAAGGATAGCAAAGATCCAGTACTGCTTGTCCTCCATGATTTTGACAATACGCTTGTCGGTTGTAAAGCACCCCAACATGAACTCAGCCATGTCTGCCACAGTGTTAGTTGGCATGACTCCTCTGGCCCCACCGGAAAGTTCAATCTCCATTTCCTCCTCATCCTCCATGTCTACCCATCCGCGCTGCAACAATGGGACGATTCGAAGTTGCCCGGAAGCCTCCTGTATCACCATCACATCATCGGACAACTCTTCTTCCTCCTCCTCCTCCTCCTCCTCCTCCTCCTCCTCCATTAAACGCAGTGAAGCGGACAGATGTGTGGACCTACTCTCCAGCTGTGACGGATCGGATGCTATCCCTAACTCCTCTGTGTGATCTGAATTATCCCTGATGTCAATCAGGGATTCTCTCAGAACACACAAGAGAGGGATTGTAAGGCTCACCATCGCATCCTCAGAGCTCACCCTCCTTGTGGACTCCTCAAAGACCCGTAGGATGTCACAAAGGTCTCTCATCCATGGCCACTCATGGATGTGAAACTGAGGCAGCTGACTTTGTGGCACCCTAGGGTTTTGTAGCTGGTATTCCATCAAAGGTCTCTGCTGCTCAACCACTCTATTCATCATCTGAAACGTTGAGTTCCAGCGTGTGGGGACGTCGCACAAAAGCCGGTGTTGTGGCACATGCAGGCGTTGCTGGAGAGATTTTAAGCTAGCAGCGGCTACTGTCGACTTGCGAAAGTGGGCGCACATGCGCCGCACTTTCACCAGTAGCTCTGGAACATTGGGGTAGCTCTTTAGGAAACGTTGCACCACTAGGTTGAAGACGTGGGCCAGGCATGGAACATGTTGGAGTCCGGCAAGCTCCAGAGCTGCTACCAGGTTCCGGCCGTTATCACAAACGACCATGCCTGGGCCCAGGTGCAGCGGCTCAAACCATATTGCCGTCTCATCGAGGAGGGCATCCCTCACCTCGGAGGCAGTGTGCTGTCTGTCCCCCAAGCTGATCAGCTTCAGCACAGCCTGCTGACGTCTACCAACGCCAGTGCTGCAACGTTTCCAACTCGTAGCTGGGGTCAATCTAACAGCGGAGGAGGAGGCGGTGGCGGAGGAGGAGGCGGTGGCGGAGGAGGAGGCGGTAGAGGAGGAGGAGGAGGGGGGTGTTCTTCTCGTGTCCCTGCCAGGAATGTTAGGCGGGGAGACGAGGTACACCGGGCCAGTTTGGGAAGCAGTCCCAGCCTCAACTACATTCACCCAGTGTGCCGTCAGTGAAATGTAGCGTCCCTGTCCGCATGCACTTGTCCACGCGTCGGTGGTCAAGTGGACCTTTGTGCAAAGCGCGGAACTAAGGGCCCGCCTGATGTTGAGTGACACGTGCTGGTGCAAGGCGGGGACGGCACACCGGGAGAAGTAGTGACGTCTAGGGACGGCATAGCGAGGTGCCGCAGTTGCCATCAGGTCCAGGAAGGCGGGAGTTTCAACAAGCCGGAACGCCAACATCTCCTGGGCCAGCAGTTTAGCGATGTTGGCGTTCAAGGCTTGCGCGTGTGGGTGGTTAGCAGTGTATTTCTGCCGCCGCTCCAATGTCTGAGAGATGGTGGGTTGTTGTAAAGAAACGCCTGATGGTGCCTTTGATGGTGCAGGAGAAGGAGATAAGACAGGACCAGGGGAGGATGAGGTAGAAGTCAACAAAGTGGCGGAGGCAGATGAAGTGGTGTCCTGGCTCGTCCTCTGGAGTGCATCGCCAGCACAGTCAGCAGTGGCAGTGGCAGAGGCAGAGGCAGTGGCAGAGGCAGTGGCAGTGGCGTGAACGGCAGGCGGCCTTTGTCCTGCCGTTGCTGCCTGCCACTGATTCCAGTGCTTGGATTCCAAATGACGGCGCATTGAAGTGGTGGACAGGTTGCTCTTCTCAGAGCCCCTAATCAATTTCGAGAGGCAAATTGTGCAGACAACACTATATCTGTCCTCGGCGCATTCCTTGAAAAAACTCCACACCTTCGAGAAACGTGCCCTCGAGGTGGGAGTTTTTCGGGGCTGGGTACGAACTGGAACATCTTGGGAGATTCCGGGTGTGGCCTGGCTTCGCCTAAGCTGCTGACCTCTGCCTCTGCCTCTAGCTACCCTTTTTGGTGCTGCACCTGCCTCAACATCCACACTACTTTCCCCGCTTGACATCCCCCCTGTCCAGGTCGGGTCAGTGTCCTCATCATCCACCACTTCCTCTTCCAACTCCTGTCTCATCTCCTCCTCCCGCACAATGCGCCGGTCAACTGGATGCCCTGACGGCAACTGCGTCACATCATCGTCGATGAGGGTGGGTTGCTGGTCATCCACCACCAAATCGAACGGAGATGGAGGAGACTCTAGTGTTTGAGCATCTGGACACAGATGCTCCTCTGTTAGGTTCGTGGAATCGTGACGTGGAGAGGCAGGTTGAGGGACAATGAAAGGAGCGGAGAACAGCTCTGGGGAGCAGGGACAGTTTGGGTTATTGTTCTGTAAAGCTTCGGAATTTTGGGAGAAAGGAAGACAAGACTGTTGGGTAATAGGAGGAGAGGAGGCAGAGTCTGACTGGCTGCTGGACAATGTGCTGTAAGCGTTCTCTGACAGCCATTGCAAGACCTGTTCCTGGTTCTCGGGCCTACTAAGGTTTGTACCCTGCAGTTTAGTTAATGTGGCAAGCAACCCTGGCACTGTGGAGTGGCGCAATGCTTGCTGCCCCACAGGAGTAGGCACGGGACGCCCTGTGGCTTCACTGCTACCTTGCTCCCCAGAACCATTCCCCCGACCTCGCCCACGGCCTCGTCCACGTCCCTTTCCGGGAGCCTTGCGCATTTTGAATTCCCAGTTAGAAATTGGCACTATATACCAGTAGCAAAAATTGTGGGTGCACGTAACCCCAATATATTCTTTGAATTCCCAGTCAGACAATGGCACTATATACCAGTAGCAAGAAATGAGGGTATTTATAACCCCAATATATTCTTTGAATTCCCAGTCAGACAATGGCACTATATACCAGTAGCAAGAAATGAGGGTATTTATAACCCCAATATATTCTTTGAATTACCAGTCAGAAACTGGCACTATATGGCAGTAGCAAGAAATGAGGGTATTTGTAACCCCAATATATTCTTTGAATTCCCAGTCAGACAATGGCACTATATACCAGTAGCAAAAATTGTGGGTGCACGTAACCCCAATATATTCTTTGAATTACCAGTCAGAAACTGGCACTATATGGCAGTAGCAAGAAATGAGGGTATTTGTAACCCCAATATATTCTTTGAATTCCCAGTCAGACAATGGCACTATATACCAGTAGCAAGAAATGAGGGTATTTATAACCCCAATATATTCTTTGAATTCCCAGTCAGACAATGGCACTATATACCAGTAGCAAGAAATGAGGGTATTTGTAACCCCAATATATTCTTTGAATTCCCAGTCAGACAATGGCACTATATACCAGTAGCAAAAATTGTGGGTGCACGTAACCCCAATATATTCTTTGAATTACCAGTCAGAAACTGGCACTATATGGCAGTAGCAAGAAATGAGGGTATTTGTAACCCCAATATATTCTTTGAATTCCCAGTCAGACAATGGCACTATATACCAGTAGCAAGAAATGAGGATATTTGTAACCCCAATATATTCTTTGAATTCCCAGTCAGACAATGGCACTATATACCAGTAGCAAAAATTGTGGGTGCACGTAACCCCAATATATTCTTTGAATTCCCAGTCAGACAATGGCACTATATACCAGTAGCAAAAATTGTGGGTGCACGTAACCCCAATATATTCTTTGAATTACCAGTCAGAAACTGGCACTATATGGCAGTAGCAAGAAATGAGGGTATTTGTAACCCCAATATATTCTTTGAATTCCCAGTCAGACAATGGCACTATATACCAGTAGCAAGAAATGAGGGTATTTATAACCCCAATATATTCTTTGAATTCCCAGTCAGACAATGGCACTATATACCAGTAGCAAGAAATGAGGGTATTTATAACCCCAATATATTCTTTGAATTACCAGTCAGAAACTGGCACTATATACCAGTAGCAAAAATTGTGGGTGCACGTAACCCCAATATATTCTTTGAATTCCCAGTCAGACAATGGCACTATATACCAGTAGCAAAAATTGTGGGTGCACGTAACCCCAATATATTCTTTGAATTCCCAGTCAGACAATGGCACTATATACCAGTAGCAAGAAATGAGGGTATTTATAACCCCAATATATTCTTTGAATTCCCAGTCAGACAATGGCACTATATACCAGTAGCAAGAAATGAGGGTATTTATAACCCCAATATATTCTTTGAATTACCAGTCAGAAACTGGCACTATATGGCAGTAGCAAGAAATGAGGGTATTTGTAACCCCAATATATTCTTTGAATTCCCAGTCAGACAATGGCACTATATACCAGTAGCAAAAATTGTGGGTGCACGTAACCCCAATATATTCTTTGAATTACCAGTCAGAAACTGGCACTATATGGCAGTAGCAAGAAATGAGGGTATTTGTAACCCCAATATATTCTTTGAATTCCCAGTCAGACAATGGCACTATATACCAGTAGCAAGAAATGAGGGTATTTATAACCCCAATATATTCTTTGAATTCCCAGTCAGACAATGGCACTATATACCAGTAGCAAGAAATGAGGGTATTTGTAACCCCAATATATTCTTTGAATTCCCAGTCAGACAATGGCACTATATACCAGTAGCAAAAATTGTGGGTGCACGTAACCCCAATATATTCTTTGAATTACCAGTCAGAAACTGGCACTATATGGCAGTAGCAAGAAATGAGGGTATTTGTAACCCCAATATATTCTTTGAATTCCCAGTCAGACAATGGCACTATATACCAGTAGCAAGAAATGAGGATATTTGTAACCCCAATATATTCTTTGAATTCCCAGTCAGACAATGGCACTATATACCAGTAGCAAAAATTGTGGGTGCACGTAACCCCAATATATTCTTTGAATTCCCAGTCAGACAATGGCACTATATACCAGTAGCAAAAATTGTGGGTGCACGTAACCCCAATATATTCTTTGAATTACCAGTCAGAAACTGGCACTATATGGCAGTAGCAAGAAATGAGGGTATTTGTAACCCCAATATATTCTTTGAATTCCCAGTCAGACAATGGCACTATATACCAGTAGCAAGAAATGAGGGTATTTATAACCCCAATATATTCTTTGAATTCCCAGTCAGACAATGGCACTATATACCAGTAGCAAGAAATGAGGGTATTTATAACCCCAATATATTCTTTGAATTACCAGTCAGAAACTGGCACTATATACCAGTAGCAAAAATTGTGGGTGCACGTAACCCCAATATATTCTTTGAATTCCCAGTCAGACAATGGCACTATATACCAGTAGCAAAAATTGTGGGTGCACGTAACCCCAATATATTCTTTGAATTCCCAGCCAGACAATGGCACTATATACCAGTAGCAAAAATAGTGGGTGTATATAGCCCCAATTCTATTGCTAGGGGACTTGCAGGGTATTTCTGAGGTGAAGGTGGGGGGGCACACCGTTGGAACGGGGATTTGGGGTGTATATATGGGGTATACGGGAATACACTGTCAGTGTGTTCCATTCAGGATCCTGGGAAAGCTGGGTTGCGGCGATTGAGCCCGTCAGTGCCACGTTACACTGACAAGCTTCTCCCTGGAATTGAAGTTATATGTAAGCCCAATATATTCTTTGAATTCCCAGTGAGACAATGGCACTATATAGCAGTAGCAAAAATAGTGGGTGTATATAGCCCCAATTCTATTGCTAGGGGCAGGGCCGGCGTCAGCGCACGGCATGGTCGGGCAAGTGCCGGGGCCCACAGAGCCTCTGCGGGCCCCCCGGCACTTGCCTGTCACAATTTCAGCTCATCGGCGTCCGTCCGCCGATGAGCTGAAATACATACGCGATGCAGGAGCTGTGAGATCAGCTCCTTCTTTAAAGCTCCGGCCCCGGCTTGCGTGTGTAGGCGCGATGACGTCATCGCATCACGCTTACACACGCAAGCCGGTCCGGAGCTAAGCAGGAGCTGATCTCACAGCTCCTGCATCGCGTATGTGATTGGAGGGAGAGAGAGAGGAGCGTCGTGGGAACGATGGAAGGTGAGTGATGGAAGGTGAGTGTAAGTGTTTGTTTTTTATTACATATTAAGGTGAAACATAATGAAGGGGGCCCATGAAACTGGGGGGGAACGGCATGACACTGGGGAAGATGAAGGGGGTGGGGAGAGAACGGCATGAAACTGGGGACAGAGATGAAGGGGGCCCAAAGAAACTGGGGGGCAAATGAAGGGGAGGGGGGGAACAGCATGACACTGGGGCAGATGGAGGGGGGGAGAACAGCATGACACTGGGGCAGATGGAGGGGGTGGGGAGAGAACGGAATGGAACTGGGGACAGAGATGGAGGGGGCCCAATGAAACTGAGGGGGCAAATGAAGGGGAGGGGGGGGGGGGAACGGCATGACACTGGGGAAGATGAAGGGGGTGGGGGGAGAACAGCATGACACTGGGGCAGATGGAGGGGGTGGGGAGAGAACGGCATGGAACTGGGGACAGAGATGGAGGGGGCCCAATGAAACTGAAGGGGCAAATGAAGGGGAGGGGGCCTGGGCCTGCTAGCTGAAGTACCGTAAGTACTTCTGCAGTTTGAAATGAGCAGCATCACCACGCTCCTGCTAAGAGCGTGGCGATACTACGGCCCGGCACCCGTCCCGGTGTCTATAACTATAAGTATTGCTGAATTACCGTAATGACCTGAGTATAAGCCGAGACGGACTTTTCAGCACAAAAAGTGTGCTGAAAAACTAGGCGTATACTCGAGTATATATGGTAATCTGTTTTTGAAGCTGTCAGCTGTGACAAGCTCCTGTGTAGGCTATTCCACAGATTCACATTCCTTACAGTGAAGAAGCCTGGTCAACTCTTGAGATTAAACTTTTATTTTTTCTAGACGGTCAAGTGTCCACTTGAGGGGATTTTACATGGAACAGCTTTCCCCCATAATTTTTGTATGGTTTTATAAAGTTCAGGATGAAATAGAACTGTCAGTCACTTTGATCCATCTCCATATTGTGATTCAGATGGAAATTTTCTAGAGCAAATTCTGTAATTTTATCCTCAGGATAGGGGTTAACTTGCTGATCAGTGGGGTCTGACCAAGTTAGTCGTAAATGCATGCCGCAATGCAAGTGAGTCGTAGATGCCTGCTGCAATGCAAGTGAGTCGTAGATGCATGCCACAATGCAAGTGGGTCATAAATGCATGCCATAATACAAGTGAGTCGTAAATGCATGCCACAATGCAAGTGAGTCGTAAATGCACACCGCAACTCCATTCATCCTACCAACCAGCATATTATCTTCCATTCTCTGGATAGGGGATAACTTGAAGTAACTGGAATACCCCTTTAATATTTACAACGCCAATAAAAATAATTGACATATGAATTATTCATTCTAAATACTAGACAATGGACTGCTGCAGCTGCTCTATTCTTGCCACCAAATGAGAGAAACCCTGACGTAAAGTCTCAACGCAGATGTGAACAAAGCACCAAACAAAGTCAAGCCTGGTATGTCATATTAATAGAGGCAGGACAATAAGCTCGGAGGTGAACAGGTTTACCAGCGCTAACATGAACATGCTCATGTTACCGTTTGATGGACATTTTATTCTGGAATATGGATATAGACTAAACCAATGCAGTATCACCTGTCTTCATAGGAGCTTCACACTGTGACTGAATGTGTGCACATCTTCTTTCCTTTGAAAGACACATATTTCCCCCCAACAAAAGATGAAAAGAAGATAAAAAAGGATTTGAGATCCGGCCATGTTTTATTTATCAAGCTTTATGAGTGAGACCTGGATACTTTGAGATATCCAAAGCCAAGACATATTCAAACTGCTTACCGATAGACTCATCAGACACGTGTGCGGGTGTGGAGGGGCTTCGTTGTCTTTGAAGCGGTCATGGTTCTTTTCTTCTGTTGCTCAATTTCTTTTCTTCTATTCATATAAAAAATAACAAGTTTTCTATTACCTGACTCTTGTAAATTGTATTCAGCCCTTCCAGGGATTCTAATAAGAACTATCTTGGCCTGTGAGCTGCTGGAAGGTCCGCTGCTACAGAATAAAGCACTTTGAATATAATAGCTTTTCTTACAAGTCATGCTAGTTTAAAAGGAGCTAGAGCTGGAAAGGTTTTGTGTCGCTTATGGCAATTGGACAAATGTTGCTGCATTTAATAGTGTTCTAGACCGTATTGATTTGATATTCTGCTATATATCAAGGTGGTTTTTATTTCAGAAGCCTTATTTTTGTAGTATACCTGTAATAGCATATCTAAAAAGTTATATCTTTTAGGTTATTTTTGTAGACAATGGTCAAAATAAGAAAGAATAAAATATCAGTTCGACATTAAGAAGAGAACAGATGCTTAAAGGGGTTTTCTGGGAAAAAAATGTTTTGTTTTTTATTTTAAAAAGGTCTGTTAATGCTATTAATGGGTAAATAAATGCACCTGAATACCTTTAGTGGTGTTTAGAGTGATTTCTGGGCTTCTCTGGGCGCTCCTAGCATCTTCTGCCTTTGTTTACTTGGTGTAGCTTCCTGCTATCTTAGCTAATGCATCATGGTACTTGTAGGCTCTTTCACCATTTGGGGCACATGCAGATTAATACACAGCTAGAAAGCCGACAGTGCGCTGAATTCAGCTTTCCTGTTCTGTGCCACCGGTGAAGAGTAGAGAGGAGCGAACACTAAAATGTCCGAGGTTCTAAATCCGATTCGAACAGCCGCACACTGTTCGACTGTTCAAACGGATTTCGAAGCCCCATTATAGTCTATGGGGGGAAATGCTCGTTTCAGGGGTACGCAAAATTCAATAAAATTATACTTACCAAGTCCACGAGTGACGGTCGGGCTGGATTCTCCTTGAAGTCTTCTCCCGGCGCAGCGTCCCCGCGTTTTCTTCCAGCTGGAGTTCACTCTGCCTAGGCATCGGGGCCTAGGCAGAGCCGACTGCGCATGCGAGGGCATGCCCGCGCATGCGCAGTCGGCTCTGCCTAGGCCGGATGCCTAGGCAGAGTGAATTCCAGCCGTAAGACGCCGCGGGGACGCTGCAAGGAGAAGACTTGTAAAGGTAAGAGAAGAACCAGCATTGATTGGCAATGTATAGCATTCTGCCAATCAACGCTGGTTCTGCATCGAACCTTAAACTTCGAACAGCTAGTAGTGTTTGATCGAGTACGAGTATTTCGAATACCGTAGTATTCGATCGAAAACCTACTCGATCGAACACTACTCGCTCATCTCTAGTGAAGAGGTATCGGTACCATTATCGTAGCTATTCAGTGTCAGAAGGGCGTTTCTGACAGTTAGGAACGCCCCTTCCTTGCTGTAGCGTCTATTGCGCTGTACTCTGAGAGGGGGCGTTCCATGAACCTGAGTGGTGAGGAATGCTCCCCCCCCAGTACTTGTCTATCGACGAGCATTATCAAGAAGGGAGGGGGCGCTCTCAATACAGTGCAATAGAAGCTACTGTGAGGAGGGGCGTTCCTGACAGAATGAATGAGGGGCCCCCCAGGATTTTAGCCTGGGGGACACATGGTGTCATGGACCACATTATTTCAAGTGTTAGGGTAATTTTTAATTAAGTATTTTGAGGTATTTGGGCGTTTTTTGTGTGTGTTTTGTTGTGTTTCCCCCCCTTCTTGTTTCCTCAGGTTTACAGTGGTACTTACCGGAATCTTCCCCTTCGAAGCTGGTTGCTAATGGTTTCTTCTAAAGTTCTGGAAGCTTCTATCTCCGGGCAGACTTCTCACCAGGCATCAGCTGATTGGAGGATCCAGGCTCAGTGGCGGGAAATCCTGCTATAAAAGAAGGAGAGTTAGACGCCGTGGTCAAGCCATTTTGAAGAACTGAAGCTATAAACCTGAGCCCCCTCCCACCCCCCTCTTTTTAAGAAAAAGAGACATTTTTTATTGTCACGATATTTTTATTAGTGGGAAATGGTCACCCAGCTTATTTACAGTTTATGGTTTGTTTATGGTCATGTGTTTTAATGAATTGTATTATTTGGTTATTTATTGATTTTATTGATTGATTTATCAATTGGTTTATTTGATTACTAATCAATTTATGTAACCCATAATAATAAACATCGTGGCCTAATTTATCCACATAAAGTCGTTGTTGCGGGATTATTTATTTAATTATCTTTGAGTAAATAAGGCTTTAGATTAAGGTTTAGGAAGGAATGTTGGGCCTATGACACCATGTCAGAAACGCCCTTCTGACAGTGAAGAGCTACGGTACCGGCATTGATAGCTCTTCACCGGGGGCACAGAACGGAAAAGCCGATAGAGTGCTGAATTCAGCGCACTGTCGACTTTCTAGCAGTGTATAAAACCGCATGTGCCCCAGGTGGTGAAAGGTAACATCTCAAAATACTGTACATCACACTATAAGGACAAGGCCTAACACAGCGTCCCACAGCCAAAAAGCGCTGTGGGAACCCCCACGGCAGAAACACATCAGTTTTCTTGCAGCGCTTTTTGCAGAAACTCCACAGAGGTTTTTCTCTGAGGACTTTCTGCTTCCATTATACCTATAGAGACACTGCCGGTGTTTCTGTAGGTATAAGTAACATGCTGCGATTTCCAAAAACTGCAACAGTTACTTAGACACTCATACATATATATTCATATATACTTATATATATATATATATATATATATATATATATAGTATATATATACATTTATCCTAAGTTTGTGGGTTTGAATGTTTGTTCCTCAATCACGGCAAAACGGCCGCATGGATTTGGCTGCAACTTTACACATACATATATTTTGTCCCGGTTTGAAACATAGGCTACATACTAGCCACCTGTACACCCGCACTTCCCGACCACTAACAACGATTTGCCTATGATTGGGCTACACTCAAGGGCCTGAGATGATGTCATCCCAGGTCTTTGCGTCGTTCCCCAATTGGCTGGCCCTACTGTGTGGGCGGAGCTAGCGGCCGGACTGCGAGCCGAGCACATGTGTGGGAGTGGATTGCACATGCCGGCTTAGCTAGCGGCTGCGCAAGCATATGCTTGGGAAAGGACCGCACATCCCGGTCTAGGTAGCTGCTGCAGGAGAAGTGTATGGCCTCAACTACTGGGGTGAGTAGAGCAGGGCCAGGTGCTGCTCAGCCTAGGCCGTGGCTGGCAGTGCTGTGCGGCGTAGGCTGCGATGTAGCAGTGCCGACACGCAATGTGGGGGTGGGGCTTTGGGGTGGTGGTGGTGGGGTGTTTGGGGGGGTTGAGGGTGGTGGTGGGAGTGGTTTGGGGGGCTACGAGGGGGGGAGGAACCGATGCACAGGGGGGGAACCTGTGAGCGGGAGGGGCTATTGCGGTCGCACTGCAAGGGAAGGCGGGGCATGGGCGCGGGCAGGCGTACGGGTAGGGAAGAGCGCATGGGTGCGGTAGCGCGTGCATGGGGGAAGGGACCTAGTGCGGGGGGAAGGAAGAGCCCTGGTGAGCGGGAAATGGGGGGGCGGGGGGAAAGCCTTAAATAGAGAGGGGGCCTGATGGCGTAAGGAGTGCGGCGGATCATAGCCACCACGAGTTCGCTACATATAAGCGGCTCAGCGCCGCAACCAACCCGCAGACGAAGTCACAGGCACATGCTAGTATACCATATATAAGTCAAATATATAGTTATATGAATACTATATATACTAATATATAGCCATACACTCACTCATATACATAGCACATATACATTTATATACATTCATATATAAGCCATATATATACATTTATGAATACTATATATACTCACCTATATACATACACTCACACATTATTATAGCATACTGTGTATACACACACATACCTGTATAAAAACATACAGTCCTCACACAGTATACAAGACACATACTTTAACCCTTAAGTACTATCATGGTGTCTATCATAATGATATGTGTATGGTAGTGGTGTATGATTGACACCATGATAGTACTTAAGGACTAAACAAATGTACACATATACATATTACATTTTACCAAAAAAATAAAAAAAATAAACTCACGTTGGTGAAGCAGAAAGTGGAATATCGCAGCAGGCTTGTCTCTGTCCCCACACCGTACGATCTAAGTGATGACTCAGTGCTGGGAGGGGGAGGGGAAAAGTCTGGGCTGCACAGAAAGCTTTTAATAAGATTGCATCGATATCTGCCGCAGCTGCTGCCCCTGGTGTCTTCAGTCCTCCTGAGATATACTTTCCCTATATTAATAGGGAAAGTATACCACTGGCAGGAGGTCCCTCTGTGTGTGTCAGGCCCCTAGGAAACTGCCGGCAGCTGGCTATCTTTAATCATTACAGTGCTGCCAGCAGCCTGGGGCCCCGAGCTTACCGATCCGGCCCCTGCCACTATCAGTGCTCAGTTTGTCAATGCAAATGCATTGGTTCAGGGGCCTGACCTGGCCATTGAAAATCCCGATCGGGCCCCTGACCAATGCTTCTGCATTGGGGAAATGAGCACCGATAGTCAAGGCTTGGGGCCCATCAGGGAATTCCCCATTTTCCCGGTGGGCCAGTCCGACCCTGATGGAGGGGCAAGTCAGTGAAGCAACATCTTGTGAGAGATATAACCTGACTTGTGTCAGATCGCCTGGCATAGATATAAAACATAACATGCATGTCCTGCAAACCCAAATGCGTAAGCTACAGAGAGACAAATGAGATTCAGGGTGGGGCACATTCATGAAATGTCTTCCTTGGGTATTTTGTGGGTCACTTGCTCATGCTCCCCTTTTTAAGATATGGGATTTCCATAATGGAAAAGTACCAAATGGTGTGCTTTTGAAGGAGAATTTATTGTATAACCGATGCAGGTTTGGCTCAGATTTTCCTTTAAGAATTATGGATCCACATCCAAAGTCAATATATATGTGGACTCCGCTGCATTTCACCCCACAACATGTAGACAAGATTTCTGTAAATCCCATCCACTTTCTGCTACTTAACCTACATACACGTGGTCATGAATATATATATTGTATAGTATTGTTGTATCCTATGTGTGTATTGGTTTTGTTGTAGGGATTTCTCACGCAGAGGATCAGTATTTGTGTGTGTGTAGTATGTGTCTATATATATATATATATATATATATATATATATATATATATATATATAGACACACACTACACACACACAAATACAGATCCTCTGCGTGAGAAATCCCTACAACAAAACCAATACACACATAGGATACAACAATACTAGAATAAACATAGAAGAAACACCCAGGTAAGTCAATGTGCAAATATAACCTTACGCCATATATATCACAGAGTATATAATACTTTCCCTTCCTACACATCATATACCAGCAATTGTATCGTATACAAATACATTGAATCATTATATATTTAGCCCATAGAGAAGAACAAATGAACAAATGACATATGACATATACCTGCTGAGCGGGGCAGAAGTCTCATTGACAGTTACAGGAATCGTCTGATCGCAGCGATTGCCTCAAAAGGTTGTGCAACAAAATATTAAGTAAAGGGAAAAATCATTTCTGTCCAGGCCTGTTTAATCAGTTTTATTTTTTTTTTCATTCCGTTGAAGCGAAAAGCAATGTCTGACTTTCATTTGTTCATTTTCATAGAATTTTTATTTATTATTCCTTAAACTTAAAGGAAGGTTTTAAAGCTGTGTAAGTTTTCCCTCGATAGATAAGGCAGGAGACCAACTCTCCATATCTACATAACTTCAGCATACTGAGATAAGATCGTTTATATCATCATAAAATAATATATGGTTTTTATTTAGAGAAAAAACATACAGTCCTATGAAAAAGTTTGGGCCCCCCTATTAATCTTAATCATTTTTAGTTCTAAATATTTTGGTGTTTGCAGCAGC
This sequence comes from Leptodactylus fuscus, assembly GCF_031893055.1. Lineage (NCBI taxonomy): Eukaryota > Metazoa > Chordata > Amphibia > Anura > Leptodactylidae > Leptodactylus > Leptodactylus fuscus. The sequence goes on along the minus strand of NC_134275.1, from coordinate 23,568,243 downwards.
CATTTCAGTTTGATATATCTAATAACTGATGGACACAGTAATATTTCAGGATTGAAATGAGGTTTATTGTACTAACAGAAAATGCGCAATATGCATTAAACCAAAATTTGACCGGTGCAAAAGTATGGGCACCTAAACAGGAAAGTGGCATTAATATTTAGTAGATCCTCCTTTTGCAAAGATAACAGCCTCTAGTCACTTCCTGTAGCTTTTAATCAGTTCCTGGATCCTGGATGAAGGTATTTTGGACCATTTCTTTCTACAAAACAATTCAAGTTCAGTTAAGTTTGATGGTCGCCGAACATGGACAGCCCGCTCTCAAAAGATCTGAAAACAAAGATTGTTCAACATAGTTGTTCAGGGGAAGGATACAAAACGTTGTCTCAGAGATTTAACCTGTCAGTTTCCACTGTGAGGAACATAGTAAGGAAATGGAAGACCACAGGGACAGTTCTTGTTAAGCCCAGAAGTGGCAGGCCAAGAAAAATATCAGAAAGGCAGAGAAGAAGAATGGTGAGAACAGTCAAGGACAATCCACAGACCACCTCCAAAGAGCTGCAGCATCATCTTGCTGCAGATGGTGTCACTGTGCATCGGTCAACAATACAGCGCACTTTGCACAAGGAGAAGCTGTATGGGAGAGTGATGAGAAAGAAGCCGTTTCTGCACGTACGCCACAAATAGAGTTGCCTGAGGTATGCAAAAGCACATTTGGAGAAGCTAACTTCATTTTGGAAACAAAGATTGAGTTGTTTGGTTATAAAAAAAAGGCGTTATGCATGGCGTCCAAAAAGAAACAGCATTCCAAGAAAAACACTTGCTACCCACTGTAAAACTTGGTGGAGGTTCCATCATGCTTTGGGGCTGTGTGGCCAATGCCGGCACCGGGAATCTTATTAAAGTTGAGGGTCGCATGGATTCCACTCAGTATCAGCAGATTCTTGAGAATAATGTTCAAGAATCAGTGATGAAGTTGAAGTTACGCCGGGGATGGATATTTCAGCAAGACAATGATCCAAAACACCGCTCCAAATCAACTCAGGCATTCATGCAGAGGAACAAGTACAATGTTCTGGAATGGCCATCCCAGTCCCCAGACCTGAATATCATTGAACATCTGTGGGATGATTTGAAGCGGGCTGTCCATGCTCGGCGACCATCTAACTTAACTGAACTTGAATTGTTTGTCCAAAATACCTTTATCCAGGATCCAGGAACTGATTAAAAGCTACAGGAAGCGACTAGAGGCAAAAGGAGGATCTACTAAATATTAATGTCACTTTTCTGTTGAGGTGCCCATACTTTTGCACCGGTCAAATTTTGGTTTAATGCATATTGCACATTTTCTGTTAGTACAATAAACCTCATTTCAATCCTGAAATATTACTGTGTCCATCAGTTATTAGATATATCAAACTGAAATGGCTGTTGCAAATACCAAAATATTTAGAACTAAAAATGATTAAGATTAATAGGGGTGCCCAAACTTTTTCATAGGACTGTATATATTTTTCTTTCATTTAAAGGGGCTGTCTAGGTAAAAAAAAAAAAAAAAAATTTTAATAGGTTGAGGAGGTAAAAAAAAAAGAAAATCATACTCTCTTTCCCCCAATGCTCTGGTGCCTCCCAGCATGGTCCAGTCCTGCCAGTCCATTGTTGTGTTCCAGCAGAAGTCCCTGCTGCACGTGAGCGCTGAGGCCAATCAGCAACCTCAGTGAGACATGACATCACTACCTGTGATGTCCCAGGGCCCATCCTGGGGCCACTAATTGGCCTCAGCAGTCACATGACCACTGAGGCTAATCAGTGGCTTCAGCGGAAGGGATCAGACATCTTAGCCAGCGAGAAGTGTCACTTCAAGAGGACAACTGAGCAGTAGGACTGGACTGTGTTTGGACACCAGAGCACCAGGGACAGGTGAGTATGATTTTTTTTTCATGTCTCCAGTCTATTTAGAAAATAATTTTTTTCCTGGTCAACCTCCCAAGTAGTGTTTTTCTAGCGATACAAAAACACAAAAAAAAAGAAATAATTCCCACCCCTTTAAAGCAGACTATGTATATGTATTTTGTAGTGTTGTAGTTAAGAATCAGAGTCAGACCCCACCAATATAAACCTGATATCCTGTTATAGGAATAGAGCATCAATTTTGATAAAGTGGATAATCCCTTTAAGAGGTGCAAGATGCTTTTTCTTAACATTTTTAACATGCATGGTGCAACATGGTGTCTACAGCTATATAATATGGAGCCATAGGGACCACGTGTGTGCCATCCACAGGCTCTGTTCACACTGCTTTGCCATGTACAAAAGACAGGGCATCAAAAAAAAAAAAAAGTCATAAGAATCTATGTCTGCAATTACTGACAAAATCACTTTTTAATGGCCGTCATTATATCGTCATTATCTCATGATTTGAATACGATGAATAGCCAAGCAAAAAAATAAAATAAAATAATAACCATTGCCAGTTTTATAACAGCTCCTATTATGAAGACAGCTGGCCCTGCTCCTTAAAAGGATGTATCATGGCAGGACAATTCCTTAAAGGGATCCTATCATTCAGATGGAATTTTTTGTGACTAACATGTTGGAATAGCTTTAAGAAAGGCTATTCATCTCCTACCTTTAGATGTCTTCTCCACGCTGCCATTCCGTAGAAATGCCAGTTTTCGCCGGTATGCAACTGAGTTCTCTCGCAGCACTGGGGGTGTCCCCAATGCTGCAAGAGAACTCTCCAGCACCGCCTCCAACTTCTTCAGAAACATCCTCTTCCTGTGTCTTCTTCCGGCGCAGGCGGTGAAGCTTGTGGGCCTCGGGCAGAGCCTACTGCACATGCCCGAGGCCATGTACAGTAAGTAAGTGGCCATTTTCTTGTGGCCTGTGGGCATGTGCAGTCGGTACCGTGGTACCTATGTAAACGCCGTGATCGCCGTGATAGCAGCCATGTAATGTAACTAATGATATAAACAGGAGCCATAGCCTCATCATACAGCTTATCAGTGGGGATTAACTGATCTCTTATTAATGATTTATTCTGAGGAGAGATATTCAATAAAAATGAGCTGGAAAACTCCTTAAAGCTGGTCCTCAGGTGCCATAAATGCCATGGGGTGGTCATGGTGTAAATGCCACAGTATCTACCGTGCCACTGAAAAAATGCAGCGTTTTATAGTTCCTGCAAAGTCGATGGGATTTTAGTGAATTCCACATAGTGCTAAAAAATACACACAGTTGGCATGCTGCGATTTCCAAAACCGTTGCGGTTTTGGAAATCACAGCATGTGTATTATACAGAAATGGCGGTTTCCATATAAGTATAATGGAAGCATAAACCTCTGTGGACTTTCTGTGAAAAGCGCTGCAGGAAAAAATGCCATTCATTACTGCCACAGTTTAAACCTGCAGTGTTTTTTGTTGTCGCTCGCTACGTGGGGCCTTAGCCTTACTAAAGCCAAGTGCCACCTTAATTAAATGAATTACTCTCCTATATTATGCCCTTGATTCCCCCTGACATAAATACTGTGCCCCTAATGACCCCTTATATAAATGACCTCCCCTCTTGTAATGCCTCGTTCTAGCCCTTATATAAATGATCCCCTTAACGTCATAATGACCCCTAATGAATCCTCCCTTATATTTCCCCCTCCTAACAGCCTCTTATACTATTAAAGTATCCACAACTGCGCTTTAAAAAAAAAAAGGTATACTCACCTACCTACGATCCTTTGGTGAATGGAGCCACCACTGCCTTCTCTTCTCTTCTTCTCTATGCGCAGCGTCCTCTAGATGCAGGTGGGGCAATGACGTCATCGTGCCGGCCTGTGCTGAGAACAGACATGTTTTGTCTGGTCTCGGTGTCTTGTAAACTGCAGGCCTGAAGTGGCTTCCGGTTTACAAGACAAGGATGGGTTGTAACTACATTGGTGTCTGCAGACACAGATCTAGTTAAAAGTAAAGAATTAATGGCGGCTCCGGGTTGGGCCCCACAGAGTCAGTGGGCCCGGGGCAGCCACCTCCTCTGCTCCCTTGCTAGCTACGCTTCTGAATACAGGCCGTGTCTGGTATTGTAGTCCTACTCAGCCTTGTTCACTTTGATCTACTGATAAGTAAAACACTCATAGTCCAGACAACCTCTGTAACATAACCTTACATATTTTTGAATGATGCACAGGCAGAATACTTTTGCACTTTTGCTTTTAAAGCTTGTGTTTCTATATTTTTCTAAATCCTATGTGATGCAACTGAGAACTAAAAAAATCAAAACAGTTCTCATTAAAATTGCTGGGTCCACACTCTGAGATTTTTTACTATTGCAAAAGCACAGAAAATCTATCAGTGCCTTAAATGATTAATTCAGTATTAGACTCTGTGAATGTTGGAAACTCGGAATATATGCAGTAGTGAAATACAATATTATCAGGGACAGGGCTAAAATTAGTGAGGCAGAGCAGATATATTCATCAAACAGCACCCGGCCCGTCTGCTGGGATTATCAAATTGATGCTGAAGTATATGAATAACAAACAGCAACCAGGTCAGCTTGTAATATTAATTCAGGTTGTACTTGTCTAAGAAGACCAGTAATAGCTGCAATTTCTGCAAATTTGTTATTGCCAAGCAGTTTATAATGCGCTAACTCAGAAGATATTGGTTGAAATATGAACAGTTATTATTGTAATAAATTTATGAGATTAGTATTAAAATAATCATTAATAAATGAATAGCCTTGCTGTCAGCTTATGTAATGGCCTTTTTAAAAAACACCCTTTAACCCCTCCCCTCTACCCCACAGTTCTGAAGAAATCCTGCTTGGGGTTTGAGCAAAGTACATTACAGTTTAATTCCAGGCAGGATACAACTCACTGAGACTGCAGAGAGAACAGTCACTTTAAGTAGCTCTAATGGCTGGAATCTTGGCTTTAAAACATGATCAAGATCATGTCTGTAGCCCACCTAGATTATGAGATACTAGCCTCTGCTCACGACTTCATCTGTGTGTTGTGGGCGTCGATGATTTGCCTACATTCAGTAAATTGCTGCCATCTTGGCAGTTCTTAAGCTGTTCTGCTGCTGAACTTGTTTCTCACACCGTGCCTTTGATTGTTTCAGCATCTCAGCAGCTGGCTGGGATGCCATATAATGAGCGTGTTCCTGGCGTCGATGATTCGCCTACTCCGGCGTGTGGTGGTAGAGCTCACCTCGTCTTCTCCGAATAAGCTGTTTTCCAGATGTCCCAAACAATCGAGAAGGGGATTCATCAGAGAAAATGACTTTACCCCAGTCCTCAGCAGTCCACTCCCTGTACCTTTTGCAGAATATCAGTCTGTCCCTGATGTTTTTTTCTGGAGAGAAGTGGCTTCTTTGCTGCCCTCCTTGAGACCATGCCTTGCTCCAAGAGTCTCCGCCTCACAGTGCGTGCAGATGCACTCACACCTGCCTGCTGCCATTCCTGAGCAAGCTCTGCACTGCTGCTAGCCCAATCCCGCAGCTGAAACACTTTTAAGAGACGGTCCTGGCACTTGCTGGTCTTTCTTGGGTGCCCTGGAGCCTTTTTGCCAACAATGGAACCTCTCTCCTTGAAGTTCTTGATGATGCGATAGATTGTTGACTGAGGTGCAATCTTTCTAGCTGCGATATTCTTCCTTGTTAGGCCATTTTTGTGCAGTGCAATGATGACTGCACGTGTTTCTTTAGAGATAACCATGGTTAACAGAAGAGAAACAATGATGCCAAGCACCAGCCTCCTTTTAAAGTGTCCAGTGGTGTCATTCTTACTTAACCACTTCCAGACCGCCATAGACTATATACGTCCGGGAAGTGGTTGCCTAGTTCTGACAGGACGTACCTGTACGTCCAGCAGAACACAGCAGCTGCACGGAGATTGTGTAGCTGCTTTCACTAGGAGCCGGCTGTAACTTCAGCCGGAGCTCCCAGAGAGAAGACAGGGCAGATTTATTACCTCCCCTGCCTTCTCGATCGCTGTGTATACAGCACTCAATGAGCGCTGTATACACGGCTATGGACGCAGCCATAAATCAGCTAACCTCTGACCCGGCAGACACGTGATCCGCCGGGAGCAGAGTCCTGCCAGGGCTGCTGGGTCCTACAGGACCCCATATCAGGTCAGTAAGCTGTATATACAGCGTGCAGGAGGCTGGATTCCTCCTGTATCTGAGGTTAAATGTAGCAGCCCCAGTTATAGGAGAAATCAGCGTCCAGTACAAAAAAAAAAGTGATCAGATGTCCCCAAAGGTCTCTTATTACCTTATGGGGACACAATCTGAAAAAAAAATAAAATAAAAATATAATAAAAAAGTTTTAAAAAAATGTAAATAAAATAATAATAATAAATAAATAAATAATACGCTAATAAAACACCGTTATTAAAGGTTATAGCCCCACCCTCGACGACACCATACAAAATAAAAATTACCGTAACGGAGAGGAAAAACTATATTATAAAGTTTTTCAGTGACACTTTGTGTTATTAAATTTAAAAAAAAAAAAAAAAAAAAAATTGAAAACCAGACACAATTTCCCTCCTATTTTGTTTATATTTTCCCAGATATAAAAAAAATTAAAACACATTCAAAAATAAAGATAACATAAAAATAAAGCCCTATGTGTCCCCGAAAAAAGACGCAAAAATTAGTTGACTGAGACATACGGGAAAAATGTTATAGCCCTCAAAACCGCACATACAAAATAAACCTAAAATGTGTCTGGTCCTGGACCACAAATTGGCCCGGTACTGAAGTGGTTAATCATGACAGATTGATCTCCAGCCCTGTCCTCATCAACACCCACACCTGTGTTAATAGAGCAATCACTGAAACGATGTTAGCTGACCCTTTTAAGGCAGGGCTGCAATGATGTTCAAATGTGTTTTGGGGGATAAAGTTCATTTTCTAGGCAAATATTGACTTTGCAAGTAATTGCTGTTAAGCTGATCACTCTTTATAACATTCTGGAGTATATGCAAATTGCCATTAGGAAAACTGAAGCAGTAGACTTTGTAAAAATTAATATTTGTATCATTCTCAAAACTTTTGGTCATGACTGTATGTTGTTTTTTAAGATCAGGAAACACATCAGAATAGCTACAGTGCTAACTTTTCACATTGGCACAAACCCTATAGTGGGCACTGAAATGGCATATTTCTAGTAAAATTCAATTTTCATTTTGTACCATCTGCTGCACATCAAATTTTGGGTATACATGGTCTGAGGACAACAAAATCACCATACCACTTGATAATTTTCTTAGGGGTTCAAAATGGGGTCAAGCCTTGGTAATTTTCACTACACTGGCACCTTAGGCTTGGTTCACACATCAGTATGCCATCCGTCCGTTTGAATTCAGCTTGAGACTAGAAACGGACTGATGCACATACTGATTGTGTACTGACACCTTTTATGCTGATAGCAAATGCTGTCCATCCCCTAGAGGACAGATACGGGGATTTCAATGGGTAGCGCTCGTATGCCAACATACATTCAAGTCAATGGTAGCTGGTTTTTACGCGCTCACTCTGAACGAGTTTTCCGTTGAGAATGAGCGGAGCGTAACTCCGTGTGCAGGCTCCCTAAGATATAAGACAGCCTCCTAACCATCCCAGAATCAGCAGAACAGGGTGACGTCAGTATTTCTTTATTTTTCTGTGTGCATTTTAAACTGGAGGGCCTAAAGGAGGAGGCATTATTTTTACTTTGTTAGGGACACAGTGATGGGGCATTTTATACTGTGTGATCGTTATGATGGGACATTTTAGTGTGGGGACCACAAGAGGAACATTACATTGTGTGTGAGCCACAAGAGACATGATAATGAGTAGGGCACCAAAGAACTTGGTGTGATGGGACAGAGTCATATGGGGAATGGGTGGAATTAGAGGCATGATTTGATTTTGTCTCTCCGAGGGTATGTTCACACAGAGGAAAACGTCACGTAAACCTTTTCTGCCTTGTGAACATTCCGCACGGTTAGCCGAGACAGGAGGCTGATGCAGCATTGGCAATCCCTCGTGGCATCCTGCTGCTGTTTAGGCCCGAATGAATGGGCTTAATCGGGAGCATGTCTCAAGCCGCGGACGCCGCGGAATCCGTGGCAGGATAGGTCATCTCGCTTCTCTTTTCCGCTACTAGCTATCGGAAAAAAAGTGAGTGGCTCCCATTGAAGTCAACAGGAGCCATTTTTGCAGGCAGATTTTGAGGCGGATTCTACGTCAAAATCAGCCTGAAAAAAAACTACGTGTGAACATACCCTGAAAAGTTGGGAGGTATGGGTACTGTGACTGTCACATCTGGAAGCAATGTATTAGGAACTATCTACTAGGACCTCTATTACAGTACCATAGTAACCAAGTATACTGTGTTTCCCCGAAAATAAGACAGTGTCTTATATTAAATTGTCGTCCTAAATATAGGACCTGTCTTATTTTCGGGGGATGTCTTATTACAACCGGCAGTCATGCCGGCACTTCCTTAGCAGAACGTCAGCATGACTGCCAGTTGTAGGTAGTGTAGGGGGGGGGTATCCTACTTACCTTTGCATCTTCACAGTAGCGCTAGTGCTGCTATTCGTCCCGGCAGTGGTGGGCAGGGCTTAGCGGAGCTTTCATCCCCACTTCACTGACACAGCAGCCGGCTGCTGCCTCTTCTGTATGCCGGCTGCTGCCTCTGGGATGATCTGGGAGAGCTCATCCTACAGCAGCAGGGACAGTGGACACAACAGCAGAGGCAGCAGCCGGCTTTGCTTTGCACACGATTTTTGGGCATGCCTTATTTTCGGGGGGTGCCTTATATTAGGCAATTCAACAGAAACCCCCGCATGCCTTACTTTCGTGGGTGTCCTACTTTCGGTAGGTAGTTTCCTGTACTTATTGGGGTGGGAATATTGACCATTAGTGCATAGCTCTATTTGTCTCTCTTTACACATAGCTCGCTGCGCTCAATACTAAGCCGAATGAGTGCAACGGTTGGAGGGCACGCAACATGATTGATAGAAAGAAAGGGAAGACAATGCTGATATAATCTCCTTGACTTATAGGCTGTGAAGGAGACCAGAAGACAAATTCAGCGACGAGTAGAAACAGAACATGGATTTTGGCGAAAAAACTTAAAGCAACGGCGACACATGTAGATTCCGGAGCAGGTTTTTCATTTTTAGCTTGATGTACGCTTTAAGGGATTGTCTCCCTATAGCATGTATTTTTGTAACACAATGTGATTGTACACATGCACCTTTAGTGAGAACTTACCATGAAGCAATTATTCACACAAAGCAGTTTTTACATATTTTGAAAACATCCATTGAAACAGATTGTAGGAGGTATAAAAGGAAGTGAACGCTCAACTGCACGTTAAACAGCAATGAAAAATTCTATCCCTCGCTGTGAAATCTTGATAACTATAAATGTATCATTTATGCGAACAATTACTCTGCTTCGTTTTTCTACATATAAAGCTACAACTTCAGGAGCCGTAAAATAAAAAGAACATTTCTGCTTACACTGTGCAAGCGCTTTGTCTGCTGGAGGGTCCTGCTGGCCTCTGGCCTGAGCATCAGCTGCAACAGCTGTGTTTTATGGATTGAATATATTATTCTATAGATTTCTATCCCATTTCCATTTGGTATGGAGATCACATTTCCCTTATATTATATTCAAGACTGAATTAACATTTTACAAATCATTACAAAATGTGCTGAAATTTCAAGCAATGGATTCATTACACTCAGTGTTTAACATTATTAAATGTTAAGCTGCGAATTAGTGCCAGTAGAGAGAGTGCCAGATTTCCCCGGGACGCAGGTCTACAGATGGCGCTTATTTCTGTTACATTAATTGTACAAACTGCCAAGCAAGGTAGGCCTGCCCGATCTAGCGGCCATGAATAGGTAGCAAGGTGTGGCTGGGCAAATGGAGGATAAGAGCACCATCAATATGAGAAGTAATAGGTTTGTTCTTTTGCTTATGTTGTAGTTATTTTTTTATTTTTGAACAATTCTCGGGGTAAGCCATATTGGAGGTGCACACTTCTTTCTTGAATTGTCTGTGTAGACAGTGAGACAGAGTTGGTGTGCCTTATGGGGCTGCAATGAATGGGGGTTAATTGACAGGTAAATGTCACAGACTGTTAGGGCAAGATCACAAGGTCCAGTGCTCTGCACAGCTAAAACCATAGCACCCATGGAGGCCAAGAGGCTCATGATTAAAGGGATTCTATCATTAGAATTCTCTTTTTTTAACTAAGTACACGTCGGAATAGCCTTAAGAAAGGCTATTCTTGTCCTACATTTATTATTCTGATCTGCACCTGTTCCGGAGAAATTTCTTCTTTCTTCCTTATGTAAATGGTTTTCAGACAGCACTGGGGGCATCCCCTGTGTTGTTCAAAAACTCTCCATCTACACCTACATCTTCTTCTCCACCTCTTCTCTTGCGTCACCATTGTGTCGTCATCCAAAAGCGCCGACTGCGCATGTCCGTCGTCCATTTTTCTGTGGCTACTCCCGTTCGGCCAAAGGAAAATGGCCGACTGTGCATGAGACAACCCCAGTGCTGTCTGAAAACTCATTTGCATATGGAAGACAGAAGAAATTTCTCAGGAACGGCGGCGTGGATCAGAATAATAAAGGTAAGAAAAGTTACAAAGGGGAATTCTAATGATAGAATTCCTTTAAGACATAGTCATAAGTTACATGCATAATCGGGTAGGCTTTGACCACTACAGAGGACTTTAGCCACATGCTGCACGTGGACTGTGTACTCTTGCCTATATAGGCTCCAGTAATTGATAGGGTATTGAGGTAGGCCAGGACATGATAACAGAGGGTCATGCATCTTTGTGTATAGTGTTAGTAGCCTTCCTTACCTATCTTACCCCTTTATTGTAGTAGTACAATAAAGCTACTATTAAACCATCTGCTAGCACTGTGTTATGCAAAGCCAAATGTCAGCTACAGAATACAGAAAGAGTCCATTTCTTGTGCTCCAGTGGTCAGTTTTTGAATATATGAAAATTTAAATGAAAAAGTTAAAATATGTTTATAATCTCTCTATATTATAAAAATGAATTCTTGTCTGTCTGTCTGTCTGTCTGTCTGTCTGTCTGTCTGTCCGTCCGTCTGTCTGTCTGTTCTCTAATGCAAACCAAACGACTGGACCGATCTTCACCAAATTTGGTACAGAGATACTTCAGATATCCGGGAAGGTTTAAGATGAGACTCCAACTCGCTCGGACGTACCGTTGCTGAGATACAGTATTCCAAACACAATGCCCCCCCACTTAGCCAATACAAACCTGCAAGACTTTCACTCATATTCCAACTGCAATACACACAGACACTCCACATGCACAATACAACACTGATATCCAAACTGAGATACATGCATCAGAGGATTAGATACACAGATCAGCACACAGTATCACACGCCAGAGGATTACATACACACATCTGCACACAGTCCCACACACCAGAGGATTAAATTCGTGTTTCTGCACAAAGTTCCACACACTGAAGGATTACATACACACGTTTGCACACGGTTCCACATGCTGGAGGATTAGATACATGCGTCTGCACACAGTACCACACACAGAGGGATTGGATACATGCGTCTGCACACAGTACCACATGCCAAAGGATTGGATACACGCATCTGCAGATAGTTCCACACACCAGAGCATAAGATATGCACGTCTGCACATAGTACCACATGCCGTAGGATTAGATACGCGCGTCTACACACAGTTCCACACTCCAGAGGATTAGATACGGGCGTCTGCACACAGTTGTACACACCATAGGATTAGATACACGGGTCTGCACACAGTACCACATGTCGTAGGATTAGATACACGCCTCTTTGCACAATACCACACAGGGGAGGATTAGATACGTGTGTCTGAACACTGTACCACACTTTGGAGGATTAGATACATGCATCTGAGAACAGTACCACAATCCAGAGAATAAGATACGCGTCTCAGCACACAGTACCACACGGGGGAGAATTAGATACGCGCATCTGCACACAGTCCCACACGCCAGAGGATTAGATGCGCGCGTCTGCACACAGTACCACACGGGGGAGGATTAGATACTAGAGTCTAAACACAGTACCACACCAACAAAAATTAGATACTTGAGTCTAAACACAGTACTACACAGGGAAGGATTAGATACAGCTTTACTCCAGGTATCCATAACAACTGATCACAGGTTTTTCACTGATATCCAAAATGAGATACACATAATCACATGACACTTATGGACATACACACAAACCACATACAAAATACACCAGTGCAAAATTGGACAATTTTTATGGGGCCACTACACAAACATAACATGTAATATACCCGTGCTAAGCCGGGTCCTCCCTCTAGTATAAAGTAAATCTAAATGATACGTCTTCCGATGATAGATTCCCCGTAATATGTTACAGTTTTCTTTTTTTAAAAGAACCAAAACATCTGGGTTTATACTACATCAGAGGGGTCCAAAATTCCAGTTGAGAGGTGTAAGAAGATTGTTGAAAGCAATAGGTAAAAAAGCCTCCCATTGATTTCAATGGGGAGCGTGCGTATGCCGGCAACCATTCAAGTCAATGGGACTCCGTGTGCAGGCTCCCTAAGAGTCTGCAACCAAATATTAAGTTAATGGTGCCAGTAATTTTGTTTGAACCATTATTTTTGGCTTTGGCCATGACTTATATACAGTACTTTGGGATAACGTCATAGTAACAATCAATATGTATGGAGACACAAATATTTTAATTACAAAGAGGATCTCCAAGACTCTATATTAACCTCTTCCGGACCACCCATGGACTAGATATGTCTGGGAGGTCCTCTCTTGTTCTGTCTTGTTCTCTCCATTTGCAGATTCGGGGAGCCAGCTGTAACTAAAGCCTGAGCTCCCAGAGAGAAGGCAGGGAAGGTTTATTACTATCCCTGCCTTCCCAATCGATGTGTCAGCTAAGCAGTCATGGGCAAGAGGCTGTAACTGTAGCTAAGGTATCAGCCCCAGTTACAGGGGAAATCAGACTCTCCCACCAAAAATATAGTGGTCAGATGTATCCAAAAGGTCTATTATGACCTTATGGGGACACAATGTAAAAAAATAAATAAATAAAATGAATAGAAAATGAAAAAAAAAAAAAAATACAAAAATAAATGAAATAGGGGGCGTGGCCTAGGACATCGAGCCGTGAAGACGTTATCTCCAGAGCTCCCGGACCCCGACGGCATTTAACTACCTTTCCCCGGGTCCCTTCGCTTACCTGCTGCCGGCTCTGCGATGGTCCGTCGTGTGGGCCGGAAATCTGCATCTTCTGCCCGGTCCGAACCTCCGCTGGCGAGGTTTCTTGTGGCTGCGGCCTCCTCGGCATCTCCGACGGGTGAATTCAAGATGGCGCCAGCGCGCGCCCCCGGTGTAGTGTCGGAAGCTCCGGCGCTTCCCCCTCAGTCCTCTCCTGTGCAGACTCCTGCTGCGGTCCAGCTGACTCTCTCCTCCGCTGCTGCACTCTATCCTATGATGTGGGGACTCCCCGGGTTGCTGCTGATAAGGTATTCATACCCCCTGACTCTGGCACCATTAGCCTCAAGGCGGCCCCCCTCCCCCACCCCTCTTCCATTGTGCCTGGTACTGGCTTCCATGCTGTGCTCCCTGCCTCCCCTGTGCCTCTTCCTTGTGCCTTGTCTCCAGGGGATGGTCTCTCTTCCCCTCCTGACCCAGCAGCCATGGCTCCTCCTGCGGCCCCTCCACCAACACAGTCCCTGGTCCCTGGCCTAGGCAGTTCCCTGACGTCCTTTGTCGGGTACACTTCTACAAGGAAAAAGAGGATATTATCGAGGCGGCCTGGCGCCATGGTCCGGTCCCATTTCTGGATGGTTCCATCACCCTTCTCCTGGATGTCTCCTGCCGTACCCTGGCGATTCGACGTCTTCTGAAACCAATTCTCCGCACGGTTTTGGTCTCTGGTGCCACTTATCGCTGGGGTCATCCCTTCCATCTTCAAATCCGCCGTAATGGAGCTAGCTTCACTTTGCAGTCCCCTGACCAGGCTGAGGACTTAGCCCATTTTCTGGATGTCCCAGACCTGTCCCTCCCGGATTGGCTGGAGTTTCCGCTCCCGGCCCCTGCTCCGACAACTGGGCCCTCTTCTCCTCCATTACCACGTCAGGGGCGCCGTGCCGTGGACTCCTCTGTGGCCCTTTCTGGATGTTCTGTATCCTCGCCCGCTGACTAGTCGCTGCTAGGTCCGCCGCGGCCTACTGCCCTTTTGTGCCTTTTGTTTATCTGGCTCTCCTGCCGATGTGAATATATTGTTGACATGATGCCTTTCTTCGTGCTGCTCTGTGTCTCTTTTGCCCTTTTTCTTTTTCTTCATTCTCTGCTAAGTTTTGTGCCCCGCAGGTGGGTGGTGTGGGCTTCGGTTCTCGCTGCTTGCTGGTGGTGTGTCTCGCCCCCCTCCTCTTCTTGGTCAGGTTGGGGTGCCCCGTGTCCTGCTCTTCTCTGTTTCCTGCTGTGGGGCCGCTCTTTTGGTGGCTCTGCGGTGGGGTCTGCAGACGCACCTGCTGTCCCCACTCGCTAAGGGTCGCTGGGTGCTCCGACTTGTCCGGGGCTAGGAGGTTCGTGAGCTTGAAGGTGCCTATGGTTTTGTTGTTGTTTCCTGACCTTGATCCCTTCATTCTCCCCTTTTCTTTTGATATGTTTTCTGCCATTGTGGGAATGGGTAGCTTTGGTTTTTGATCTACCTCTCCCCCAGTTCGATAGGTTTGGCAGCTCTCTGAACGTATACTGCGGTGTACCTTTGAGACCTGCGTTAGTGGGATTGTCCCACAGTTTGGTGTTTCCCGAGCCTGGGTTAGCTGGGCTTGGCTCTGGTTTGTTTCCCTAGTTTCCGTCTTTTTCTTCCCCCCCCCCCCCATTTCCCTTCTCCCCTTGTTTAGCTTTTTGTGTCTTGTGTGTGTCCCTCCTTGGGCCGTTCGTTTTGCCCCTTCCTCGTCCATGTGTTTCTTGTCCTGTTCCCTTCCCCTGCCTGACCCTAGTCCTTTCCTCCCTTACCCCCCCCCCCCCCCCACACACACACACTTTTTTTTTTTTTTTTGCTGCCGTCCGTGCGTCTGTAGCCTTTGTTCTTGTTCAGGGTCACGGTCTTAATGCCCAGAGGTGCTGTCCCACTTTTCCTTCGTCTCAGTGGGGTGTGCGCGTCCACGTATCCTTTATTCTGTTCCGTGTTTTCGGAGTGTTTGAGCCTTTGAGCTATTGTCTTCTCCTGCTTGATATGGTTGTTGTTGCCTTGACTCTCAGTTTGGGGGGCTGATGTACTGCTCACTCACTCCGGTGCTTGGTAGCTCACGGCGGCTTTCCTGGGCGCTACGGGTAGACTGCTCTTCGTTAATGTCGCACTACCTTATCTCCTTCCTCGTATCGTCTGATTACTGCTCGGGAGACTGGCGTGGAGGCCTGGCCCCTATAGTTTTTTCTCCTGGGTGCCCTTGGGTGCATGGACTTGGCTGGTTGTTGTGCTCTCTACGGTTGCTGGTTGCCTGGCCGTTGCGTGGAAGTCTTCCCTTTTCCCTTTTTCCCTCTTTTTCTTTCCTTTTCCCATGATTTGTACTTCCTGTCTTTGTCTATGTTGTTCGCCCTTGTGTGCTCTCTTTTGTGTGTTTGGTGTTTTCCCTGTTTGCTTACAATTGTCCATTTGTACATTTGGTGGTTAGGGTCCGAGATGTCTCGGCCTTTCTGCACGTTTGTTCTGTTTGACCTTTTTTGGATTTACCTCTTTTTGTATATTCATAAATAAAGAATTTATAAAAAAAATAAAAAATAAGTGAAATAATACACAGATACCACACACTCATCACAGGTTCTAGACCCACCCCAAATTACCGTAACAGAGATGAAAAACTATTTTATAAACTTTTTTGATAGTACTTTGTGTTATTAAATAATAAAAAAAAGACACGTTTTCCCTCCTCTTTTGTTTATTTTCCCCAGGTATAAATTTTTTTAAAAACATGCAAAAATAAAAACAACATTGTTAACAAAAAGACATAAAAATTAGTTGAATAACCCAAATGTTAAAAATGTTTTAGCCCTCAAAACCGCACATATGAAAGAAACGAAAATGTGTTTGATTTTGAATCAGAGATTGGCCCAGTAGTGACGTGGTTAATGGTCCATCCTTAGGATAGGTCATCCATATATCACCTGGTATCCCCACTGATCACTTGTGTTCAGAATAGTGTATGAAATCAGAAGTAAAGAACTTGAACAGGAGCTAAAGCCTCGTTCACATCTGCGTTTGTATTCTATGCGGGGGAGTCCGCATGGGGACCACCCGAAAAGAATACCAAACGTAATTGCAAGCGCTGTGCAGTAAAAGCACACGGACCCCATAGACTATAGTGGGGTCCGTGTGCTTGCCGCCCGCTGCCCACACGACTCATGCGGACAGGAAAGTAGATTGTGAACTACTTTCCTGTCTGCATGATCCCTGTAGAGATCTGGCGGCAAGCACACGGACCCCATTATAGTCTATGGGGATCCGTGCGCTTTTACTGCACAGCACTTGCAATTGTGTTTTGTATTCCGTTCGGGGTGTCCCCACACACATGGACTCCCCCGGACGGAATACGTAGATGTGAAACAATCCTAATTACAATAGTTCACGTTAAGAAGTACACAGTGTATAAAGCTTGCTGCCTCTGGGTCAATACACTGAGCTGAGAACAGGAGATCCAAAACAAACTGATATTAAATAGAGATGAGTGAATCTCTCAAGATTTTTTTTGAGTTCGAATGGCTTGGGACCAAGATTAATTTCGGTTCGCTATGTCTCACACCTTAAATTGTCTTAAAACATAGTTTTAAAACAGTGTTAAGGCTCATAGGAACATATCTATCCAATTTTTAGATCTGTAGGAAAATAGTGTAAGGGAGCCTTCACATAGAATAACGCGCCGCTCATTTTGTCCCAAATACAAGTGTAAAAATACACGTTCAATGGGTTTTGAATAGCAAAATTATGCGTGCAGAATTACGCGCGTTATATGAAAAAAGACCCCATTGAACTCAATGGCTTACTAGATTTTACATGTGTATTTTTACACGTGTATTTATGACAAAATGAGCATCGCGTTACTCCATGTGAAGCCTCCCTAAGACCGAGCTAGCCAGAAAATAATTGTGCAACATCTGAAACTTTTGTGTCAAAAACAGGCCTGAAGAGGGAGCCACTGTGCTTTGAAAATTTGAAAATGTAATGTTTTTGGGTAGCCAGTAAAGGTGTCGTACCT
Organism: Leptodactylus fuscus; assembly: GCF_031893055.1. NCBI lineage: Eukaryota > Metazoa > Chordata > Amphibia > Anura > Leptodactylidae > Leptodactylus > Leptodactylus fuscus. The sequence goes on along the minus strand of NC_134275.1, from coordinate 23,550,927 downwards.
GCAACACTTTTGTCTTTTTAACATTTAAAATATTCCGTAGCTCTCTAAGGCAAACCCAGCCGAAGTCATGTCAAAGTGAATGTGGCACGTATATCTAGGGAAAAACTAATGGTGAACAGAGGATACAAACTCAGAATTTAACCATACACTGTGCTGACACTCACTTTACACTTTAGCATTTAAAACGTTCCACAAACTACAATTTTTGATGGGGGGTAAGGTATGTAGCTGTGGTTTTTTTTTAGACACATGTGTCGGTTATATTGCAAAAAGCAATGGTTTTGTAGAAAAATTAGCCCACTTTGTTGGCTTGTCAGTGCTACAGGCTTATTGTTATTTGGGAGACAAATTTGTGGTTATGAGCCAAGTTGAAAAGTGATGAAGAATAGTTTTTTTTTTTTTTTTTTTTTTTTGTCGTCACCAAAAATTATTTATCCCTTGATGGGAGCAAATGTGAAAAAAAAAAAAATAAAAAAAATAAAAAAAATAATATATATTATACTAACACTGTGGCACCATCAGGTCATAATATGATGGACCAGGCTACAGGATCTGTCTGACTGAGTGATGGCTATGGTAACAGGTGTGGCAGTGCAGCTGGGCTAAATATGATGGAGTGGTGGCAGCTCTTTACTGGTAGCAGCCAGCTTCAGCAACAGTACAGTAAATGGAAGATGGTGATAAAGGGAGAACTCCTTGGCCTGCCAGCTAAAAAAGCTAGAATATATTGAGAAATGGAAAGGATTATATGACCATGAGAATAGTATTAATCAGGGTAGAAAATAGCCTGGATGATCCTACCAGTTATCCCTGTACGGGAGCAAATGCAGCACCAACATCATGTTGGCGGAGAGACAGAATTTCAAGAAAAATGTGGGGTATAATATCAGTGTACCTATTGCCTAGCTTGCCAGCTAAAAAAGCTGTCCTATATTCCAGAAGTGATCTTTGTGTCTGTAGTTTGCTGCATGCAGCATCATATACCGCTGCTCAGACTGATGGCCCAAGAACAGTGTGAATTAATGTGTGCTTTACCTTACAACTAACTTGAAAAAGGGAGAAAGAGTTGATCCAATGGCTTGTGAAGTTGGGTTTGGGAAATGGTCCAGTGTGTAGGTCCTGGAGGAGACAGATGGGTTTCTCCTGGTGTTGAACCTGGGTCTGACATTTGGGCCATGACAGCTGTGTGTTGTTCCCTATTGATGCTTTCCCCATATAGACATTTACAAGGAGAGGACTGCATGGCCATCAAGCAGGGACAACTTTCCTTGAGAAATAATGCATTTAACCAAATTTCATCTGCACTGCCAGTAACTTGGCCAGGTGGGAGTTAAGCTTGCAGATTAGCCAGATGACTTGGTGCAGATTACATGGAGGAGGAGAAGCAGAGATGGTCATAATGAGTGGTAATTTTGAAGATGCCCATGTGTTTGCTGCGCAATGATTGTGGTCTGTCTACAAAGATGATCATGAGGAGAAGGAATGAATGTCTTGCTCATTTGGTGCCACTACTAATTCGATTTTGCCAAGTATGCTGGTGATGCCATTTCATGTGAGCACAGAGAGACCTAATTTCTGCATGTTCTTAATGACAAAAAAAATTACCATTTTTTATCAGAATCAAAACAGTGAAAAAACAGCGGTTTGGCACTTTTGACTATTTTTCCCGCTACGGCATTTACCAAACAGGAAAAATATTTTTATAGATTTGTAGAGTGGGCGATTTCGGACGCGGGGATACCTAACATGTATGTGTTTCACAGTTTTTAACTACTTTTATATGTGTTCTAGGGAAAGGGGGGTGATTTGAATTTTTAATACTTTTTATATTTTTTATATTTTTTTTACTTTTTTTTACATTTTTTTTTGCATTTATTAGACCCCTAGGGGTGTTGAACCCCAGGGGGTCTGATCACTAATGCAATGCATTACAATGCTAATGCATTGCAAAAAATCATCATTTCTTTTGCAGGCTGCATAGACCAGCCTGCAAAAGAAAGAACTTGCAGACAAGCCTGGGAGCCGTATAAAGGCTCCCGGCTGTCATGCCAACATGACGTCGGCCCTGGAGCATGCTCCAGGAGCCGGTGATCACCGACAAAATGGCAGCGCCCATGCGCCGCCGGGAAAATGGCACCTCCGGCACCTTTGACCGTGGCGCCGGAGGGGTTAATGCCTCCGATCGGTCCGGGGACAGATCAGAGGCATTAGAGCCGGTTGTCTACTGCTTAAAGCAGTAGACACCTGGCGGCTATGGCGGCCGCCCGGCTCCCGGACGGTCGCCATAGTTACACACCCGACATGAGCTTTACTATTACGGCGCATGTCGGGAAGGGGCTAGACTTAGATCTACCCCAGGCAGGTATTCTGGGTGGTGGGGCTGCCCGTCAGGTAAAACTATTGCAGCTGACATCACTCTCTTCCTTTGATGCCACCTGGACCTCATTGTCATGTATTATTTGCAATAGAATCATCATAAGATTCTGTATTACCTTCTTCACTTTTCGTGACTAATCACAGTAATGGGATTCTTGTATGCCTTCACAATTCCCACAGATTTCTCCTAATGCCCCTACCACTACTACTACCAATAGCACAACCTCTTTCACTACTAGTTCCACCAACACTCATGTCTTCCACTTCTACCGCTGCAGGAATATCTCCATCAGCAGAAGCCACATGACTACTATAGAATGAGATTTATGTCAGTGAAGATAAAGGAAACATGCTTGACAGTACAGAAAGACAGCATGGTAAATTACGTCTTGAGGAGGAAATCACATTTGTGGTTCACTTCTTTCAAAAACGCCTCTATTCTCAGGAAGTGCTACAACTTTACATCTACTGGTAGGTCTGTCAAGACCAGAAGTAGTATTGCTGTTGCCATCCACATTCTTATTGTTAGCAGCAGTACATGCACTCCTTCCCCAGTCATTTTAATGCACATTGCTTAGTGATTTGTCAACAACTCTGCATATATATATATATATATATATATATATATATATATATCTATATATCTCAAACAAAAATTTTTTTTTTTTTAAATTGCAAAGGACTAAAAGATTTACTAAGTGAGTATTATGCTAGAACTGTGACAATCAGTTTATATTACAAAACAAGAATTTTTGTTCAGATTAATGCACGCTAGACTGTATATTGGGTGAACAACAAACCCCCCAAAAGCTTAAATAACAGAGATTCTTTTATTAATTTGAAATTACAAGAAATTACATGAAATCACAAGATTCCAGTGTTTTGCTGTTAGAACAGTTGTATGTATTCCATGAAAAAATGTAAACTCTTGCCCAAAAAACTCCTTAACAAAACATGTTTCATTAACAGGATTGTCTTGTTAATAAAAAGTATGTTTAAAGAATGTGAGTATATATGTGAAACTGCTCTATTGCACAATAGACAGACAAAATTAATTTATTGGTTAACTGTTCCATCTGTGTAAGCAGCAGTAGGAGCACAGATTCCCATTAAAGGGTCATTCCCACTACAACAATCATATTTCCTTTAAAGTAAGTTACAACATATCAATGTCATCTATTGAAAGCAATTAATAAACATATATTTGTCACTTGAAAAAGTCCCTGAAATCGCCCTATCCCTATGACTGTTTTAGCACTGTTATCAATAGATATGACCTTTAATCTTCATTCAGGACAAGTGTGTCATGTCATGAGCCATCCTAACAGGGGAAGCAAGTGCAGTACAACAATTTTTGTTAGGAGTAGTGGACAAGTACAGCAGTCTGAGAGCACAGAGAGCAAGGTATACCTGGGAAATTTAGCTTCTACTACCCGTGTTTCCCCGAAAGTATGACACCCCCTGAAAGTAAGGCATGCGGGGGTTTCTGTTGAATTGCCTAATATAAGGCATCCCCCGAAAAAATGGCATGCCCGGCAGTGGTGTGCGGGGTTTTGGGGGGTGGGGCTTAGCGGAGGTTTCGGGGGCGGGGCTTAGTGAGCTCCACTTCACTGACACAGCAGCCATGCTCTGTGCTCCGTGTGCACAGCAAAGTCGGCTGCTGCCTCTGCTGTTGTAGGATGAGCTCTCCCAGCTCATCCCAGAGGCAGAGACAGCAGCTGCCATACAGAAGAGGCAGTAGCCGGCTTTGCTGTGCACACGGAGCACAGAGCACGGCTGTTGTGTCAGTGAAGTGGAGCTTGCAAAGCTCCGCTAAGCCCCGCCCCCGAAGCCTAGCTAAGCCCCGCCCCCCGAAGCCTAGCTAAGCCCCGCTCACCACTTCCAGTACGAACAGCAGCACCAGCGCTGCTAGGAAGAAGGGAAAGGTAAGTATGATAACTTCCCCCCTCCCCTACACTACACTACCTACAACTGGCAGTCATGCTGACGCTCCACTAAGGAAGTGCTGGCATGACTGCTGGTTGTAATAAGACGTCCCCCGAAAATAAGACAGGTCCTATATTTAGAGTGACAATTTAATATAAGACACTGTCTTATTTTCGGGGAAACACGGTAGTAAGTTAGCAGTCACATGCTCCATAGTAAAGACTGCCCACTCTGGCCATTGAAAACTAAAAATGTAATAGTGCTATTGAAATAGAGGGCAAATAGGAAGGTGGGTGAAGTCATAGGTGTAGTGCCGATACTTGTATGGTTGTTCAAGTTTTTGGAAAATCATTGTATGTTTGTAAATCCCCTTTAACCCCTTAGTGACCAGTTTGTTTTGGACCTTAATGACCAAGCCAAATTTTGGAAATCTGCCCCGTGTGACTTTATCAGTGAATAATTCTGTAAGAGTGTATTGCATCCAAGCGATTCTGATATTGTTTTTTCGTGACATGTTATATTTTACTGAGAAGGTAAAATTAGACTGATATAACTTGCGGAAATTTATTAAAAAACTCGTAAATGCTGAAAATTTTGAAAATCTTTAAATTTTTTTCATTTTTAGCTGCGATCTCTCACATATACAAAATAATACAGGGCAAAAAAGTTTGTAGTTATATATTTCCAAATGTTCCTTTTGTATTTCAAGCATATTTGAAATAATTTTAGCATATTTGAGTAATTTAGTCAATTTACAAGTTTATAAGCAAATTTTGGAAATTTTGAGTATGTGATTTTATCCGGTACCAAGCTTTGTGTACAGACAGGAATAGGTGGCATAATGATAGAACCTGCCATTAAATGACCCAATTTGGAAAACTAGAACCCTTCAGGTATTCTTTGAGGGGTATAGTGAGCATTTTGATCAAACAAATATTGTTTTGCAAGAATTATTACAAATTACAAAAAAAATTACATTTTCATTTTCTTCAAATATGTGTCATTTTAAAGGCGTTTTTTTAAACACAATACATCAAAAAGAAGAAACACCCCCCCCAAATATATCACCAAACTTATCTCGTGTTAAAAAATGTACACTTTGTGGCCTTAGTCCTATGTACGCATATACAGTAGGACCCAAGAGGTAGGGAGGGCCAAATGGATTTCAAAACACACATTTTGCTTGCAGATATTTTAGGCCCATTGCACATTTGAACAAGATTTCAGTTACCAAAGCAATTGAAACCCCCCATAAATGACACCATTTTATAAACTAGACCCCTTAAGGTATTCATTGAGCGGTATAGTGAGTATTTTGACCCCATAGGTTTTGAGAAAATTTGCATCAAACAAAAAAAATATTTTTTCATACTTTTTACACAAAAGTGTCATTTTATAGGCAGTTTTTTTGTACATAACACATGAAAATGAAAAAAAAAAACCACCCCAAAATAGATGACTCCATTTCTCCCGTGCTCAAAAATGTTCATTTTGTGGCTTTAATCCTATGTATGTACGCATGGTAAGGCCCAAAAAGAATGGAGTACCAACTGGATTTCAAAGAGTTCTATCATTAAAATCACATTTTTTTTCTCGATCACATGTAGGAATAGCCATAAAGAGGACCTTTCATCAGTTGGGGCACATGCGGTATTATATACCACTAGAAAGCCGACAGTGCGCTGAATTTCACGATCTGTGCCTCAGGTGAAGAGCTATCGGTGCCAGTACCGTAGCCGTGCCTATAGCGCTCTACTTTGAGAGTGGGGAGGAACACAGTACAGCGCTGTAGGCGCTGCTGTGAAGAAGAGCGTTCCTGACTGACTGTCAGGAACCCCCTTCTGACGGTGAAGAGCTACGGTACCGGGACCGAAAGATCTGCACCCAGGGCACAGATGGTGAAAGCCGACAGTGCTCTGAATTCAGCACACTGTCGGCTTTCCAGCGGTATATAAAACCGCATGTGCCCAACTGATGAAAGGTCATCTTTAAGAAAGGCTATTTTTTTGGGGCCACACAGTGGCTCGGTGGTTAGCACTGCAGCCTTGCAGCGCTGGAGTCCTGGTGTTCAAATCCCGCCAAGGGCAAAAAAAAAAAAAACATCTGCAAGGATTTTGTATGTTCTCCCCGTGTTCGCATGGATTTCCATCCCATATTCCAAAGACATACTGATAGGGAAAAATGTACATTATGGGATTGTAAGCCCACATAGAGCTCACACTCTATGTGGGCTTACAATCTACATAAAAAAAGAAAGGCTATTTTTCTTCCTTTAGATCTCTTCTCCGTGCTGCCGTTTGGTAGAAATCCCGGTTTTCGTCTGTATGCAAATGAGTTCCCTCGCAGCACTGGGGGCGTCCCCAATGCTGCGAGAGAAATCTCCAGCGCTGCCTCCATCTTATCTGTGCGTCTTCTTGCGGAGCTGGCTTGAAATTTCTATGCATGCACAGCTGGCTCTGCCGTTGGGCCTCAGGCAGAGCTGATTGCGCATGCCCGCCTGGTGTAAGTGGCCATTTTCTTGTGGCCGCTTACCCCAGCATACCCGACTGCACATGCATAGAAATTTCAAGCCAGCTCCAGAAGAAGAAGCGCTGGAGATTTCGGGGGGGATTATCAGTATGTAAATCAAACTTTATTATGTGTGTTTTGTGTGAGGGGCCCTGTGTAACGTTTATTATTGTCCCCCCCTTCCCGACTGATTGGGGAGGAAATAATAAACTTTACTTTAACTTTTTTTTCCACTGTCACTTTTTTTTTTACACATTGCTGATTATCGGCATACAGTGTATACCGGTGATCAGCATATATGAGGGTCTCTGATCACCTCTCCTTGCTGTCAGCTGCTTGAGGCAGTTGACAGCAAGGTCTCCCTCTCTTCTGGCCCAGCAGTACATGTGTGGTGCCGATGCCAGTCCCATTTTGGAGCCGGCTGCCAAAAGGAGAAGAGCAGGAGGGGTCCAGCAGGAGGGTAAGTGGACCCTAAGTTTAAAGATTTTAGGCCACATCTCCGACATTTGATCGTGTGACCAAGGACAGAAAATTTCTGTCCTTGGTCACAAGTCCTTGATGTCTGCTACCTCCAGTAGCTACCTCCAGCTCCCCCCTCCCCGGCCGCTGATCTTTGTGTTATGGCGCTGGCCGCGCCATCTTGGATTTTCTGGCGGCGGGGAGGGGGTTAAACGCAGAGATCAGCACAGCGGAGGGTAAGTATAGGCCTAATCTATAGTTTTTAGGCCACATTTCCGACATTGATCGGAGATCTGGCCTAAAAATTACAGATTTAGGCCGCTAGGCCTTTCAAGATGGCAGCTGTCACTATTCAATGAATAGTGACGATCACCGGACTGGGCCGGGTAATGGCCGGCCCATGGATGTTCACCAGGTTGTCAGCTAACATAGTTAGCTGAAAACCCGGTGAATTTTAGCACTGATAGGGTTAAATTCTAACCTGACTGCCCGACGTAATTTTACTATAGGGCAGTCAGGAAGGACCTGTCAGTGCTGACGTAATTTCACTATGGGCCATTTGTTAAGGGGTTAACTATGCCTATGAGCCTATCATAACTATTGATTTCTGCCAGCCTATGGCTAGGTTCAAATCTGCATCGAAGTTTCTGTGACTCCACTGCATAGTCTGCCAAAAATCGTTGAGAGAAAAGTCGTGCATGGGGGACTTTTGCAGTGAGGTGGATCATGGATCTATTTGGTTTTCCACCAATACAGTCAACAATTAAAGGTTGAAAACAAGTATACAAGATTTTATAGTCCATACCACATCAGCCCTGTAAGGTCCACCTTCCACTGTCTATTGGCTGATAGGCTGTCTGGTGGTGCTACAATGTCACAGAATGTGTTTAAGTCAAACACACATCAGGGCAGTTCCTCGCTGCCCAGATAAAATTACCATTGCAGAACGGTTTCTGAGTGGCAAAATTGCGGGCGCCGTCCTGTTTTTATTACATCCTGGAGCCATATGAACGCTTCCAAGCCTGCCATAGGAATGTAAATATTTGAGGCTGGTCTATAGTGAATCAAAACGCTCAGTCTATAAACATACAAACATATTTTTTCCATTTTGTTGAACAATTGCAGTTTTTCTCCAATTGCACAACATTCTGAATTTTTTTCCAGTATATCGTACAGAATATTAAATAGTACCATTAGTTGAAGTTGTAAGAGAATCGCTAGAGGATAGAGATGAGCGAACAGTAAAATGTTCGATATTCGATATTCGTTTCTAGTAGCCCCTCAATATTCGACTACTCGAATCGAATATCGAATGCTATTATAGTCTATGGGGGGAAAATGCTCGTTTCAGGGGTAGGCAACATTTGATCAAATTACACTTACCAAGTCCACGAGTGAGGGTTCGGCTGGATCCTCCGAGAAGTCTTCTCCATGCAGCGTCCCCGCGGCATCTTCCGGCTCTGAATTCCCTCTGCCAGGCATCGGGCCTGGGCAGAGGCAACTGCGCATGCCCGCACTACAAGAAAATGTAGTGCGGGCAGGCGCAGTCGGCTCTGCCCAGGCCCGATGCCTGGCAGAGGGAATTCAGAGCTGGAAGATGCAGCGGAGAAGCTGCACGGAGAAGACTTCTAAAGGTAGGAGAAGAACCAGCGTTGATTGGCCAACTGTATAGCATTCGGCCAATCAATGCTGGTTCTGCATCGAACTTTTCCATTCCATTCCATACCGTAATATTCGATCGAATACCTACTCAATCAAATACTACTCGCTCATCTCTACTAGAGGAGAAATTCCCCAGTAGCTGCTGCTGAACCCTTGGAGGAGAGGCACAACAAGACAGTGAGGTCTAAGCTGAACCCCCCGCTGTCCCTTCCTACTTGCCTGTTCTGTCCTAAGCGATAGGTGACAACTGGTTGGAAAATCAATTACCTAGGCAACAAAATAGGACAGTGATCAGACAACACAAGAAGAACCTTAAGCAAGGTATGAAAATCGTACACGCCTCCTGCGCGGCAGTGTGCAAGCGAATGGCGCAGAAATTCAAACTAGTGCAGAAATAACAGTAGTACAATTTTTCCCACAAACATTAAGCCCTCATATGGTTCTGTGAATGGAAATATAATATGGGGTTTGGAAAACGGAGTCAAAAACAAAAATCAAAAAATGCCGTCAAACCAAACATTTTTGAATATTAGTAACGAAACTGACTCATTACAAACTGCTTTGCTCATGTAAAACCATTTCCAAACTTTCCAATCTGTTCATCATACACAGAAATAATTTCAGCTATCGGCATTTTATTATTTTATACTATATAAGTAAATATCTCATATTCTCCTGTTATTGTAAAAATTCCAATTATTTCCAGATAATACAGCTATTCAGTATACAGCCATTGCAGTCACACATTCTGATTTTTGCATAAATGGTTATTCTTAGTGTTGCTCCTTGATATGAACGTCTACAAGATTCTTCCTATGCTATAGATAGGTATATCATACTTAGTGGTGACATTCCCGTATTAATTACCTGGGGGCTTTGTGTCTTAGCTATGCCATGATAAAAGAATGAGAACCAATACATTTGTAAAATGTCACTTCTTAGATAGTCAGAATCATTTTTCCCCTTAAGAAATGTATGTATGGAGGAGCTTATTGATATGGCACATGGAAATGCCACTGGTGTAGTTTCCTATAGATGACAAATAAATTAGGTGCATTGAAGTGAAATATGAGGCAGATTCACTAGGATTGTACTTTGATGTGCAGTTCAGTTCTTTATCAGCAATTACAGCATCCGTGGAAATATTACATAATGGAAGCACAATGGTCGGATAGTCAGACTTCCGATAAACTAGAACTCCTATTACAGACATAAACGCAGTGGCGCAACGGGGCTGGACCATCAACCCCCAATTATCTGAACATTTAGATTTTCATTATTTATTTCTCTTATTTGTATAGCGTCAACATATACCGATGACATTGTCAGTCACTGTCCCATGTAGGGCCCACAATCTAAATTCCCTATCAGTATGTCTTTGGAGGAAACTGTAGAACCCGGAGGGAACCCACGCAAACACAGAAAACATACAAACTCCTTACAAACAGCCAGCAAAAATATCCAGCATGGCCGTTTGTTTTTTCGCAGATTAGACTCTTCTGCAGTTGGCCAGCCGCTAGTGGTCTACTTGTCTGATGGCGTGTAACTAGGAATGGTGGGGCCCCGTAGCGAACTTTTGACATGGCCCCCCCCCCCCCGACCGACTCCAAAGACCTCGACCAACTGACCTCCCCCTGCATTTCTGCGCAGACTATAATGCCCCATAATGGCCCCTGCACACAGTATTATACCCCGTAGAGGTCCCTGCATATTGTATTATGCCCTATAGTGGTCCCTGCACACAGTATCATGACCCATAGTGGCCGCAGTACACAGTATTATGCATCATATTGGCCCCTGCACACAGTAGTATTCCCCATAGTGGACACACATGAACAATTATTATACTCTGGGGTCTTTTCAGACCCCAGAGTATAATAATCGGAGACCGAGGGGAGATACAAACATAAAAAACTACTGTTACTTACCTATCTCCCGGCTCCACTGCATTCCCCGCTGCTGTCAGCCATCTTCCGGGACATCATGTGACCGGGAGGACTGTGTCGCGACACATATGGATGCAGGTCCCGGGTCATGTGACGTCACACAAGAGTTTTCTGTATTTTCATGACTATGAAAATTGTAGATTCACACTGAAGGCATCAAAACTATGAATTAACACATGTGGAATTATATACTTAACAAAAAAGTGTGAAACAACTGAAAATATATGTTATATTCTAGGTTCTTCAAAGTAGCCACCTTTTGCACACTCTTGGCATTCTCTTGATGAGTTTCAAGAGGTAGTCACCAGAAATCGTCTTCCAACAGTCTTGAAGGAGTTCCCAGAGATGCTTAGCACTTGTTGGCCCTTTTGCCTTCACTCTGCAGTCCAGCTCACCCCAAACCATCTCGATTGGGTTCAGGTCTGGTAACTGTGGAGGCCAGGTCATCTGACGTAGCACCCCATAACTCTCCTTCTTGGTCACATAGCCCTTACACAGCCTGGAGGTGTTTGGGGTCATTATCCTGTAGAAAAATAAAAGATGGTCAAACTAAACGCAAACCGGATGGAATAGCATGCCGCTGCAAGATGCTGTGGCAGCCATGCTGGTTCAGTATGCCTTCAATTTTGAATAAATCCCCAAAAGTATCACCAGCAAAGCACCCCCACACCATCACACCTCCTCCTCCATGCTTCACAGTGGGAACCAGGCATGTAGAGTCCATCCGTTCACCTTTTCTGCATCGCACAAAGACACAGTGGTTGGAACCAAATATCTCAAATTTGGACTCATCAGACCAAAGCACAGATTTCCACTGATCTAATGTCCATTCCTTGTGTTCTTTAGCCCAAACAAGTCTCTTCTGCTTGTTGCCTGTCCTTAGCAGTGGTTTTCTAGCAGCTATTTTACCATGAAGGCCTGCGGCTACACAAAGTCTCCTCTTAACAGTTGTTGTAGAGATGTGTCTGCTGCTAGAACTCTGTATGGCATTGACCTGGGCTCTAATCTGAGCTGCTGTTAACCTGCAATTTCTGAGGCTGGTGACTCAGATGAACTTATCCTCCGCAGCAGAGGTGACTCTTGGTCTTCCTTTCCTGGTGCGGTCCTCATGTGAGCAAGTTTCTTTGTAGCGCTTGATGGTTTTTGCAACTGCACTTGGGGACACTTTCAAAGATTTGCCAATTTTTTGGACTGACTGACATTCATTTCTTAAAGGAATGATGGCCACTCATTTTTCTTTACTTAGCTGCTTTTTTCTTGCCATAATACAAATTCTAACAGTCTATTCAGTAGGACTATCAGCTGTGTATCCACCTGACTTCTGCACAACACAACTGATGGTCCCAACCCCATTTATAAGGCAAGAAATCCCACTTATTAACCCTGACAGGGCACACCTGTGAAGTGAAAACCATTTCCGGTGGCTACCTCTTGAAGCTCATCAAGAGAATGCCAAGAGTGTGCAAAGCAGGAATCAAAGAAAAAGGTGGCTACTTTGAAGAACTAGAATATAAGACATATTTTCAGTTGTTTCACACTTTTTTGTTAAGTATATAATTCCACATGTGTTACTTCATAATTTTGATGCCTTCAGTGTGAATCTACAATTTTCATAGTCATGAAAATACAGAAAACTCATTGAATGAGAAGGTGTGTCCAAACATTTGGTCTGTACTGTACGTGTTAGTCAGAAAAAAAGGGTATCCAATGATAGAATCCCTTTAAGCATTGATCTATGTTTCTCACCAAAACCAACTATAATAAAAATGAGGTACTTAGTATAAATTTTGTTTTGCCACTACGCAGCACACAAGCCTCGGTATCGCTAATCCAAATGACTTGAATTTATTATTTTACACAGTCTAAAAATTGAGCAGGCTTAACCGATAATAGATAAGATTCAACCAATTTTCATAGCTGTTGTCTTCAATTTACAACCTATTTATTATATTTATTTTGTGTTGCATTTTATTACACATTCATTGTATTTTTTATTTTTATTTCATGTCTATTTCTTTGTATGTGTGTCATATGCTTTACTGCTCGCAGAACACACACTATAAATATATTGTGACAATACCGCGTGTATTTAGGAACGGTAGCAGCAAATGTATGTTTCTGTATTATATATGCCTCTGGCTTTTTCAGTGTCAGGCTGCCTTCTTTTAGATGTGGTAGGAAATGTATTCACTTTCAATAATTGTATAAAATAGCTGAAATACAGTATTTTTACTGCAATCCATCCATGTTCTGAATAAAATACATGTTGAACCGCTCAAAGGGGTCTGACAAACTCGCTGACTTGTGGGGACAACTGGTCTTTTACGGCTGTCATATTTTGCCTCTACAATGCGGATGAAATGGCACTCTCAGGATCTGTACATGAATTTATAAGTAATATATTTCACACTGCAGACCAAAATAAATTACTTGTATATTTACTTGGAAGCCCCATGAGTGCAATTCATTCTGGAATTGATGTGCATTATCGAATGTTTCAATTTCATGAAATGCATCCTTCTAGCATTGCTCCCTATGTAAGTTTCTTTTCCGATACTCTAAATTTTCTGTTTAATTAATTTATATTTTCTTTTCTGTTTCTGTATTTTAATTACTTTGAGATTAAGTAATGTTTATGTACAAAATGAACATCTGCATATTTATTATTTCGTTACATTATTGGTGCAATTTATGATAGATGATTGTAAAATATTTTCTCTCCTCATTTTTTGCCCTTTTCGGTGGGTAATTGCTTTTTTAATAGGATTAGGTTTCCGTTTGGTGGGTCCCCAAGTGGATTCCCCTGAACGGAAACCCGAATGCAAGTGTGAATCCAGCATCAAGTGTGTCCCATCCAAATATTTTAGTAGCTCTTTCCCTCTCTATCTGGACCCAGACCTTCATGAGGACTTATTCACAACATGAATATGTACACAAGCTTACCACCATTCCCATCCAGTCAATGCCTCCCGGATAGTATGCACTCCCCCTTTAGTGCCATCAGCATCCCTCCTTGACTGTATCCTGCTGACAACTATTTTTCCCATTAGTTTCCAGCCCTGCCCATTTCCACTTTAGCTCTGCCAATGTTTCTTTCTGCATCTACACAATATAACACCCCTATAATGGGCCTCATTCAATATGCCCCCACATTATATTGTTCCTTTGAATATGCCCCCAAATCATAGTGTTCCCACCTCCAGTCATGGCCGTTTTAACACATTGCTGGGTCCAGTGTAAAGGTTTCATAAGTGGGGGCATCACCACCCCTGATAAATACCTGACCCACACAAATTATAATGCCCTCTCAGTGACCTTCACACAGTATAATGCCTCCCTACTAGATTCATACAATGTAATGCCCCTCAGTGACCCATCACACAGTCAAATGCCCCTGCATGAATCACACTTTAACCTCCCCCTCCCCCCCCACAGCCACTCAGACATTATATTATAATGTCCCCTCCAGTTGCCCCTGCATTTGCATGTCTCCCTCCAGGTTGCCATCACAGTTTCATGCCCCCTCTCCAGGTTGCCCCCACAGATTAATATCCCCCTCCAGGTCCCCCATAGTTTTGGCTCCCTGCTTCACTTTTGTCTTCAACTTGTTGATGTCTAGAGTTGGGGCATCATTAGACCTCTTGCCTGGAACAGCAGGACAACAAATGCAGGCCTGTGCCAGTGTCCCAAGGGGGCCTTCCCAACCATAAGGCCCTATGCAAGTGCAACTTTGGCCCTATGGTCAAAGCAGCTCTGCCTTTCACAGTATAATGTTCCCCTCCAGTTTCACAGTATAATGTTCACAGTGCTGTTCCCTGTCGTCCGTACCAGCGGCACAATGTGGGGGTATTTCTGCCCCTGTGTGCTGGTAGGACAGGCGGATTTTTAATTAGCCAATCAAAAGCGTGGCTGGCCCTATAAGAGGGCACAAGAACCTCCCCTCTGCGTGTTTTTTTCTGTCCTGTGTGGTCAAGGACAGGTGGGGAGGACTTGTGTCCTCTTATTTTAGGCTCTATGGGTTACCTACCTTTGGAGCATAATTCTTCTTTCTTCAGTTTCTGACCTTCTTGATTGAAGGCTCCTTCCCCTGTCGGGGAAAAAAAGTTTTTTTTTAGCCTGCGTGGCTCCTTTCCTTCCCTCCTACCTCCCTCCCTCCCCCCCTCCACTCCTTCTCCCTCTGGCTCACCTGTCAGCACATCTCGTGCTGGTGAGTTGGCCCGGCACTCTGCCGCGGGGCTCTCTCGCTGTCGCTCGCGGACGTGCTCTGCCGGAACTAAGTTCCCGGCGGAGAGTTTCCTGCGTCCGCATTTGCCGGGCGCACACTTCCGGTTGTGCCCGGAAGTATAGCGGCGCCATTGAAGGTCCTGGCGCCGGCGAAGGATGTTTTCTCCGGCTTTCTGCTTATTGCAGAATCTAGCCTGCACGCACGTCCGGGCCAGGAATTGAGGGGGTAGGCGCCCCTGCTGGGGCTGTATGAAGAGGGGGGGGTAACCTTTTTCTCTTCCTGGAGGGTACATGTGACTATGCCCCCTCCCATTTCCGGCCGGCCGGGTTAAAGGTCAGGCCGGCCGGTTATTAGTTACCTTCTCCTTTCTAAGGCGGAAGGCTGTGCATCAGAGGTTGTTGCTTAGCTTCAAGTCTCCTTTTGCCTCCAAACCAAACCTTCAGTTTCTTGTCACCTCGCTGTCCGGTCTAGGACACGGTAAGATCTACCCCTTCTTTTGATATTTGGTAGAATATGTTGGTGACAATTTTGCATGGTCTATGGTCTCTCTGTAGGATATGTCTTCCTCTACTACCCCCCCTGGGGATTATAGGAGGAAATCTACTGCCAAAAGGAAGCACCTTTCCTGTTTTGACTGTGACACACCGCTCCCTGATGGTAGGTAGCGGCTTAAGAGGTTATCCCTCTGGGGTACTACCGGCCCTATAACCCGCCTATTATTTTTAGGCTATGAGTGGGCCCGTTGTCGTGGTTGCAGAGGCCCCCCACCTGAGGAGCCTTCTCCTAGAGATATGATGGCCTGGGTCAAGGAGATGGTGAGTTGGGCATCGCTTGGGTAAGGATAATTCCCTTGCTTGTACTCTCTATTTATTTTTTGCAGGATGATTCCCTCAAAGGCATACAGTCTACCTTGTCTCAGCTCGCCAAGAGACCATGCACAGAGCATCGTTCCTCGTCCCTCCCTCCCCTGGAACATCTACGGTGGCAGAGGATGTTTCCTCCGAGGACGACTCTGTAGTTTCCAGCAGACCTGTGTTCCACTATGAACAAACAGGCAGGCTGCTGAAGTCCATCCGGTCTACAGTGGGCCGAGATGTTGACGGGGAAGCCTCCACGTCTGCCTCTGGGGGACATATTGCCTTCCATGCGGACGCCACGCTGACCGACCTCATGGTGCAGCAGTGGAAGCAGCCAGAAAAAGGACATTCATTATCCAGGATCTTTAAGCACCTGTTCCCTATGGATTCAACTCAGTGGGATTCCTGGGGGCCTCCCCCGAAGGTGGATCTAGCCGTGGCGAAGTTGTCTCGTAGAACCCTGGTGCCCCTTGAAGATGGATCAAATCTTCAGGATCCTTTGGATCGCAGGGCTGACGCCACCCTAAAGAAGGTTTATTCTGCTTCCTCTGCCCAAGCCTCAGTAGCCATAGCCTCTACCACTGTGGGCGATTTTCTTCGTAACCGCCTAGCCACCTTGGAGCGGGATATTGATTCCGGTGTGGACAGGGATGACATCTTGGCTTCCATGAAGAATATTCATAGGGCCGCAGATTTTTTGGCAGAATCTTCTCGCCATCAGTTGAGAATTTCAGCCAAGTCGATGGCGTTGTCCACTGCGGCCCGCAGACCCCTGTGGCTAAAGCCTTGGCGTGCAGACTTTGCATCCAAGGCTGCTCTTTGCGCGCTCCCTTTTGAGCCAGGAAGAGTATTTGGGCAGGGCTTGTATACTATCATAGAGGGATTAGCTGAAGGTAAGGGGAAGTCCTTACCTCAAGCTGCCAGGGGCAGACGTGCCCCCTCTAGAGGCAGAGGTTCCGCCTCTAATTATAGACGCCCAACCCAGCAAAGGCGTCCCAGATATCGTCCTAGAGGTTCCGGACGTGGTGCTTCCAGGGAGGACACCAAGAGGAAGCCGGAATTTTGACGCGGGGCAGCTCCCTGTGGCCCCCCTTCCTGTGGGAGGACGTCTTTCGGTTTTTTTCAGAGCTTGGGTCACCCATATTCAAGATCCATGGGTGCTAAGAATTATACAGCACGGTTATCTTATCAAATTCCACCTTCCACCTCCAGATCGGTTTGTTGTCACCAGAACCCTTCCACCTTCCCAACAGGCCAGTTTAGAGGCCTTGGTCGCCGAGTATGTCATCAAAGGCGCCCTGGAGAAGGTCCCAGCCTCACATCTCGGTCTGGGAGTTTACTCCCCCGTCTTTCTGGTCCCCAAAGTCACCGGGGGCTGGAGAATGATAATAGACCTGAGGTATCTCAATCGCTTTATCAAGAAGAGGTCATTCCGTATGGAAACCGTGGATTCCGTGTCTGCTTTTCTCCAGCCAGGAGACGTGATGGTTACCCTCGACCTGAAGGACGCCTACCTTCATGTCCCTATTGCTCACTCCCACAGGAAATTCCTCAGGATTGCCGTTTCTATGGCCGGCCACAGGGAGCACTTTCAATTCACAGCTCTGCCGTTCGGCATCACATCCGCCCCCCTGGTATTTACCAAGGTGATCGCTCCGGTTGCTGCGGCCCTCAGACTACAGGGCCTCTTCATCGTTCCTTACCTAGACGACTGGCTTCTGAAAGCTCAGTCTCCGGCTGCTCTCCTCCAGCAGCTCAACCTTGCCATCAGTTTCCTACAAGAGTTAGGATGGATCATAAATTGGGAGAAGTCCGAAATCGTTCCTTCCACACGGAGGAAGTTCCTCGGGTTCATAGTGGATTCAGAAACGATGCAGATCTTCCTCTCCAGCCCAAGGAAAGAAAGGATCCAGGCCGGTGCACGGTTTCTATTACACACCTGGCGGGTAACTATCCGCACCGCCATGAGGGTCCTCGGCCTAATGTCATCCTCGGCCAGAGCAGTCCCTTGGGCTTTATGGCATTTGCGTCCCCTGCAGATGGAAGTGTTGACAACCTGGAACAGGTCTCCACGGGGACTGCACAAGAAGATCTGCCTTTCTCCCGCTACCCGTCTTTCCCTCAGATGGTGGATACACCTGAAAGACGGAAGGTCCACGGTCCCAACATTGTGGACCCTGTTGACAACAGATGCATCCCAGTGGGGATGGGGAGCCCATTGACAGGACTGTACAAGGACGATGGAGATGTCCGGAGCTGGGATCTTCCAATCTCAAGGAACTCAGAGCTGTGTACTTGGCCCTAGTGCACTTTGCCCCGGAGTTGAGAGGCAAGTCTGTCAAGATCAGGTCAGACAACATGACGGTGGTTGTTTACATAAACAAACAAGGGGGCACCAGGTCACCAACCTTACTGAGAGAGACGAATCTTATATTTGCCTGGGCAGAGAAGAACCTAGCCCAGTTATCCGCTGTTCACATAAAGGGCTCCCTGAACATAGTAGCGGATCATCTGAGTCGGGGTATTACCGTATCAGGAGAATGGTCTCTCAATCCAGACGTTTTTCAACAGATCGTCCAGAGATGGGGTCTCCCGGAGGTCGATCTAATGGCTACCCGACTCAATGCCAAGGTAGGGACCTTCTGCTCCCTATACCAGGAGGACAATCCCTTGGCAGTGGATGCCCTGTCCATCCCATGGAGGTTCAGGCTGTTTTACATATTCCCTCCAATTCCAATCATACCGAAGGTATTGATCAAAATAAGACAGGACCAAGCCTCGGGAATAGCCATAATCCCGTTCTGGCCAAAAAGGGCTTGGTTTGCTCAGCTCATACTAATGAGTCAGGGCATATATTGGAGGCTTCCCCCTCTCCCAGATCTGGTAACCCAAGGAGAGCTGAGATGCCAGGATCTGAGGAGACTCAACCTGACAGCCTGGAGGTTGACCAGTCCCTATTGAGGAATAGAGGACTGTCACAAGCCGTCTTGAAGACCCTATCCAGCGCCAGAGCGGATTCGACTAACAGGAATTACCGTCGAATTAGTAACATCTTTAATGCCTGGTGTCTGCAGCATCAAGTGGACTCCACTGGTCCCCCGACTGAGGCGATCCTGGACTTCCTTCAAGACGGACTAGACAGAGGTCTGGCTGCGGCCACACTCAAAGTACACGTAGCGGCCCTGTCCGCCTATCTGGGGAGGCGTTTGTCTCAGGATCCTTTAGTGAGCACCTTTATTAAAGGGGCAACTAGGCTGAGACCGGTGGTGAACACCCCTGTCCACCAATGGGACCTGATTCCGGTCCTGAATGCTCTTTGCGATCAACCATTCGAACCCCTGGAAGAAGTCTCACTTAAGTTACTAACTGGCAAAATGGCTCTACTATTGGCAGTTACAACTGCCAAAAGAGTTAGTGAGCTACAAGCCTTGTCTGCCGAGGAGCCATATACTATATTTTTTCCGGACCATGTGCAGCTTAGGTTCCTCCCAGGATTTCGTCCCAAGATTCCATCTGCTGCAAATAGGAACCAATCTATTTCTCTTCCAGCATTTTTTCCCTTCCCCTCTTCATCTGAAGAGGAAAGATGGCACAGGCTGGATGTTATCAGATGTCTGCAAATTTATCTGCAGCGTACTCGCCCTTTTAGGCAGGCCGAAAACCTGTTAATCAGTTATACGGGGAAGAATAAAGGCGCCAAGGCCGCCAAGGCCACGATATCCCGCTGGGTCTCCGATACCATAAAAGTCGCCTATACCGCCCAAGGGCGTCCGGTCCCATCTTTTCTTCATGCCCACTCGACCAGGGCAGTGTCCACCTCTCAGGCTGAGAGGAGTGCGTTGTCCTTGGATCAGATTTGTGCAGCTGCCTCCTGGGCATCTGAGTCCACGTTCATTCGGCATTACCGCCTGAGGGACCGGGTGTCCGATTCCTCTGCCTTTGCCCAAACTATTTTGAGCTCTGTCATGCAATAATCCCGCCCATCTTTGGGCCTACTTGCTATATCCCCACATTGTGCCGCTGGTACGGACGACAGGGAACAAGTGATTATGAAGATAATCTTGTTTCCCTTAGTCCTAACAGCGGCACAAGATTTCCCACCCTGGGAATCATATCTTATGTATAAAACTGTGTATAAATATGGAGGTACTTTTGTATTGACACGCAGAGGGGAGGTTCTTGTGCCCTCTTATAGGGCCAGCCACGCTTTTGATTGGCTAATTAAAAATCCGCCTGTCCTACCAGCACACAGGGGCAGAAATACCCCCACATTGTGCCGCTGTTAGGACTAAGGGAAACAAGATTATCTTCATAATCACTTGTTCTCTTCTGTCTCTGCCCTCTGAGGCTTCAAAGAATAGCAAGTGAGATGTAAGTAACATCACCGCTTCTACTGCTGTCAAGACACCAGGAGAAGAGACAGGGGTCAGATGGTAAAGCAGGGAGTTGACAGCTTCCTGCTTCACCATTGTCTGGACACACCTCCCACTGACTGGGAGGACATCACCCAGAATCCAGGATTGTTGGGAGGTATGGTTTCGTCCATTTCTTCACTTCCGTTTGTCACCTCTTTTTCTTGTCTTACAGTGCTTCCTGCTATCACATTTTTGTTCAGTGTCTTCTAGCAATGGATTCATAAAAATCAGACTGCATAGGTATGGCATCCTTCTGCTATCTTGGCGGTTTGGGCGTCTCTATGGACTTAAATAGGCAAATCTAGAAAGTACTGCATGTTGCATTTCTTTCACACATTATTACTCCATGTGAAAAAGAGGATGACTATAATGGGTCTTGTGCTATGTGTTGTATACACGGACCGCACACAGGCTTAGAATATACTCATCTTATTAAGCCCTAATGCTCACTGTGGGGAACAGGGCCCATTACTGTAATAACTCTTATATTGGAGAAGATGCCTGCATTAAGTAAGGTTTTCCTACTTTCATCTAATGGGATATAGTCCTGTTAAGGAAGAAATTGACATTTACATATGTCAATAAAAGTAACGTATGTGAAGACGCTCTTAGCAAGATTCGACACATGTAATACACATCAATTATTCTAACTCTCCATATCTGACGGTATATCTTTAGCATTTCCAGGACAGAAGCATATATTGTAATGGTTATGCATTGTACTAATCTGTCATATTTTAATTTTATTACACCATGGAGCCGATCATCATGTCTAGCTCTAAATATTTGTAAAGCCTCTATGACTTTCCATTACGTTATCACCTGCCAGTGAGTAGGCTGAGAGGTTAAAAGCATTAGTAAATTGCAATGCAGATCAAGGTCATGTCAGTCTCACCCAAAATAGAAACCATTGCATTTCAGCCTGACCCAGAGGGTCACAGAATCGGGACCAAGAATGCTGAACGGGAAAATATTCTCATCTAAAACCTAAGAGTAAAGAAATATTAACCTTTTCTAATTGAGTCTAATTTTACTGCTCTACGTAAATAAATATGTTTAATTTCTATATTGAAACACTGGTTTACTGAAGCATCGCAGCAAATGTATCGCTGCCATACATACCGTGTTTCCCTGATAGTAAGACATCCCCGATAGTAAGACGTAGCGGGGGTTTTAGGGAGGTCGGCTAATGTAAGACATACCCCGAAAGTAAGACATAGTGGGACTTTCGGGGTAAAAAGAATGTAAGACACTGTCTTACTTTCGGGGGGGGGGGGGGGGGTTACTACTGTATCGGGGAAACACGGGGCTCCGCTGTGCTGTGAGAGCCGGGGGGAACTCCCCGGAGAGGGAGGGGGCGTTCCCCCCCGGCTCTCACAGCACAGCGCTGTGAAGAAGGACTTTGCTGGCGGCCGCTTAACCCCCCCGCGTGCCAGCCGCTTCTATTCATTTCAATGGCACACTTCCATTGAAATGAATGGAAGCGCTCGGCACGCGAGGAGTTAAAGGGATTCTTCCATTAAAAGAAGTTCTTTCCTCTGACCACGTCAGAATAGCCTTAAAAAAGGCTATTCGTCTCCTACCTGTTGCCATAGCCAGCGCCGCCTTCTTCCTCAGCTGCATCTGCCCCTTCTGTGTCCCCGTCGGGCCTCATGGATGACGCATGCGCACTCGGCTCTAACAGGCTCTCGCAGCCAGAGCCGACTGCGCATGCATCATCCATGAGGCCCAAAGAAGAGACAGACGGGGCGGACGCAGCTGAGGAAGAAGGCGGCGCTGGATATGGCGGTAGGAGGTAGGAGACGAATAGCCTTTTTTAAGGCTATTCCGACGTGGTCAGAGGAAAGAACTTCTTTTAATGGTAGAATTCTTATATTGGAAAAAAAAATGACAGGGGTTGATGGATTGAAGCGGCAGCACGCGAGGAGTTAAGCGGCGGCCGCCTGCCGCTTCCATACATTGCAATGGGAGCGCGCTATTCAAATAGTATTCGCGCATCTCTAACTTCAATTGTAAGAAGTTACAATTGAAGTTAGAGATGAACGAATACTATTTGAATAGCCTCTTCAATCCATATGATTGATGATGATGATGGGGGGGGGGGAGGGAGGGTGGTTGGTTTTCCCAATATAAGACATACCCCGAAAGTAAGACATAGTGGGACTTTTGGGGGTAAAAAGAATGTAAGACACTGTCTTACTTTCGGGGAAACACGGAAAGTAGAGCCCAGAAATCCTGTTGAAATCATTTCTTAGACTTTATAGAACAGCGCTATTCTTGTACATTGACTACATTGGTACTATATTGAGGTTCTGCTCCATTGTCTTTATTCAGTCTAAGCTGCAATACCTGGCACAACCTGTGAACAACAATGGCACTGTTTTGGTACGAAAAAGCTAGCCTCTCTAATTTCAGACAACTTTAGACTTTACCAACTTTTGCAACTTTCTGTTGGTTCATTTTCATTTGTTATCACATTTTTCACTTTATATAATATATCACAAATTCATTGTCATCTGAGGGTGGTAGCGTTCATAGCAGCCATTTGGCAATTGCATGCGGTGAAACCCCATCTACCCATGGAGTACTGTGTGTATTACACTGTAATAGGGTGAGAGGTATTTGAATCGTCAGTGCACCAACCTCAGGAGCTGTCTTGGTGCTTAGTTTACAGTACTATGGAGTATTCTGCAAAGTCTCTGGATCTTTACCTGGTTTGTACCTACCAACTGTACCTGAATTGTGTGAACTGTACTCCCGTGAACTTGAGTCTGTATCTTGAACTCCAAATCTGTTCAGATCATGTATCCTGAGACTTGTATGGGTATCCTGTACGCATAACCTATAGCTTTATCTGGTGTTTTGAGTACATGCTTGCTGAAGCCAACTGCAGAATTGCTTACTTATACTCCTGTATACTCAGATCCATTGTTGTACACTTAGCTTCTATTCGTGAAGTGTCAGCTCAGTTCTGCGGCTCATGGAAGTTATCCCACCTCTGTGTCCAAGTCAATCCAGAGATTCCATTGTAACATTAAATTTAGCTTTTCTCACTTGATGCTTTACTTTATATTTGTATCTGAATTTGTGCCAGTAGATAAAAACTTTAAAGGAGTTATCCCATCTCAAGGATCCTACCTATACCGTAAGCTTATGTAAATTGAAGACTTTTCCTATATATATATTGCTTTAGAATGCTGCTTTGTTTGTCTGCTGTGTGAACTTATTTCTCATTATTTACACAGCATTGCTATAACCATGGACCTATAGGACAAGTGATGCCACTCACTGCTCTTGCCAGCAGGACAATTGTTCAGCTAATTGCAGTTTGTTTGTTATCTCTCTATGTAAACACACAGATAACACAGAATCCATTCTGTACAAGCATCTGCATATTATCTGATCTGCATAACTAGTGTGTCTGTTCAGCAAAATGGAGGAGGAGGGTTGAAATTAAGTGAGAAAAACAGACTGCAGGCAACGTTGCTGAAACACTGGGAGATGGGAAACCAGTAATTTGAATTATATCCAATGTCAAAAAACTGTTAAAATGCACCTTTTTTAACCATTTTTAAATAGAAAAATCATATCCATGGTTAATTGCTTACAAGTTATTCAATTGACTGTCTTCTCCTTGCCTCATGCTTGCTATAGAGGAATTTCACTGACACCAGCCAGGACATTGATACACTGGGATGAGCTGTGTTTGCTTTTCATTTTTTTGTATAAAAACTAACTTTTTGCTATTTTTCTCTGCTGTTCTTGTTCGCTTCCCAGCTCTATTATCCTGATATTACTGTAGCTAAGCTGAGCAGCAATTGTTAGTCCAAAATCCCTTTGAGGTCTGGTCTAGTCAGACCTGAGAAACATTGTATTAAATGGATCTCTTGATCCTTAATAAAATAAGAGAATAAAATATCGAAGCATCAAATAGAACAGCAGGGTCACACGGGCATAGATGAAGTATTGGTGCCCGTGTAAGTATACTATGGCATGCATTTGCTACAGAAATTTGTGCCTCTAAAAATCAATTCTATTCACTCCAAAGAGGTTGTTTCTGTAGCTTGTGCATGAATTTCTGCAAGCCCTAGTAAGATAAATAGGCAAGTCACAAAAATGTCTTGTGTTCAGGGTCGGACTGGCCCACCGGTAAACCGGGGGATCCCCCGGTGGGCCCCCGAGGCTGACTATTAGTTTTCATTTCCAAATGTACTTTCAGGGACTTCAGGGGCCCGATCGGGCTCCTGACCATCCCAAAATGGGCCCCTGTACCATTCCCTGCAAGTGTGTGAGAATTAGCAGGCGCGGGGCTTCTCCTCCCTGCGCTGTGCACTGCCGGCATGTAGCAGGACGTGTGCTGCCCCTCCCCCACACAGATCGGACAGTGCAGGGGGAAGTCTGCCGGCTACTGCAATGAAGCAGAGCTTTCACCACAGGCCAGACGGACAAAACTGCACAGGAGCCTCCTCCATATCCAGTGCACCAGGCCAAATGTAAGTACATTTTTTGGGTAAAAATATGTATATTTATATGTATATTTAATGTTTGTATATTTGTGTAAAGTGTCTGATATACTGTGTGAGCCCTGTATGCTTGTAGATAGGTGTGTGTATATATGTATGTATATTTAATGTGTGTATATTTGTGTAAAGTGTCTGATATACTGTGTAAGTCCTGTATGTTTGTAGATAGGTGTGTGTGTGTATATGTGTATGTATATTGTATATGAATGTATGTGTGTAAATATATGTTATATGTATTAGGCCTGATTCACACCTGCGTTCAGTATTCCTTTTTGGGAAGTCCACTTGGGGTTCCCCCGAACAGAAACCTATACGCATTAAAAAGCGGTGAGCAATGAAACCACACGGACCCCATATACTATAATGTGGTCTTTGTGTTTTCTGTGCGGTGTCCACATGAATCACGTGGAGAGAAAAGGAGTACTTGCAGCACTTTTCTCACCACACGAATTACAGTTCTCTGCAAGGGAAAGGTCACAAATAAGAAAAAAAGCAAAACCCATACTCGCCTGTCTCCGGTGTCTCCCACGTCCGTCTGGTCCAGTGGCTCCCAGAGCGTTGTTCTGGCAGATGTCATCGCCACACGTGACTGCTGAGGCCAATCAGCGGCCTAAGGAAAGGACACGTGACATCACAGGTGACATATGTGAGTGATATCGCGGTTTCTTTCCTTAGGCTGCTTAGGCAGATGATTGACTTCATCAGTTACGTGTGGCGAGGACTGAAAAAACTCTCGGGCACCCCTGGAGCGGACAGGGGTAGGAGAATCAAGGACAGGTGAGTGTGGGTTTTATTTTTTTTCCTTCACCGGCCTCCTTGTAGAAACCTGTAATTCCTGGGCAAACCCTTCAAGGATTAGGCCCTACTGAGCAAAACACAGCTAACGCTGGATTCACACCAGCGTCTGGTCTCCGTTCTGAGGTTTCCGTCTTCTGCATGCAGAAGATGGAAACCTGTCGGACCAAGTCTGGCCGTGAGCGCAAGTGAGCGTTTTATGTTCTCTGCGGCAAAACCGTTTTAAACCGGACACAAAGTCTTGCATGTCCGACTCTGTGTCCGGTTAAAAAAAACAAAAACGTTTTGCCGCAGGGAGCACAAAACGCTCACAGGCGCTCACGGACGCACACTTCATTTGAACGGGTTTGAAAAATGCCTGCAGGTTTCCATCTCCTGCCCAGTTTCGGGCAGGAAACGGAAACCTGAAAGTGGAGAGCCGGGGCGCAGATGTGAAGGAGCCCTTAAAAACACTTTCTATTTTTTTTAAGCACACAAGCATACTCTCCTGTTCCCAGTGTCTCCCAGTGCGGTCCAGTCCGGCATGTAACTACCAGCAGAACTGCAGGACCGGAGCACTGGGAACACATGAGTGTGGGTTTTTTTTTTGTGTGCTTTGTTTTTCACCTCCCCGGAATAATTATAATAATAAAAAAAAAAATATTATGGACAACCTCTTTAAAGTGTGGGGCATTCGGGGGAAAATTAAAGGGGTTGTCCAGGCATAATTTTCTATGGTTTATTGTCAGCATAGGCTATAAATGCCTGATCTGTAGGAGCCGACACCCAGCCCTCAGACCGATCAGCTGTATGGAGCCACTTCTGGCACCAGTCCTGTACACAATACGGGGCCAGAAGCAGAAAGCTCTGTCCACTGTATTACTTATTGAAGTCAGTGGGAGCTGAGCTGCAGTGAATCTGCTAGGCAATAGAGATGAGCGAACAGTGTTCTATCGAACTCATGTTCGATCGGATATTAGGCTGTTCGGCATGTTCGAATCGAATCGAACACCGCGTGGTAAAGTGCGCCATTACTCGATTCCCCTCCCACCTTCCCTGGCGCCTTTTTTGCTCCAATAACAGCGCAGGGTAGGTGGGACAGGAACTACGACACCGGTGACGTTGAGAAAAGTAGGCAAAACCCATTGGCTGCCGAAAACATGTGACCTCTAATTTAAAAGAACAGCGACGCCCAGCTTCGCGTCATTCTGAGCTTGCAATTCACCGGGGACGGAGGTTTCCGTCCAGTTAGCTAGGGCTTAGATTCTGGGTAGGCAGGGACAGGCTAGGATAGGAAGGAGAAGACAACCACAACAGCTCTTATAAGAGCTAAATTCCAGGGAGAAGCTTGTCAGTGTAACGTGGCACTGACGGGCTCAATCACCGCAACCCAGCTTTCCGCGGATCCTGAATGGAATACACTGACAGTGTATTCCCGTATACCCGATATATACCCCCGATACCCGTTCCAACGGTGTGCCCCCCCACCTTCACCCCAGAAATACCCTGCAAGTCCCCTAGCAATAGAATTGGGGCTATATACACCCACTATTTTTGCTACTGCCATATAGTGCCATTATCTCACTGGGAATTCAAAGAATATATTGGGCTTACATATAACTTCAATTCCAGGGAGAAGCTTGTCAGTGTAACGTGGCACTGACGGGCTCAATCGCCGCAACCCAGCTTTCCCAGGATCCTGAATGGAACACACTGACAGTGTATTCCCGTATACCCCATATATACACCCCAAATCCCCGTTCCAACGGTGTGCCCCCCCACCTTCACCTCAGAAATACCCTGCAAGTCCCCTAGCAATAGAATTGGGGCTATATACACCCACTATTTTTGCTACTGGTATATAGTGCCATTGTCTGACTGGGAATTCAAAGAATATATTGGGGTTACGTGCACCCACAATTTTTGCTACTGGTATATAGTGCCATTGTCTCACTGGGAATTCAAAGAATATATTGGGGTTACATGCACCCACAATTTTTGCTACTGGTATATAGTGCCATTGTCTGACTGGGAATTCAAAGAATATATTGGGGTTACAAATACCCTCATTTCTTGCTACTGGTATATAGTGCCATTGTCTGACTGGGAATTCAAAGAATATATTGGGGTTACGTGCACCCACAATTTTTGCTACTGGTATATAGTGCCATTGTCTGACTGGGAATTCAAAGAATATATTGGGGTTACAAATACCCTCATTTCTTGCTACTGCCATATAGTGCCAGTTTCTGACTGGTAATTCAAAGAATATATTGGGGTTACGTGCACCCACAATTTTTGCTACTGGTATATAGTGCCATTGTCTGACTGGGAATTCAAAGAATATATTGGGGTTACAAATACCCTCATTTCTTGCTACTGGTATATAGTGCCATTGTCTGACTGGGAATTCAAAGAATATATTGGGGTTACAAATACCCTCATTTCTTGCTACTGCCATATAGTGCCAGTTTCTGACTGGGAATTCAAAGAATATTTTGGGGTTATAAATACCCTCATTTCTTGCTACTGGTATATAGTGCCATTGTCTGACTGGGAATTCAAAGAATATATTGGGGTTACGTGCACCCACAATTTTTGCTACTGGTATATAGTGCCAATTTCTAACTGGGAATTCAAAATGCGCAAGTCTCCCGGAAAGGGACGTGGACGAGGCCGTGGGCGAGGTCGGGGGAATGGTTCTGGGGAGCAAGGTAGCAGTGAAGCCACAGGGCGTCCCGTGCCTACTCCTGTGGGGCAGCAAGCATTGCGCCACTCCACAGTGCCAGGGTTGCTTGCCACATTAACTAAACTGCAGGGTACAAACCTTAGTAGGCCCGAGAACCAGGAACAGGTCTTGCAATGGCTGTCAGAGAACGCTTACAGCACATTGTCCAGCAGCCAGTCAGACTCTGCCTCCTCTCCTCCTATTACCCAACAGTCTTGTCTTCCTTTCTCCCAAAATTCCGAAGCTTTACAGAACAATAACCCAAACTGTCCCTGCTCCCCAGAGCTGTTCTCCGCTCCTTTCATTGTCCCTCAACCTGCCTCTCCACGTCACGATTCCACGAACCTAACAGAGGAGCATCTGTGTCCAGATGCTCAAACACTAGAGTCTCCTCCATCTCCGTTCGATTTGGTGGTGGATGACCAGCAACCCACCCTCATCGACGATGATGTGACGCAGTTGCCGTCAGGGCATCCAGTTGACCGGCGCATTGTGCGGGAGGAGGAGATGAGACAGGAGTTGGAAGAGGAAGTGGTGGATGATGAGGACACTGACCCGACCTGGACAGGGGGGATGTCAAGCGGGGAAAGTAGTGTGGATGTTGAGGCAGGTGCAGCACCAAAAAGGGTAGCTAGAGGCAGAGGCAGAGGTCAGCAGCTTAGGCGAAGCCAGGCCACACCCGGAATCTCCCAAGATGTTCCAGTTCGTACCCAGCCCCGAAAAACTCCCACCTCGAGGGCACGTTTCTCGAAGGTGTGGAGTTTTTTCAAGGAATGCGCCGAGGACAGATATAGTGTTGTCTGCACAATTTGCCTCTCGAAATTGATTAGGGGCTCTGAGAAGAGCAACCTGTCCACCACTTCAATGCGCCGTCATTTGGAATCCAAGCACTGGAATGAGTGGCAGGCAGCAACGGCAGGACAAAGGCCGCCTGCCGTTCACGCCACTGCCACTGCCTCTGCCACTGCCTCTGCCTCTGCCACTGCCACTGCTGACTGTGCTGGCGATGCACTCCAGAGGACGAGCCAGGACACCACTTCATCTGCCTCCGCCACTTTGTTGACTTCTACCTCATCCTCCCCTGGTCCTGTCTTATCTCCTTCTCCTGCACCATCAAAGGCACCATCAGGCGCTTCTTTACAACAACCCACCATCTCTCAGACATTGGAGCGGCGGCAGAAATACACTGCTAACCACCCACACGCGCAAGCCTTGAACGCCAACATCGCTAAACTGCTGGCCCAGGAGATGTTGGCGTTCCGGCTTGTTGAAACTCCCGCCTTCCTGGACCTGATGGCAACTGCGGCACCTCGCTATGCCGTCCCTAGCCGTCACTACTTCTCCCGGTGTGCCGTCTTGTCAAAATCATGGAGGACAACCAGTACTGGATCTTTGCTATCCTTGACCCCCGGTATAAAAACAACATCTCGTCTTTTATTCCGGTAGAGGGGAGGGCCAATCGCATCAATGCTTGCCACAGGCAATTGGTGCAGAATATGATGGAGATGTTTCCAGCATGTGACGTTGGCGGCAGGGAGGGCAGTTCCTCCAGTAGGCAACCAAGTTCTCACCGGTCCACACAAACGAGGGGCACACTGTCTAAGGTCTGGGACACCTTGATGGCACCCCCTCGCCAAAGTGCTGCCACGGAGGGTCCTAGTGTCACCAGGCGTGAGAAGTATAGGCGCATGTTGCGGGAATACCTTTCCGACCACAGCCCTGTCCTCTCCGACCCCTCTGCGCCCTACACGTATTGGGTGTCGAAGTTGGACCTGTGGCTTGAACTTGCCCTATATGCCTTGGAGGTGCTGTCCTGTCCTGCCGCCAGCGTCCTATCTGAGAGGGTGTTCAGTGCAGCCGGTGGCATCATCACTGACAAGCGCACCCGTCTGTCAGCTGAGAGTGCCGACCGGCTCACTTTGATAAAAATGAACCACCACTGGATAGAGCCTTCATTTTTGTGCCCACCTGTGTAAAGCACCCCAACATGAAACTCCATGTCTGTACTCAACCTCTCCAATTCCTCCGCATCCTCATACTCATCCACCATAAGCGTTGCACAATTCTGCTAATACTAGGCTCCCTCCACCCTGATTTCCACCAACTCTGCTGCTTAGAGGCTCCCTCCACCCTGATTTCCACCAACTCTGCTGGTTAGAGGCTCCCTCCACCATGAATTGGTCCAAACTGGGCTGTTTAGAGGCTCCCTCCACCATGAATTGGTCCAAACTGGGGTTTTTAGAGGCTCCCTCCACCATGAATTGGTCCAAACTGGGCTGTTTAGAGGCTCCCTCCACCATGAATTGGTCCAAACTGGGGTTTTTAGAGGCTCCCTCCACCATGAATTGGTCCAAACTGGGCTGGTTAGAGGCTCCCTCCACCATGAATTTGCCCAAACTGGGCTGTTTAGAGGCTCCCTCCACCATGAATTGGTCCAAACTGGGCTGTTTAGAGGCTCCCTCCACCATGAATTGGTCCAAACTGGGGTTTTTAGAGGCTCCCTCCACCATGAATTGGTCCAAACTGGGCTGGTTAGAGGCTCCCTCCACCATGAATTTGCCCAAACTGGGCTGTTTAGAGGCTCCCTCCACCATGAATTTGCCCAAACTGAGCTGTTTAGAGGCTCCCTCCACCATGAATTGGTCCAAACTGGGGTTTTTAGAGGCTCCCTCCACCATGAATTGGTCCAAACTGGGGGTTTTTAGAGGCTCCCTCCACCATGAATTTGCCCAAACTGGGCTGTTTAGAGGCTCCCTCCACCATGAATTGGTCCAAACTGGGGTTTTTAGAGGCTCCCTCCACCATGAATTGGTCCAAACTGGGGTTTTTAGAGGCTCCCTCCACCATGAATTTGCCCAAACTGGGCTGTTTAGAGGCTCCCTCCACCATGAATTTGCCCAAACTGGGCTGTTTAGAGGCTCCCTCCACCATGAATTGGTCCAATCTGGGGTTTTTAGAGGCTCCCTCCACCATGAATTGGTCCAAACTGGGGGTTTTTAGAGGCTCCCTCCACCATGAATTTGCCCAAACTGAGCTGTTTAGAGGCTCCCTCCATCATGAATTGGTCCAAACTGGGGTTTTTAGAGGCTCCCTCCACCATGAATTGGTCCAAACTGGGGTTTTTAGAGGCTCCCTCCACCATGAATTTGCCCAAACTCTGCTGGTTAGAGGCTCAATCCACCCTGATTTTCAAAACAAATGTTGGTGCCAACCTCAACTTACTACAAGGGCCAAATTCACTGCTGGTGACAAGCTCTCCTCACTGCAAGTGCCAAATACACATGTTTCAAGGTGTTTTCCTACTGTCAGAGAGGTGGTATTGAGTGTGTAAAGTGTGTAGTTGTTAGGCTGTGATGTTGGGGTAATAGAGGGTCTTTGGTGTGTTAGATGCCCCCAGACATGCTTCCCCTGCTGTCCCAGTGTCATTCCAGGGTGTTGGTATCATTTCCTGTGGTGTCATAGTGGACTTGGTGACCCTCCAGACACGGATTTGGGTTTCCCCCTTAACGAGTATCTGTTCCCCATAGACTATAATGGGGTTCGAAACCCATTCGAACACACGAACATTGAGCGGCTGTTCGAATCGAATTTCGAACCTTGAACATTTTAGTGTTCGCTCATCTCTACTAGGCAACTATATAGTGGATGAAACTTTCTGCTTCCAGTCCTGTATTGTGTACAAAACGAGCGCCAGAAGTGGTTCCGTACAGCTGATGGGGCCGCGTATCAGCCCCCTAATGATCAGGTATTTATGGCCTACCCTGAGGATACGCCATAAAAATAATTAAGCCTGGACATCCCCTTTAATATGTATATGTATGAGTGTGTAGGTAACTGTTGTGTGCAGTTTTTGGAAATCGCAGCATGTCATTTATACCTACAGAAACACTTACAGTGTCCCTATGGGTATAATGGAAGCAGAAAGTCTTCGGAGGAAACCTCTGTGGAGTTTCTGCAAAAAGCGCTGCAGGAAAAACTGATGTGTCGGCGCCAGGGGTTTTCCTGCAGCGCTTTTTTTTTGTTGCGGGACGCTGTGTTAGGC
Organism: Leptodactylus fuscus; assembly: GCF_031893055.1. Classification (NCBI taxonomy): domain Eukaryota; kingdom Metazoa; phylum Chordata; class Amphibia; order Anura; family Leptodactylidae; genus Leptodactylus; species Leptodactylus fuscus. Next base: position 23,518,486 of record NC_134275.1, on the reverse strand, counting down.
CTTGTCCTTATAGTGTGGTGTACAGTATATTGAGATGTTAAAGAGGACCTTTCACCTCCTGGGACACATGCAGTTTAATACACTGCTAGAGAGCTGACAGTGCGATGAATTCAGTGCACTTTCGGCTTTCCCGTTCTGTGCCCCCCGGTGAAGAGCTATCGGTGCCGGTATCGTAGCTATTCAGTGTCAGAAGGGTGTTTCTGACAGTCAGTCCGGAACGCCCTTCCTCACAGCAGCGCCTATAGCACTGTACTGTGCGCTCAGCGTCATCGCTGCCTGGTAAGCAGTGACCCCTCTCATAGTACAGCGCTATAGACACTACCGTAAGGAATGCCGTTCCTGACTGACTGTCATAACGCCCTTCTGACGATGAAGATCTACGGTACCAGCATAGAACGTGAAAGCCAATAGTAAACTGAATTCAGCGCACTGTTGGCTTTCTAGTGGTGTATTAAACCTCATGTGCCCCAGATGGTGAAAGGTCTTCTTTAAGGATTAGGCGCAACAGCAAGATGCAACTAATAAAACATTGTGGGAAAAAAATTGCAGTGAATCTCAATATATTTTTTCCACAGTGTTTTTCATTGAGCTTTTGTCCCCAGCACTCCGCTGTCCCCGCCTGTGTCTGTTGCACATCGTATGGCGGGTGAGCAGCATGGCTCCTGATATGTTATTACCTTCAGCCGCCCTGTCTTGGTATCGCTGGTTTGCAGGGATCCTGATGGTGGGCCCCTAGAAATAATTCCACTGGTGGGCCCTAGACACCCCAGTCCGACCCTGCTTGTGTTTATTCACTTTCTAGACTGTGTGGTACATGCTTTGTCCATTGATGTGAACGGGTCAGTGAAAATGGATTCCACTAAGATCTGTGTAAAACATGACTGCGAATCAGCTGGGTTATGTGAAGAAAAGCTAATGGCACATTTACATGAATCAGAGCATGATGAGGACTAGAGAAGGGTGAACTGAATTGTTCCAAGCTGGAGTTCAACCCGAATATTTCAAATTATTTGGTTTTTAACACCCCCCCCCCCCCAAATTGAAAAACTGGGGATTTGTCCCTAACGAACTACAATGGCAGCCTTACATGCATTGTAATAAATACTCTGGGGTCTCTTCATGGTGTTTGAGGAGACCTAAAAGAGGTGAGTATAAATGCTTTATTTTTTTACACCTCTCCTGGTCCTCTGGGGTCTGAGGAACCTGGACGCAACAATAATCACTGTAAGTCTTGGGCAACTAGAATCCCCAGGCACCGAGGCATAAACAGTCCTTAGTGTAGTACGCTCTCCTAACCGGAGCAAAACCAGGCCCCGGAGTTCTACGCCAGAGCTCCTGATGGTGGACTTGGTAAAATTCGGGGCCCAGATCCGCAGCCGCCCAGAGAGAGCCGCACACCCAGTGAACCCCAAGTAAACAGGACCCAGAAAAACCCAGACACTAACCTCAGTGGATGAAGTTCAGGAGAGCAGGTCTGAATGGAGAAACAGACGTACAGGGCAAGCAGGTAATCCAGAGGTCAAAGTAGGTTCCAGAGGAAGCCAAAGCATAGTCAATCAAGCTGATTCGGTTCATAGGAGGTCACGTAGTAGCAGGAGGGAGAGGCAGAAGCGTAGTCAGGAGCGCCGGGGTCATATACAGGAAGTTGTATAGTAGCCAAAACAGGAGTTAGATAGGAGAGGTCAGGAAAAGCCAAATCAGGAGATTCAAGAAGAAGGAGACTAGGGGAAACCCTACTTGTACCCCAAGAAATATAATTTTTTGCCATTCACCCAACGGATAGTTGTAAATGTTTCTTGCTGGTATAATCCTTTAGGTCCATTTAATAGATAAAAGACCAGATAGATTAGCTAAGGATGGATACACTCAGAATAGTTTTTTGAGGAACCATTTTGAGATTGGACTGATTTCTGACAAGTTAGCTTAGTCTTCTAGAGCGTTTTGCGGAGCTTCAAATGATAAAATTTTTTGCTGGCACTTTCATGTATCTCTGACTACAGTTATAAATGTGAGGTTTTTAGTAGAGATGAGCGAACAGTAAAATGTTCGATATTCGATATTCGTTTCGAATAGCCGCTCAATATTCAACTATTCGAATGAATATCGAACCCCATTATAGTCTATGGAAGAAAATGCTTCGCTACAGGCAGTGGCGTAACTAGGAATGGCGGGGCCCCGTGGCGAACTTTTGACATGGGCCCCCCACCCAAACGACACCGACACCGAAGACCTCGACCGACCCCCTCCTCCGCACTCTATTATGTCCCTTAGTAAGCCCTGCACACAGTATTATGTCCCTTAATGGCCCCTGCACACAGTATATGTCCCTTAGTGGCCCCTGCACACAGTGTTTTGTCCCTTAGTGGCCCCTGCACAAAGTATTATGTCCCTTAGTGGCCCCTGCACACAGCATTATACCCCATAGTGGCCCCTGCACACAATATTATAGCCCATAGTGTCCCCTGCACACAGCATTATACCCCATAGTGGCCCCTGCACACAGTATTATCCCCCATAGTGGCCCCTGCACACAGTATTATAGCCCATAGTGGACACCCATAAACAATTATTATACTCAGGGGTCTTTTCAGACCCCGGAGTATAATAAACGGAGACCCGGGGGAATAAAAACATAAAAAATTACTGTTTCTTACCTGTCCCCGGCTCCTACCCTGTCTTCTCCGCTGCCGTCCTTCTTCTATGACGTCGGACGTCACATGACCCAGGAAGCAGGCCGGGTTCATGTGACGTCAGACAACTAGGAAGGAGGCCTGGTAGGATCGTGGAGAGTTCCCTTACCTCTCCCAGTCCGCCGATCATTATCACTCGGGGGTCTGCAAAGACCCCCGAGTATAATGATAGTATTTGCTGGGCCCGCGGCGTCACTTACCGATCCCGGCCGAGCCAGGATCGGCAAGTAAATAGGGCCCGTAACGGCCTACTAAAAAAAAACAAAAAAACGCAGCTCGCTCCATACATCCACCCATGACGTAATACTACATCAAAGGTCGCTAAGGGGTTAAAGGGGAATCTTCCTATAGATTTCATTTGTACTTCTCAGTTACTTCTGCCGTTGATATTTTTCAAAATTATATTTTTGCCTTTTTCTCAGAAATTATTCTGCCTTGGGGACAGGGAATAGTCTGATGGAAGGAGAGAAGAGACAGCATGTGTGAGTAAGAGTGAGGACATGGGGGCGCAGGCAGTTTGAGCAAGAAGGGCAATATCTCACTTCTTGAACCCTATCTAATCTACCAAGGGCAAGATACTTTGCTTTCATCTCACCAGTCTGGCTCAAATTCCTTTATGGAATCCAGTCCTCTTGGGAAAGACCTCCTGTCTGTCTCTAACTGATCCACTTTCCACCTGCTCCTGCAGGTCACCAACAGCACTCCCTCTCTGGCGTTGGGCTCCTTCTGGAATCCAGTCTTCTTGGGACAGACCACCTGTTCATCTCCAACTGGTCCACAGTGCACCTGCAGGCCACCAGCAGCACTCTCCTGCTGTGTGCACTCCCTCTGGAGTTCAGCCCTTTTCACTCTGGTATGGATGTGGTCAGGATCCTTTTTAACCCTGATTTTGGTCACTCTACAGCGCCCTCTAGGTTTATACCCTTACAAAGAGATCAGTGCCTCCTCGCCAATCAGCTGTATGAGGGCGCCCATGGCGCCTGTGTATATCACATGGTGTCTGTCTATAGTGACTGTGTGATGTAATTCCAGCCTTGTCACATAGACATGTATAGGATGATAGATGAAATATTGAAGGAGTTTTTCCTCCTTAGTAGTAGAAGTAATTTATGAAAATCATTGTGAATTTGAAAGGAATGTATAGTAAATGTTTTTTCACCATTAACCTTATAGTTTATTTTAATCTATGTATTTTGTATTTGTTTCTTGTATTTGTGTAACGCTAGGTTCACACCTGCGTTCGGGTCTCTGTTATGTGGTTTCTGTATGCAGGAAGTCGAAACCACAGACCGGGTCCGGCTGTGAGCGGCGGTGAGCGTTTTATTCTCTACGCCGTGAAAACCGGACACAGAGTACTGCATGTCCGACTCTGTGTCCGGATTAAAAAAAACGGTTTAGTTGCGGAGAGCATAAAACGCTCACCGCCGGACAGCTTTCAAACCCATTCAAATGAATGGGTATGAAAGAGTCCTGCAGGTTTCCGTCTCCTGCCTCTGTTTTGTGCAGGAAACGGAAACCTGCAGAACGGAGACCGGGCGCAGATGTGAACGAGCCCTAAGTCAGATGTGGTTTTTAAATTCATGCTATACTTTTCACTTACCTTATAGTGAGTCCAGCTAGATGGAAGGTATACAGCACTAATTAGGTGTTGTTAATTAAGATCAGATTAACCGACATGTGGACTTGCTATAAGAGAAGTGTAAGGCTACTTGAATGTAGACTTTGAAAAAGGACGCATAGTCCGAAACGCGTCAGTCTGACACTCAAAAAACAGACTTTATTGTGTGTCGAGGCTATACATTACAGCCGGCTAGCATACTTATCACATCGTCGTACTAGCTGGGAGTCGGACCATCACCGCTCCTAAGCGTCTACCCGCTTTGTCTCTGATGAGCTAGGAAAGATGTACTAGCAGAAACGCGTCAGACTATATAGGGATCTTTACTGATGTGCGACCTAATCCCTGGTGTGAATGATTTATTTAGGTGATTGTTAGCTTTAGTGTCGGGGGACAAAAAGGAGCCCTCAAGTTTAGAGATCGGTTGGGGTTTTAGCGGTGCCCCACTGGTCTTAGCGAGTGTATGGTTGTGAACCTCTTTTTGGGTGCATGTCAGAAGTGAAGTGAGATATAACTATCTAGACTGCACCTATTGGTATACTTGCACTAGCTACTTAAGCAATCACCTAGTACACCCTACCCTACTATTTTAAAACCTCATTATCTAGGAGGTTTATATCAGCTTTTAAAAATAACTAATACAAGTTACATTTTATTGCACCTTTATTTAGTGTTTTTGGTTCTCTTAAGAATATGCCTTAATAAAGAAGAGTTTTTTAACTTCAACGCTGGCCGTGCTGGATTGTCTTTTATCAACAAACAATACAGCTTTCAACGTCCTAAACCGGAGGAGTCGGGCATCCGTGCACAGCCAAGAAGCACATACTAATGGAGAAGTCTTGCTGACATCTAACATCACCTAGAAGTGGCTGAGTGTTTTTCATTTTTCCCCTTTTTATTATGTATAGGATGAGCCTGTAGTTACATGACATGGCCGCTATGATATGTATGACACTATGTAAACAGAGAAGGGGTCACGGCGCTTACACAGGTACCACGGTTCACTCAAACAGCTGATTCTTCCCTCATTCTGACTCCCATTGAAACCAATTAGTGCAGGATGCTGTGGCTTCCACGGAGGTGTAAAAATAAAAATGATAAACTCACCTGTCCCCAGCACCCTGTTGTCCTCCACCTCTGTCTGTTCAGTCTTATGGCGAAACCTCATTTCTGGAAATCCTGTACCCAATTCGTCTTAGCGGTCACATGAGGTGCAGGACTCCCAGCAATAAGGTGCCAGCAAGAGACTGAATGGATACTGGCGGCGGACAACAGTGTGGCGGGGACAGAGGAGTATGCTTTTTTATTTTAAACCTCCGGCCCGCCATATGGGCTGCTCCAATTCCTGGACAACATCAATGTCTCTAATATTTATGACCTGTCCTTAGGATAGGCCATCAATATTACATCTGTGGGAGTCTGACAACCAGGACCTCTGCAGATCACCATTTCCAGGACAGTGCGGCTACAGCTAATGGTGACGCTGCTCTCTTTCCCTACAGGATGTAGCAGTGGGTTTAGGTACACATCGTATGGCAGGTGAGCAGTGGGGCTCCTCATATGTTATTACCTTTAGCCACCCTGTCTCGGTACTGCTCATCTACAGGCGTCCTGGCGGTGGGCCCCTAAAAACAATTCCACTGGTGGACCCTAGATCCTGACTATAAGGACTTGCCCCCCATAATATGCTGCCATTAGAGACTGAGGATTGTTACATGTATGTGGATATCTGAGTGTCAAAGTGTTGTTACTAGTAGAGAAATAATGGAGACGAGGCATAGTTATAATTATAAGTAATTATTTATTTCTAACAATTAATTTTGGAAATAACTTTTACCTATATCCCTATTCCTAATTGTACTATAACACTAAACTAGATCCCTATCCCTAAAGCTGTTGATCCAGAAGAAGGCGAAAACCCCTGGACACATTCAGCCAATTCGTGTCACAGGGGGAAAATTCCTTCTTGACCCCGAGAAAAGGCGATCAGTCCAAGGACCCCGGATCAAACCTGCTGAAGTTTATTAAGATTATGCTAAATATATTACCTATTAACCTAATTATTGCTATTATTAATTATTATTATTATTATTATTATTATTATTATTAACTTCTACTGCTAATATTATGAAGCTCTATGTAGATTATTATTATTATTATTATTATTATTATGTATTGTAATTATTACTAATAATTATAATGATACGTTGCTATAACTATAACTAGATCCCTATTCCTAAAGCTGTTGATCCAGAAGAAGGCGAAAACCCCTGGACACATTCGGCCAATTTGTGTCACAGGGGGAAAATTCCTTCTTGACCCCGGGAAAAGGCGATCAGTCCAAGGACCCCGGATCAAACCTGCTGATTCCTATTATAATTTATTACTATAATTAATTATACTAAACACTGATATAATATTTATATGCTTTTTCTATATTATTATTATTGCAATATTATTACTATGAATGCTTTTATTATTATCCTATTAGTATTATTATTATCATATGTATAAATTTACTACTATTATTTTGTTATTACTAATATTTATTTGATAAATCTGATATAACTATAACTATATCCCTATCCCTAAAGCTGTTGATCCAGAAGAAGGCGAAAACCCCTGGACACATTCGGCCAATTCGTGTCACAGGGGGAAAATTCCTTCTTGACCCCGGGAAAAGGCGATCAGTCCGAGGACCCCGGATCAAACCTGCTGAAATCTATTAGGATTATGCTAAATATATTACCTATTAACCTAATTATTGCTATTATTATTATTATTATTAATATGTGTTATGTAGATTATTATTACTAATGTAATTATTACTAATAACTATATTGATACATAACTATAACTATATCCCTATCCCTAAAGCTGTTGATCCAGAAGAAGGCGAAAACCCCTGGACACATTCGGCCAATTCGTGTCACAGGGGGAAAATTCCTTCTTGACCCCGGGAAAAGGCGATCAGTCCGAGGACCCCGGATCAAACCTGCTGAATCCTATTACAGTTTATTACTTATTATAGCTAATTAATCTTAATAATGATATTATTTTTTACTATTTTTTTAAGACTATTGTAATACTATTACTATTTTTTGAAGATTATTATTATAATACTATTATTACTATTCTATGACTATTAATCTAATTATTATTACTACTATTATAGATGCTGCAGATGTTCTTACAGCTCGGAGTTGCCATACTTACCTGCGCCAGGGATGGAGGAGAATGTTGGACATGATGTTCTTCTTTCCCCCGAGCGTCCTGAAGATGTCGTGGAGGAGGGGATATTGGTGAGTCGCAGGTCTTTCCTGACTCTGGTCTTGAGGTTTCTTTGTCTCTTCATCTTCCTTCTTCCTCTTCATCTGTACTTCATCTTTACTGGGCTTCTTCCGAATGGTCTTCCTCTTCCTCTTCCTCTGAAACCTTAGTGTCTCTTCTCGTATCCTCTGTGTCTTTTTCTTCTCCTCTTGGTAAGGCTCAGGTTCTTCCTCATGCAGTGGAGAGGGCAGGTATTTCTTCTGAGCTTCAGGGTTGGTTGGCATGAGTCGCTAAAAAATAAGGAATCAATCAATTGTCTATTGAGACTTTCTTATACATCTATAGTAAGAACATGTGTGAATCTAATGATAACATAGAAGGCACTAACCTCCTTCTTGAAGAGAGGTGACGGCAGGAACTTGATGGAGTAGATGAGGATTTGAAGATTCCTTTCCTCCACGGTGCTGGGATAAACTGAAGAGAGAACAAAACCAGATAATGGGATCAGTCAGAAGATGTACTGTAGATTATCAGATGCTGGAGTATAGGATGGGCATGAAAAGCATATACATGAGCAAAATATTCCTTTTCATCAATGAGATTATGGGGCTAAAAATACTCACTGAAGAAGGGTGTCAGTCCATGGTTGCTCTCCTGGCGGCGGTAGATGTGCTAAGGAGAAGAGAATACAGTAAGTGTCACTTATCAGGAACAGAACAGAGGACAATAGGACAAGGGATCAGGATATAATGAAGACACTGACCTCCATTGATCTGCGGTCCATCGCTGTAGAATACGTAGCAAAATCTGTAAACCCAAAAACAGATTCACAGATGTGGTCAAGACTCAAACACTGCAGCTTTCCCCATGTCCTTATAGTGGATGTACATCCAGATTTCGACCCCTGTGATGAAACGCTGATATACTATCCTAGGGGTGTTACCGCTTTAATTTCTCAATATAGCTTTATAGCAGTCGGACAGTTTATCCCCCACAGAGGTCCAAATCCCCTGAAATGCCACAGAATACAACTATAAATTGTAGCTGCCTGCAGCCACCACTAGGGGGAGCATAGGAGTGCACTGCAAACTGTTGTATCAGTTCAATGTCTAAACCAGGGTTTTCCTACCTTCTTAGACTTGGGTCAACCCTGAAAAAATAACATTTCTTGGGGCCCCCTACCAAATATTATTTTACCAAATGACAAAACAATGCAGTTTTTATGAAGTTATTGGGGCAGTCTTTGAATTTATACGTTATAAGTTGTTTATTTGTTTCAGTTGTGATATTGCACCATGTGAACACATCCTCAAAGTCACACTGCCCTATGCTTCCCACCCAACCATCCCCACACAGCACATATGAAAATTCATCATTACCATCACCATGCTCCCTTACTGACCCCCACATAGTATCCGGCTCCCCAGTGGCCCCCAGACAAGCACTAAGTGTTAACATTGTGGTTCACTGCACCAGCCACTAGGGGAGCTCACTAAATCCAAAACTGTTCATTGGAAAGAGAAAGGGACCTATACAAATACATGAGCTCTAGCTCCCCCTAGTGGTGGCTGCAACTGCCATTTTGGGAGACTTGACTCATCTCATGTCCCATATTATAAAGTGCTGAATCCTGATCATGTGAATGAGGCCTCATGGGAGATAATTTAGTGTCAGTCCTATCAGATGATGAGATGTCAGATCTTACCGGCGCGTTGTCCTGTAATAGAATGAGGACAACTGGCAGTTGGTTTTTTTCAACTTCATGTCCTGCGATGCCATTGGCTGCTGACCAGTGATGTAACGTTAACCCTTTAATGGCCAGACACTTTTATAGCATTTCCCTGCACACGGTGGTTTATTGGCCCTTTCTTATTGTTTAGGTTACCAGAAACATTTTCACAATTTTTGATAACACATAGGGCAGGGTATTAACACATTACTTAAAGGTTTTCCTGGCTGGACCCTGCTTTTATTTTTTTAATAGGCTTTTACTTGCTGAATTACTCAAGCAGGTAATGGCCAGTATTTGCTTACTGATACCATCACCTGCCAAAGGCTGGCTCTGCTTCTCCTTTGGCCCTCCAGGGGGCCCCGTGCATCTTATATCATATCATTAATGCTGAACAGTGTCAGGACAGACCCTTGAGGTTGAAGGGAGTAGCTATGGCGGCCATGGGCAGCATTGAGGATCGGTAAGCAGTACTATGGCATCTAGAGTATTTGTTGAACGAACCTCGCAAGATTCGCCTAGCAGTTTTATTTCGACCACATCCAAAACCGACCTGCTATAATTATATTCTGGGGTCTCTTTAGACCCCAAAGTATAAGGAGCAGAGGCCCAGGGGAGGGGATTACAATTAAAGTGTTACTCACCTATATTTGGCTCCGTCAAGGGGTCTTTGGGACTTTTGAATGATGTCATAGACTGCTGAGGAGTGTAATTGGGCATCAGCAGTCACAACAGCATAAATCTAAACCCGATTCTTAGGAAAAATATTGACACCATAGGTACTGCTAGCGTCATAGCATTGTGTGGAGGGGCCACTATGGGATATTATACTGATATTATACTTTGTGGAGGGGCTACTGTGGGACATAATACTCTGTGGAGGGTCAAATATTGGATATTATGTTATGTGGAAGGGCTGCCATGGAACATTATACTATATTAAGGTCACTGTCGGACATATATACTGCATGGAGGCCACTATGGGACATTATACAGTACTGTGAGCTTTATGGGTTATTATTCTTAAATGGGTGGACACTGCACAGCATCACTTCTCCTGTACTGTATATATGGACACTGCACAGCATCACTTCTCCTGTACTGTATATATGGACACAGCACAGCATCACTTCTCCTGTACTGTATATATGGACACTGCACAGCATCACTTCTCCTGTACTGTATATATGGACACTGCACAGCATCACTTCTCCTGTACTGTATATATGGACACTGCACAGCATCACTTCTCCTGTACTGTATATATGGGCACTGCACAGTATCACTTCTCCTGTACTGTATATATGGACACTGCACAGTATCGCTTCTCCTGTACTGTATATATGGGCACTGCACAGTATCACTTCTCCTGTACTGTATATATGGGCACTGCACAGTATCACTTCTCCTGTACTGTATATATGGACACTGCACAGTATCACTTCTCCGGTACTGTATATATGGGCACTGCACAGTATCACTTCTCCTGTACTGTATATATGGACACTGCACATTATCACTTCTCCTGTACTGTATATATGGGCACTGCACAGTATCACTTCTCCTGTACTGTATATATGGGCACTGCACAGTATCACTTCTCCTGTACTGTGTATATGGGCACTGCACAGTATCACTTCTTTACTGTATATATGGACACTGCACATTATCTCTACCCCTATACTGTATATATGGACACTGCACAGTATCACTTCTCCTATACTGTGTATATGGACACGGAACAGTATCACTTCTCCTGTACTGTATATATGGACACTGCACAGCATCACTTCTCCTGTACTGTATGTATGGACACTGCACAGTATCACTTCTCCTGTACTGTATATATGGAAACTTCACAGCATCACTTCTCCTATACTGTATATATGGACACTGCACAGTATCACTTCTCCTGTACTGTATATATGGGCACTGCACAGCATCACTTCTCCTATACTGTATATATGGACACGGCACAGTATCACTTCTCCTATACTGTATATATGGACACTGCACAGTATCACTTCTCCTGTACTGTATATATGGACACTGCACAGTATCACTTCTCCTGTACTGTATATATGGGCACTGCACAGCATCACTTCTCCTGTACTGTATATATGGACACTGCACAGTATCACTTCTCCTGTACTGTCAGTGGCATAACTAGGAATGGCGGGGCCCCGTGGCAAACTTTTGACATGCCCCCCCCCTTCCTGACCGACACCAAAGACCATGACCGACCCCCCCCCCACACACACACATTCCTGTGCGCTCTATTATGTCCCATAGTGGCCCCTGCACGCGAGATTATGCCCCATAATGAACACCCACGAATAATTATTATACTCTGGGGTATTTTCAGACCCCAGACTATAATAATCGGAGACCGAGGGGAGATACAGACGTAAAAAAAAAGTTACTTACCTGTCTCCGGCTCCGCTACAGTCTTTGGTTGTGTTGGCCATCTTTAATAACGCACGGATGTCACATGACATTTCATGCCCTCCCTCCATCTGCCCCCAGTTTCATGCACCCCTCATCTCTACCCACATTTTCATGTTCTACCCTCCATCTCTGCCCCTAGGTTACTGTCGCTCCTCACCACACACACACACACACACACACACTCTCCATTCTACATCTCACAACCCCCTCCCCTTCAGTACAATACAATACACAGAGCGCCCCCTGACTACTATTAGACAGTCATTAGTAACAGCAATTGCAGGAAACTCTGAATACAAACAATGTGTAGATTACTGATCCATCTACTGACACTGGCCTCCCCCTCCTAATACACAGATATCAGGACACTGACCTCCCCCTCCTCCTAATACACAGATCTCAGTACACTGAACTCTCCTCCTAATACACAGATATCACTCACAGACCTCTCCTCCTAATACACAGATAGCACTCACAGACCTCTCCTCCTAATACACAGATAGCACTCACAGACCTCTCCTCCTAATACACAGATAGCACTCACAGACCTCTCCTCCTAATACACAGATAGCACTCACAGACCTCTCCTCCTAATACACAGATAGCACTCACAGACCTCTCCTCCTAATACTCAGATAGCACTCACAGACCTCTCCTCCTAATACACAGATAGCACTCACAGACCTCTCCTAATACACAGATAGCACTCACAGACCTCTCCTCCTAATACTCAGATAGCACTCACAGACCTCTCCTCCTAATACACAGATAGCACTCACAGACCTCTCCTCCTAATACACAGATAGCACTCACAGACCTCTCCTCCTAATACACAGATAGCACTCACAGACCTCTCCTCCTAATACACAGATAGCACTCACAGACCTCGCCTCCTAATACACAGATAGCACTCACAGACCTCTCCTCCTAATACACAGATAGCACTCACAGACCTCGCCTCCTAATACACAGATAGCACTCACAGACCTCTCCTCCTAATACACAGATAACACTCACAGACCTCTCCTCCTAATACACAGATAGCACTCACAGACCTCTCCTCCGAATACACAGATAGCACTCACAGACCTCTCCTCCTAATACACAGATATCACTCACAGACCTCTCCTCCTAATACTCAGATAGCACTCACAGACCTCTCCTCCTAATACACAGATAGCACTCACAGACCTCTCCTCCTAATACACAGATAGCACTCACAGACCTCTCCTCCTAATACAAAGATAGCACTCACAGACCTCTCCTCCTAATACACAGATAGCACTCACAGACCTCTCCTCCTAATACACAGATAGCACTCACAGACCTCTCCTCCTAATACACAGATAGCACTCACAGACCTCTCCTAATACACAGATAGCACTCACAGACCTCTCCTCCTAATACTCAGATAGCACTCACAGACCTCTCCTCCTAATACACAGATAGCACTCACAGACCTCTCCTCCTAATACACAGATAGCACTCACAGACCTCTCCTCCTAATACACAGATAGCACTCACAGACCTCTCCTCCTAATACACAGATAGCACTCACAGACCTCTCCTCCTAATACACAGATAGCACTCACAGACCTCTCCTCCTAATACAAAGATAGCACTCACAGACCTCTCCTCCTAATACACAGATAGCACTCACAGACCTCTCCTCCTAATACACAGATAGCACTCACAGACCTTGCCTCCTAATACACAGATAGCACTCACAGACCTCTCCTCCTAATACACAGATAACACTCACAGACCTCTCCTCCTAATACACAGATAGCACTCACAGACCTCTCCTCCGAATACTCAGATAGCACTCACAGACCTCTCCTCCTAATACACAGATAGCACTCACAGACCTCTCCTCCTAATACACAGATATCACTCACAGACCTCTCCTCCTAATACTCAGATAGCACTCACAGACCTCTCCTCCTAATACACAGATAGCACTCACAGACCTCTCCTCCTAATACACAGATAGCACTCACAGACCTCTCCTCCTAATACAAAGATAGCACTCACAGACCTCTCCTCCTAATACACAGATAGCACTCACAGACCTCTCCTCCTAATACACAGATAGCACTCACAGACCTCTCCTCCTAATACACAGATAGCACTCACAGACCTCTCCTAATACACAGATAGCACTCACAGACCTCTCCTCCTAATACTCAGATAGCACTCACAGACCTCTCCTCCTAATACACAGATAGCACTCACAGACCTCTCCTCCTAATACACAGATATCACTCACAGACCTCTCCTCCTAATACTCAGATAGCACTCACAGACCTCTCCTCCTAATACTCAGATAGCACTCACAGACCTCTCCTCCTAATACACAGATAGCACTCACAGACCTCTCCTCCTAATACAAAGATAGCACTCACAGACCTCTCCTCCTAATACACAGATAGCACTCACAGACCTCTCCTCCTAATACACAGATAGCACTCACAGACCTCTCCTCCTAAAACACAGATAGCACTCACAGACCTCTCCTCCTAATACACAGATAATACTCACATACCTCTCCTCCTAATACACAGATATCACTCACAGACCTATCCTCCTAATACACAGATAGCACTCACAGACCTCTCCTCCTAATACACAGATAACACTCACAGACCTCTCCTCCTAATACACAGATAGCACTCACAGACCTCTCCTCCTAATACTCAGATAGCACTCACAGACCTTTCCTCCTAATACACAGATAACACTCACAGACCTCTCCTCCTAATACACAGATAGCACTCACAGACCTCTCCTCCTAATACACAGATAGCACTCACAGACCTCTCCTCCTAATACTCAGATAGCACTCACAGACCTCTCCTCCTAATACACAGATAGCACTCACACACACACTCTCTCTCCATCCTGCATCTCCCTTCCCCCTCCCCTTCATTACCTAGCAGCAGATCTCTCCTTCTCTTCCAGGACGGCACGGGCTATAGACACGCCTACCTAGTCATGTGACGGATGATGTCACTTAAGGTCCTACACTCTTTCCCCGCTCTTATCGCAGTTACAAGAGTTTGTCTGTGATAAGAGCGGGGGTAGCAGAGGTAGCTGTTGCCGGGCCCCCTAATGTCCCGGGCCCTGTGGCAGCTGCCTCTGCTGCTATGGTGGTAGTTACGCCACTGGCTACAGGGGATCCCACCATTCAACTCAGGAGAGTCACCAAGTCCACTATCACACCCCAGGAAATGATGCCAACACCCTGGAAAGCAACTGGGACAGCAGGGGAAGCATGCCTGGGGGCATCAAGTACCTTTATTATGTCGGGATCCCTGTCAGCTTGCGATATGCCGGAGCTGACTTTTTCCCATAGGAATGCATTGACCAGCGTTGATTGGCCAGTGTACTGCATTCGGCCAATCAACGCTGGTTCTGCCTGAGGAGGCGGAATCTAAAATCGGTCCACAGCAGTTTCCATTCTGGTCTGATTTTAGACTCCGCCTCCTCCAGCAGAACCAGCGTTGATTGGCCGAATGCTGTACAATGGCCAATCAACACTGGTCAATGCATTCCTATGGCGAGATGAAGCAGAGCTAGCCGTGCTACAACCAACCATCCCTGAACCTACTCCTCCTGTCACACACACAGCTCTGCACTACTGCCAACCATCCCTCCAGCTACTCCTCCTGTCACACACATCTCTGGTGTAACAGTGCTCAGCACATACTCAGCTCTGCTACATCTCTACACTCTGCCCTTCCCCCTCTCTCTCGACTAGTATTATAGAGAAGGCAGGGCTTAGGAGAGTGTGGGCGGGTCTCCCCGCCCAGTACCTGCCCACACTCTCCTAAGCCCCTCCTTCTCTATAATACTAGCCGGGAGGGGCGGGGCTTAGGTGAGTGTGGGTGGGTACTGGGAGGGTAGATCTGAGTGATGCCCCGCCTAGTAAGCCCCGCCTACTCCCTGCATCTCTACAATACTAGTCTAGGGAGGCGGGGCACAGGGCGCTCTGAAGAGGACAGAGGACCCCGCCTCCCTAGATGAAGGGAGTAGGCGAGGCTTAGTGCGGCTGGAGAGTGTGGCGGGGAGATGTCAGAAGACTCTGAAGACAAGTGGACAGAGGACCGGACCAAGACGAGCTGGGAGCTGCAGCTATGCAAGTAAGTAGACAACGGTGGGGTTAATCACTACACAGCATGGGGTCCAACAATTTTTGGATTACATGCTGTGTAGTGAATAGGATCGTTTTTAAAATCCAATTTCTGAATGATCGGAAATTGGATTTTAAAAACGATCCTGAAATGTCAAGATCGGCTCAACCCTAAGTGCTGGCGATGTAGCAGTGTCCAACGTAGCAGAGCTGGACCTGCTACACACTCAGCGCTACTGCATCGGATTGCTACATCGGTACAGCTGAGTGTGTAGCAGGTTCAGCTCTGCTTCATCTCGGCATAGGAATGCATTGACCAGCGTTGATTGGCCGAATGCCGTACTTCTGTATGGCATTCGGCCAATCAACCCTGGTCAATGCATTCCTATGGGAAAAAGTCAGCTCGCGCATATCGCAAGCTGACAGGGATCCCGACGAGATGGAGCCCCAAAGAGTTGTGTGAGTAATACTTCCCCCCTAAATAAAGGTAATCCCTAGCTAACCCTGCCTGTAGATCTGTCTCTGTCTCACAGTCACATACTTCACAGTCCCAAATTAGTCGAATGGTAAATCCACCATTTGTCTAAATTGGAGGTTATCTGTTTCTGTCTGCCAATTCCTTTTTCTGATTTTTTTTCACTGCCTACGTTGTCGTAGTTAATGTCCCACCTCCCCTGCGCAGTTATTGGTGCAAAAAACGTGCCAGGGAAGGTGGGAGGGGATATGAATTTTTACTGCGTTTGCGGCCTTGTATTCGATTGTAATCGAATATCCCGAACGGCCTGATATTTGATCAAATCTGTATTCGATCAAATGGTGTTCGCTCATCTCTAGTTCTTAGTGCACAGTTTGATAAATTGTGTGATCCCATCTGCCACGTCCCAGCGACCTCATTCAGATGGATTCCTGTCTGAATTAGATAAGATCCAGAGATCTAAGTCTTAGAGACTGCACTATAAAAAGGTCTCCTGTCCTATATATGAAATGTTAGTGTAGGAACCCATCATAATAAGGCCACTATGTGGCAGATCGGCTCAAAAATAACATATAGAATTTGCACTATACAGTGGGGCAAAAAATTATTTAGTCAGTCACCAATAGTGCAAGTTCCACCACTTAAAAAGATGAGAGGCGTCTGTAATTTACATCATAGGTAGACCTCAACTATGAGAGACAAAATGAGAAAACAAATCCAGAAAATCACATTGTCTGATTTTGTAAGAATTTATTTGCAAATTATGGTGGAAATTAAGTATTTGGTCACCTACAAATAATCAAGATTTCTGGCTCTCACAGACCTGTAACTTCTTCTTTAAAGGGGCTCTATCAGCAAAATCATGCTGCTAGAGCCCCACATATGGGTGTATAGCCTTTAAAAAGGCTATTCAGGCACCGTAAAAGTTAAATTAAACTACCCCCCCCGTTTTAAAATAATAACTTAGAAAAGAATCTTCTCTACTTACGGAACGTGCACCCTGGGCGGGCATTCAGGGTGCGCCGTCTTCTTCTTCCCCGCCTCTTCTTCCTCTGACGTCTTCGGGTCCCGTCCTCCTCCGGCGCTTGCTCGCGGACACTGATAAAAAAAAATAGCCCGGGCGCATGCGCAGTAGCCGTAGTAGAAGCCGCGTGCTACTGTGCATGCGCCCGGGCTGTTTTTTTTTTATCAGTGTCCGCGAGCAAGCGCCGGAGGAGGACGGGACCCGAAGACGACAGAGGAAGAAGAGGCGGGGAAGAAGAAGACGGCGCACCCTGAATGCCCGCCCAGGGCCCGCCCAGGGTGCACGTTCCGTAAGTAGAGAAGATTCTTTTCTAAGTTATTATTTTAAAACGGGGGGGTAGTTTAATTTAAATTTTACGGTGCCTGAATAGTCTTTTTAAAGGCTATGCACGCATATGTGGGGCTCTAGCAGCATGATTTTGCTGATAGAGCCCCTTTAAGAGTCTCCTCTTTCCTCCACTCATTACCTGTAGTAATGGCACCTGTTTAAACTTGTTATCAGTATGAAAAGACACCTGAGCACACCCTCAAACAGTCAGACTCCAAACTCCACTATGGTGAAGACCAAAGAGCTGTCAAAGGACACCAGAAACAAAATTGTAGCCCTGCACCAGGCTGGGAAGACTGAATCTGCAATAGACAACCAGCTTGGATTGAAGAAATCAACTGTGGGAGCAATAATTAGAAAATGGAAGACATACAAGACCACTGATAATCTCCCTCAATCTGGGGCTCCACGCAAAATCTCACCCCGTGGGGTCAAAATGATCACAAGAACGGTGAGCAGAAATCCCAGAACAACGCGGGGGGACCTAGTGAATGAACTGCAGAGAGCTGGGACCAATGTAACAAAGCCTACCATCAGTAACACACTACGCCGCCAGGGACTCAGATCCTGCAGTGCCAGACGTGTCCCACTGCTTAAGCCAGTACATGTCCGGGCCCGTCTGAAGTTTGCTAGAGAGCATTTGGATGATCCAGAAGAGTATTGGGAGAATGTCATATGGTCTGATGAAACCAAACTGGAACTGTTTGGTAGAAACTAGAGATGAGCGAACAGTGTTCTATCGAATTCATGTTCGATCGGATATTAGGCTGTTCGGCATGTTCGAATCGAACACCGCGTGGTAAAGTGCGCCATTACTCGATTCCCCTCCCACCTTCCCTGGCGCCTTTTTTGCTCCAATAACAGCGCAGGGTAGGTGGGACAGGAACTACGACACCGGTGACGTTGAAAAAAGTAGGCAAAACCCATTGGCTGCCGAAAACATGTGACCTCTAATTTAAAAGAACAGCGCCGCCCAGCTTCGCGTCATTCTGAGCTTGCAATTCACCGGGGACGGAGGTTTCCGTCCAGTTAGCTAGGGCTTAGATTCTGGGTAGGCAGGGACAGGCTAGGATAGGAAGGAGAAGACAACCAACAGCTCTTATAAGAGCTAAATTCCAGGGAGAATCTTGTCAGTGTAACGTGGCACTGACAGGCTCAATCGCCGCAACCCAGCTTTCCCAGCATCCTGAATGGAATACACTGACAGTGTATTCCCGTATACCCTATATATACACCCCAAATCCCCGTTCCAACGGTGTGCCCCCCCACCTTCACCCCAGAAATACCCTGCAAGTCCCCTAGCAATAGAATTGGGGCTATATACACCCACTATTTTTGCTACTGCCATATAGTGCCATTGTCTGACTGGGAATTCAAAGAATATATTGGGTTTACAAATACCCTCATTTCTTGCTACTGCTATATAGTGCCATTGTCTGACTGGGAATTCTAGGAATATATTGGGTTTACAAATACCCTCATTTCTTGCTACTGCCATATAGTGCCATTGTCTGACTGGGAATTCCAATAATATATTGGGTTTACAAATACCCTCATTTCTTGCTACTGCTATATAGTGCCATTGTCTGACTGGGAATTCCAAGAATATATTGGGTTTACAAATACCCTCATTTCTTGCTACTGCCATATAGTGCCATTGTCTGACTGGGAATTCAAAGAATATATTGGGGTTATAAATACCCTCATTTCTTGCTACTGCTATATAGTGCCTTTGTCTGACTGGGAATTCAAAGAATATATTGGGGTTACAAATACCCTCATTTCTTGCTACTGCCATATAGTGCCATTGTCTGACTGGGAATTCAAAGAATATATTGGGGTTATAAATACCCTCATTTCTTGCTACTGCTATATAGTGCCTTTGTCTGACTGGGAATTCAAAGAATATATTGGGGTTACAAATACCCTCATTTCTTGCTACTGCTATATAGTGCCATTGTCTGACTGGGAATTCAAAGAATATATTGGGGTTACAAATACCCTCATTTCTTGCTACTGCCATATAGTGCCATTGTCTGACTGGGAATTCAAAGAATATATTGGGGTTACAAATACCCTCATTTCTGGCTACTGCCATATAGTGCCATTGTCTGACTGGGAATTCCAATAATATATTGGGCTTACAAATACCCTCATTTCTTGCTACTGCCATATAGTGCCATTGTCTGACTGGGAATTCCAAGAATATATTGGGTTTACAAATACCCTCATTTCTTGCTACTGCCATATAGTGCCATTGTCTGACTGGGAATTCAAAGAATATATTGGGGTTATAATTACCCTCATTTCTTGCTACTGCTATATAGTGCCTTTGTCTGACTGGGAATTCAAAGAATATATTGGGGTTACAAATACCCTCATTTCTTGCTACTGCTATATAGTGCCATTGTCTGACTGGGAATTCAAAGAATATATTGGGGTTACAAATACCCTCATTTCTTGCTACTGCCATATAGTGCCATTGTCTGACTGGGAATTCCAAGAATATATTGGGTTTACAAATACCCTCATTTCTTGCTACTGCCATATAGTGCCATTGTCTGACTGGGAATTCAAAGAATATATTGGGGTTATAAATACCCTCATTTCTTGCTACTGCTATATAGTGCCTTTGTCTGACTGGGAATTCAAAGAATATATTGGGGTTACAAATACCCTCATTTCTTGCTACTGCTATATAGTGCCATTGTCTGACTGGGAATTCAAAGAATATATTGGGGTTACAAATACCCTCATTTCTTTCTACTGCCATATAGTGCCATTGTCTGACTGGGAATTCAAAGAATATATTGGGTTTACAAATACCCTCATTTCTTGCTACTGCCATATAGTGCCATTGTCTGACTGGGAATTCCAGGAATATATTGGGTTTACAAATACCCTCATTTCTTGCTACTGCCATATAGTGCCATTGTCTGACTGGGAATTCCAAGAATATATTGGGTTTACAAATACCCTCATTTCTTGCTACTGCTATATAGTGCCTTTGTCTGACTGGGAATTCCAATAATATATTGGGTTTACAAATACCCTCATTTCTTGCTACTGCTATATAGTGCCATTGTCTGACTGGGAATTTCAATAATATATTGGGTTTACAAATACCCTCATTTCTTGCTACTGCTATATAGTGCCTTTGTCTGACTGGGAATTCCAATAATATATTGGGTTTACAAATACCCTCATTTCTTGCTACTGCCATATAGTGCCAGTTTCTGACTGGGAATTCAAAGAATATATTGGGTTTACAAATACCCTCATTTCTTGCTACTGCTATATAGTGCCTTTGTCTGACTGGGAATTCAAAGAATATATTGGGGTTACAAATACCCTCATTTCTTGCTACTGCTATATAGTGCCTTTGTCTGACTGGGAATTCAAAGAATATATTGGGTTTACAAATACCCTCATTTCTTGCTACTGCTATATAGTGCCTTTGTCTGACTGGGAATTCAAAGAATATATTGGGGTTACAAATACCTTCATTTCTTGCTACTGCCATATAGTGCCAGTTTCTGACTGGGAATTCAAAGAATATATTGGGTTTACAAATACCCTCATTTCTTGCTACTGCTATATAGTGCCTTTGTCTGACTGGGAATTCCAATAATATATTGGGTTTACAAATACCCTCATTTCTTGCTACTGCTATATAGTGCCTTTGTCTGACTGGGAATTCCAATAATATATTGGGTTTACAAATACCCTCATTTCTTGCTACTGCCATATAGTGCCAGTTTCTGACTGGGAATTTAAAGAATATATTGGGTTTACAAATACCCTCATTTCTTGCTACTGCTATATAGTGCCTTTGTCTGACTGGGAATTCAAAGAATATATTGGGGTTACAAATACCCTCATTTCTGGCTACTGCTATATAGTGCCATTGTCTGACTGGGAATTCAAAGAATATATTGGGGTTACAAATACCCTCATTTCTTGCTACTGCCATATAGTGCCATTGTCTGACTGGGAATTCCAAGAATATATTGGGTTTACAAATACCCTCATTTCTTGCTACTGCCATATAGTGCCATTGTCTGACTGGGAATTCAAAGAATATATTGGGGTTATAAATACCCTCATTTCTTGCTACTGCTATATAGTGCCTTTGTCTGACTGGGAATTCAAAGAATATATTGGGGTTACAAATACCCTCATTTCTTGCTACTGCCATATAGTGCCATTGTCTGACTGGGAATTCAAAGAAAATATTGGGGTTACAAATACCCTCATTTCTTGCTACTGCTATATAGTGCCATTGTCTGACTGGGAATTCAAAGAATATATTGGGGTTACAAATACCCTCATTTCTTGCTACTGCCATATAGTGCCATTGTCTGACTGGGAATTCCAAGAATATATTGGGTTTACAAATACCCTCATTTCTTGCTACTTCCATATAGTGCCATTGTCTGACTGGGAATTCAAAGAATATATTGGGGTTATAAATACCCTCATTTCTTGCTACTGCTATATAGTGCCTTTGTCTGACTGGGAATTCAAAGAATATATTGGGGTTACAAATACCCTCATTTCTTGCTACTGCCATATAGTGCCATTGTCTGACTGGGAATTCAAAGAATATATTGGGGTTACAAATACCCTCATTTCTTGCTACTGCCATATAGTGCCATTGTCTGACTGGGAATTCCAGGAATATATTGGGTTTACAAATACCCTCATTTCTTGCTACTGCCATATAGTGCCATTGTCTGACTGGGAATTCCAAGAATATATTGGGTTTACAAATACCCTCATTTCTTGCTACTGCTATATAGTGCCTTTGTCTGACTGGGAATTCCAATAATATATTGGGTTTACAAATACCCTCATTTCTTGCTACTGCTATATAGTGCCATTGTCTGACTGGGAATTTCAATAATATATTGGGTTTACAAATACCCTCATTTCTTGCTACTGCTATATAGTGCCTTTGTCTGACTGGGAATTCCAATAATATATTGGGTTTACAAATACCCTCATTTCTTGCTACTGCCATATAGTGCCAGTTTCTGACTGGGAATTCAAAGAATATATTGGGTTTACAAATACCCTCATTTCTTGCTACTGCTATATAGTGCCTTTGTCTGACTGGGAATTCAAAGAATATATTGGGGTTACAAATACCCTCATTTCTTGCTACTGCTATATAGTGCCTTTGTCTGACTGGGAATTCAAAGAATATATTGGGTTTACAAATACCCTCATTTCTTGCTACTGCTATATAGTGCCTTTGTCTGACTGGGAATTCAAAGAATATATTGGGGTTACAAATACCTTCATTTCTTGCTACTGCCATATAGTGCCAGTTTCTGACTGGGAATTCAAAGAATATATTGGGTTTACAAATACCCTCATTTCTTGCTACTGCTATATAGTGCCTTTGTCTGACTGGGAATTCCAATAATATATTGGGTTTACAAATACCCTCATTTCTTGCTACTGCCATATAGTGCCACGAACCTAACAGAGGAGCATCTGTGTCCAGATGCTCAAACACTAGAGTCTCCTCCATCTCCGTTCGATTTGGTGGTGGATGACCAGCAACCCACCCTCATCGACGACGATGTGACGCAGTTGCCGTCAGGGCATCCAGTTGACCTGCGCATTGTGCGGGAGGAGGAGATGAGACAGGAGTTGGAAGAGGAAGTGGTGGATGATGAGGACACTGACCCGGGGGGATGTCAAGTGGGGAAAGGGGGGATGTCAAGTGGGGAAAGTAGTGTGGATGTTGAGGCAGGTGCAGCACCAAAAAGGGTAGCTAGAGGCAGAGGCAGAGGTCAGCAGCTTAGGCGAAGCCAGGCCACACCCGGAATCTCCCAAGATGTTCCAGTTCGTACCCAGCCCCGAAAAACTCCCACCTCGAGGGCACGTTTCTCGAAGGTGTGGAGTTTTTTCAAGGAATGCGCCGAGGACAGATATAGTGTTGTTTGCACAATTTGCCTCTCGAAATTGATTAGGGGCTCTGAGAAGAGCAACCTGTCCACCACTTCAATGCGCCGTCATTTGGAATCCAAGCACTGGAATCAGTGGCAGGCAGCAACGGCAAGACAAAGGCCGCCTGCCGTTCACGCCTCTGCCTCTGCCACTGCCACTGCCACTGCTGACTGTGCTGGCGATGCACTCCAGAGGACGAGCCAGGACACCACTTCATCTGCCTCCGCCACTTTGTTGACTTCTTCCTCATCCTCCCCTGTTCCTGTCTTATCTCCTTCTCCTGCACCATCAAAGGCACCATCAGGCGGTTCTTTACAACAACCCACCATCTCTCAGACATTGGAGCGGCGGCAGAAATACACCGCTAACCACCCACACGCGCAAGCCTTGAACGCCAACATCGCTAAACTGCTGGCCCAGGAGATGTTGGCGTTCCGGCTTGTTGAAACTCCCGCCTTCCTGGACCTGATGGCAACTGCGGCACCTCGCTATGCCGTCCCTAGCCGTCACTACTTCTCCTGGTGTGCCGTCCCCGCCTTGCACCAGCACGTGTCACTCAACATCAGGCGGGCCCTTAGTTCCGCGCTTTGCACAAAGGTCCACTTGACCACCGACGCGTGGACAAGTGCATGCGGACAGGGACGCTACATTTCACTGATGGCACACTGGGTGAATGTAGTTGAGGCTGGGACTGCTTCCCAAACTGGCCCGGTGTACCTCGTCTCCCCGCCTAACATTCCTGGCAGGGACACACTGCTAGCTTAAAATCTCTCCAGCAACGCCTGCATGTGCCACAACACCGGCTTTTGTGCGACGTCCCCACACGCTGGAACTCAACGTTTCAGATGTTGAATAGAGTGGTTGAGCAGCAGAGACCTTTGATGGAATACCAGCTACAAAACCCTAGGGTGCCACAAAGTCAGCTGCCTCAGTTTCTCATCCATGAGTGGCCATGGATGAGAGACCTTTGTGACATCCTACGGGTGTTTGAGGAGTCCACAAGGAGGGTGAGCTCTGAGGATGCGATGGTGAGCCTTACAATCCCGCTCTTGTGTGTTCTGAGAGAATCCCTGATTGACATCAGGGATAACTCAGATCACACAGAGGAGTCAGGGATAGCATCCGATCCGACACAGCTGGAGAGTAGGTCCACACATCTGTCTGCTTCATCGCGTTTAATGGAGGAGGAGGAGGAGGAGGAGGAGGAGGAAGAAGAGTTGTCCGATGATGTGATGGTGATACAGGAGGCTTCCGGGCAACTTCGAATCGTCCCATTGTTGCAGCGCGGATGGGTAGACATGGAGGATGAGGAGGAAATGGAGATTGAACTTTCCGGTGGGGCCAGAGGAGTCATGCCAACTAACACTGTGGCAGACATGGCTGAGTTCATGTTGGGGTGCTTTACAACCGACAAGCGTATTGTCAAAATCATGGAGGACAACCAGTACTGGATCTTTGCTATCCTTGACCCCCGGTATAAAAACAACATCTCCTCTTTTATTCCGGTAGAGGGGAGGGCCAATCGCATCAATGCTTGCCACAAGCAATTGGTGCAGAATATGATGGAGATGTTTCCAGCATGTGACGTTGGCGGCAGGGAGGGCAGTTCCTCCAGTAGACGACCAAGTTCTCACCGGTCCACACAAACGAGGGGCACACTGTCTAAGGTCTGGGACACCTTGATGGCACCTTCTCGCCAAAGTGCCGCCATGGAGGGTCCTAGTGTCACCAGGCGTGAGAAGTATAGGCGCATGTTGCGGGAATACCTTTCCGACCACAGCCCTGTCCTCTCCGACCCCTCTGCGCCCTACACGTATTGGGTGTCGAAGTTGGACCTGTGGCTTGAACTTGCCCTATATGCCTTGGAGGTGTCCTGTCCTGCTGCCAGCGTCCTATCTGAGAGGGTGTTCAGTGCAGCCGGTGGCATTATCACTGACAAGCGCACCCGTCTGTCAGCTGAGAGTGCCGACTGGCTCACTTTGATAAAAATGAACCACCACTGGATAGAGCCTTCATTTTTGTGCCCACCTGTGTAAAGCACCCCAACATGAAACTCCATGTCTGTGCTCAACTTCTCCAATTCCTCCGCATTCTCATACTCATCCACCATAAGCGTTGCACAATTCTGCTAATACTAGACTCCCTCCACCCTGATTTCCCCCAACTCTGCTGGTTAGAGGCTCCCTCCACCCTGATTTCCACCAACTCTGCTGGTTAGAGGCTCCCTCCACCCTGATTTCCCCCAACTCTGCTGTTTAGAGGCTCCCTCCATCATGAATTGGTCCAAACTGGGCTGTTTAGAGGCTCCCTCCACCATGAATTGGTCCAAACTGGGGTTTTTAGAGGCTCCCTCCACCATGAATTTGCCCAAACTGGGCTGTTTAGAGGCTCCCTCCACCATGAATTGGTCCAAACTGGGCTGTTTAGAGGCTCCCTCCACCATGAATTGGTCCAAACTGGGGTTTTTAGAGGCTCCCTCCACCATGAATTGGTCCAAACTGGGGTTTTTAGAGGCTCCCTCCACCATGAATTGGTCCAAACTGGGCTGTTTAGAGGCTCCCTCCACCATGAATTGGTCCAAACTGGGGGTTTTAGAGGCTCCCTCCACCATGAATTTGCCCAAACTGGGCTGTTTAGAGGCTCCCTCCACCATGAATTGGTCCAAACTGGGGCTTTTAGAGGCTCCCTCCACCATGAATTTGCCCAAACTGGGCTGGTTAGAGGCTCCCTCCACCATGAATTTGCCCAAACTGGGCTGGTTAGAGGCTCCCTCCACCATGAATTTGCCCAAACTGGGCTGTTTAGAGGCTCCCTCCACCATGAATTGGTCCAAACTGGGGTTTTTAGAGGCTCCCTCCACCATGAATTGGTCCAAACTGGGCTGTTTAGAGGCTCCCTCCACCATGAATTGGTCCAAACTGGGGTTTTTAGAGGCTCCCTCCACCATGAATTGGTCCAAACTGGGGTTTTTAGAGGCTCCCTCCACCATGAATTTGCCCAAACTGGGCTGTTTAGAGGCTCCCTCCACCATGAATTTGCCCAAACTGGGCTGTTTAGAGGCTCCCTCCACCATGAATTGGTCCAAACTGGGGCTTTTAGAGGCTCCCTCCACCATGAATTTGCCCAAACTGGGCTGGTTAGAGGCTCCCTCCACCATGAATTTGCCCAAGCTGGGCTGGTTAGAGGCTCCCTCCACCATGAATTGGTCCAAACTGGGGTTTTTAGAGGCTCCCTCCACCATGAATTTGCCCAAACTGGGCTGTTTAGAGGTTCCCTCCACCATGAATTGGTCCAAACTGGGGTTTTTAGAGGCTCCCTCCACCATGAATTTGCCCAAACTGGGCTGTTTAGAGGCTCCCTCCACCATGAATTTGCCCAAACTGGGCTGTTTAGAGGCTCCCTCCACCATGAATTGGTCCAAACTGGGCTGTTTAGAGGCTCCCTCCACCATGAATTGGTCCAAACTGGGGTTTTTAGAGGCTCCCTCCACCATGAATTTGCCCAAACTGGGCTGTTTAGAGGCTCCCTCCACCATGAATTGGTCCAAACTGGGGTTTTTATAGGCTCCCTCCACCATGAATTTGCCCAAACTGGGCTGGTTAGAGGCTCCCTCCACCATAAATTTGCCCAAACTGGGCTGTTTAGAGGCTCCCTCCACCATGAATTGGTCCAAACTGGGCTGTTTAGAGGCTCCCTCCACCATGAATTGGTCCAAACTGGGGTTTTTAGAGGCTCCCTCCACCATGAATTGGTCCAAACTGGGGTGTTTAGAGGCTCCCTCCACCATGAATTTGCCCAAACTCTGCTGGTTAGAGGCTCAATCCACCCTGATTTTCAAAACAAATGTTGGTGCCAACCTCAACTTACTACAAGGGACAAATTCATTGCTGATGACAAGCTCTTATCTTATCTTATGGTAGAGTTGGAAGGGACCTCAAGGGCCATCGGGTCCAACCCCCTGCGAGTGCAGGTTTTCCTAAATCATCCCAGCTATATGTTTATCCAGATTCCGCTTGAAGATTTCCATTGATGGAGCGCCCACCACCTCCCGTGGCAGCCTATTCCACTCTCTCACTCCCCTCACTGTCAGAAAGTTTTTCCTAATGTCTAATCTGTATCTCTTTCCCTTTAGTTTCATCCCATTGCTTCTTGTACTTCCTTGTGCTAATGAGAATAGGGTAGATCCCTCTGCACTGTGACTACCTTTCAGATATTTGTAGACTGCTGTTAAATCTCCCCTCAGCCTTCTCTTCTGCAAACTAAACAATCCCAGTTCTTTTAGCCGCTCCTCATAGGACATGGTTTGCAGACCTTCCACCATTTTGGTTGCTCTTCTCTGGACTTGCTCCAATATATCGATGTCTTTCTTGAATTGAGGCGCCCAGAACTGTACACAGTATTCCAGGTGTGGTCTGACCAGGGAAGAGTACAGCGGAATAATGATCTTTCTTGATCTAGATTCAATGCTTGTCTTAATACATCCCAGAATTTTATTAGCCTTTTTTGCAGCAGCACCGCACTGTTGGCTCATGTTGAATTTGTGATCTACTATTATGCCCAAGTCCTTTTCCCCTATGCTATCACTTAGTTCTATTCCTCCCATACTATATATGTTTTTTACATTTCTGTTACCCAGATGTAGAACTTTGCATTTGTCCCTGTTAAATACCATTTTGTTCGCCTCCGCCCATTGTTCCAGCTCTCCTCACTCCAAGTGCCAAATACACATGTTTCAAGGTGTTTTCCTACTGTCAGAGAGGTGGTATTGAGTGTGTAAAGTGTGTAGTTGTTAGGCTGTGATGTTGGGGTAATAGAGGGTCTTTGGTGTGTTAGATGCCCCCAGACATGCTTTCCCTGTTGTCCCAGTGTCATTCCAGAGGTGTTGGCATCATTTCCTGGGGTGTCATAGTGGACTTGGTGACCCTCCAGACACGGATTTGGGTTTCCCCCTTAACGAGTATATGTTCCCCATAGACTATAATGGGGTTCGAAACCCTTTCGAACACACGAACAGTGAGCGGCTGTTCGATTCGAATTTCGAACCTCGAACATTTTAGTGTTCGCTCATCTCTAGTAGAAACACAACTTTTCGTGTTTGGAGGAAAAAGAATACTGAGTTGCATCCATCAAACACCATACCTACTGTAAAGCATGGGGGTGGAAACATCATGCTTTGGGGCTGTTTCTCTGCAAAGGGGCCAGGACGACTGATCCGGGTACATGAAAGAATGAATGGGGCCATGTATCGTGAGATTTTGAGTGCAAACCTCCTTCCATCAGCAAGGGCATTGAAGATGAAACGTGGCTGGGTCTTTCAACATGACAATGATCCAAAGCACACCGCCAGGGCAACGAAAGAGTGGCTTTGTAAGAAGCATTTCAAGGTCCTGGAGTGGCCTAGCCAGTCTCCAGATCTCAACCCTATAGAAAACCTTTGGAGGGAGTTGAAAGTCCGTGTTGCCAAGCGACAGCCCCAAAACATCACTGCTCTAGAGGAGATCTGCATGGAGGAATGGGCCAACATACCAACAACAGTGTGTGCCAACCTGGTGAAGACTTACAGAAAACGTTTGACCTCTGTCATTGCCAACAAAGGATATATAACAAAGTACTGAGATGAACTTTTGTTACTGACCAAATACTTATTTTCCACCATAATTTGCAAAAAAATTCTTACAAAATCAGACAATGTGATTTTCTGGATTTGTTTTCTCATTTTGTCTCTCATAGTTGAGGTCTACCTATGATGTAAATTACAGACGCCTCTCATCTTTTTAAGTGGTGGAACTTGCACTATTGGTGACTGACTAAATACTTTTTTGCCCCACTGTAACATCATTATGGCTAAAAACATTACTGAAGCCTAGTTTATGCACCGGATCTATGGGAATAGCAATACAAGGCTCAGAGCAGTATTTTGACTATAAATGTAATAGATGTTTTATTAGTTTATTACAGGTTTCTGCTATTAGGGGGGAATTAGCTAGAAAGGTTGTCTCATGCATACAGCTCCTGTCATTATGTTGTTGTAAGGGTATATGTATAGCATATAGAATGGGGGCTCTGTTCAGAAACCCACTCTATGAGCCAGAGTGGGAAACCCCTAAATGAGAGCACCTTCTCCTCGGGCAGACCTGGCACATCTTATTACATGACCATCAGTGTATTTTTTCCTCCACAATGGTTAGATTAGCAGATAAGTTACATTTTTTAGCACTTATGGTATATCAGAGAGAGTGCCATGTCTCAGAGTGCAAGTCACTGTGCAGGTACCTGCAACAGAGCTCTATTCAGGGAAGTCGAAAGAGGTGCAGGACCTACACAGGATCAGGTCAGGATGGGTGAAGTGCAAGAAGAAAATATCCTGCTGAGCAGAACTAGCTGCAAGCCACACACAGATGTAGCAATAATTAAAGGGGTTATCCAGTTTCCAAAAAGGATCTACAAATCCATCCCAGCAGTGCTAAATCCTCACTGTTTCTTTGTGCACCCTTTTCTTGGCTTCATTTTACTTGAGACTCCTTGTATCACTGTTATTTACAAGCAGCGAATCTATGAACAAACTACATTGTCCATGATGAAATGAAATCACAGCTAATAAATCACCCCCACATCTGAGGTCATATGGTGCTGTGATGTTTCATTTGGCTGTAACTCCCATCTAGAGATGAGCGAACACCGTTCGATCGAATACATATTCGATTGAATATCAGGCCGTTCGAGGTATTCGATTGGAATAGAACACCACGATGCAAATGCAGTAAAAATTTGTATCCCCTCCCACCTTCCCAGGAACTTCGACAACGGAGGCATCGAAAAAAAAATCGGAAAAAGTAATTGGCTGGCTAAATCAGGTGACCTCCAATTTAGACGAATGGTGGATTTAACATTCCCGCATATCGCAAGCTGACAGGGATCCCGACATAATACAGTGACTTGGGCTTGTTAGATTCCCCCAGACATGCTTCCCCTGCTGTTCCAGCTGCATTCCAGGGTGTTGGCATCATTTCCTGGGGTGTCAAAGTGGACTTGGTGACTCTCCTGAGTCGAATGGTGGGATCCCCTGAAACGAAGCATTTTTCCCCATAGACTATAATGGGGTTTGATATTCGTTCGAATAGTCGAATATTGAACGGCTATTCGAAACGAATATCAAATATTTTACTGTTCGCTCATCTCTACTAAACCCCTACCCCCTGTAGGCAGCAAATACATGGAGTGAGAGCAGGCAGAGGCATCATGGGAAATGTAATTATCTCACAGATTCACTGAGCGAAATAGTAGATACAGTGTGTGTGTGTGTGTGTGTGTGTGTGTGTATATATATATATATATATATATATATATATAAATACATACAGTGTTGGCCAAATGTATTGGCACCCCTGCAATTCTGTAAGATAATACTCATTTTTTTTTCCAGAAAATGATTGCAATCACAAATTCTTTGGTATTATAATCTTCATTTAATTTGTCTTCGATGGAAAACCACAAAAAGAATGGTCAAAAAGCCAAATAGGATATAATTCCACATCAAACATGAAAAGAGGTGGACAAAAGTATTGGCACTGTTTGAAAAATCATGTGATGCTTCTCTAATTTGTGTAATTAACAGCACCTGTTACTTACCTGAGGCACCTAACAGGTGGTGGCAATAACTAAATCACACTTGCAGCCAGTTGAAATGGATTAAAGTTGACTCAACCTCTGTCCTGTGTCCTTGTGTGTACCACATTGAGCATGGAGAAAAGAAAGAAGACCAAAGAACTGTCTGAGGACTTGAGAAGCAAAATTTTGAGGAAGCATGAGTAATCTCACTGAATGTTCCTGTGTCTAGCGTGCGCAGAGAGATTTCAACGAATGATTGTGTGGATGGTGGATAAAGAACCTCAACTAACATCCAAACAAGTTCAAGCTGCCTGCAGTCCGAGGGTACAACAGTGTCACCCCGTACTATCCATCAGCGTCTGAATGAAAAGGGACTGTATGGTAGGATACCCAGGAAGACCCCACTTCTTACCCAGAAACATAAAAAAGCCAGGCTGGAGTTTGCCAAAACTTACCTGAAAAAGCCAAAAACGTTTTGGAAGAATGTTCTCTGGTCAGATGAGACAAAAGTAGGAAAAGACATCAGCATAGAGTTTACAGGGGAAAAAAAAGAGGCCTTCAAAGAAAAGAACACGCTCCCTACAGTCAAACAAGGCGGAGGTTCCCTGATGTTTTGGGGTTGCTTTGCTGCCTCTGGCACTGGACTGCTTGACCGTGTGCATGGCATTATGAAGTCTGAAGACTACCAACAAATTCTGCACATAATGTAGGGCCCAGTGTGAGAAAGCTGGGTCTCCCTCAGAGGTCATGGGTCTTCCAGCAGGACAATGACCCAAAACACACTTCAAAAAGCACTAGAAAATGGTTTGAGAGAAAGCACTGGAGACTTGTAAAGTGGCCAGCAATGACTCCAGCCCTGAATCCCATAGAACACCTGTGGGGGAGAGATCTCCTGATGGCAGTTTGGAGAAGGCCCCCTTCACATCTCAGGGGGGACCTGGAGCAGTTTGCCAAAGAAGAATGGTCTAAAATTCCAGCAAAGCCTTGTAAGAAACTCATTGATGGTTACCGGAAGCGGTTGTGCGCAGTTATTTTGTCTAAAGATTGTGCTACCAAGTATTAGGCTGAGGGGGCCAACACTTTTGTCCGGCCCATTTTTGGAGTTTTGTGTAAAATGATCAATGATTTGACTTTTTTTTTCATTCTCTTTTGTGTTTTTTCATTGCAAGCAAAATAAATGAAGATATTAATACCAAAGAGTTTGTACTTGCAATCATTTTCTGGAAGAACACGAGTATTATCTGACAGAATTGCAGGGGTACCAATACTTTTGGCCAACACTGTATATCCCCTTTTTTAAAAAATTTTTTTATAGATTGTATAATCCCGAACATTCGCAGATAGAGTTAATACACAGCTGATGGTGTAAGTGAAAATTTAAATTGTAAAAGAAATACATCCTTTCAGTACCTAATATTCTGTGCTCTGCTTATGCCAACACAGGTACACACTCCAAAATTGTTAAGTGCGTTATCTCAGGTACAAGCTATTGACACAAGCTGGGCATAATATACTGGACAGTTATGTCCTTAGTTACAGTATGACAAATACTGGCAATAATGACTATGTATCCAAACCTCTTAGCAGTGCTTGGATATAATATGAATAATATATTTACCATAACATATCTGCAAATTATTTTGATATCAGTTAACCATGGTGCTGTCAATAGCATTTTTTTTGTCCAAATGGAGTTTTTTTTTAGAAAAAACAACCCTTTTTCTGATGTCACAATACCGCATTGTGTTGTCAGTTAACCATTGCAATGTCATCTAATAACTACTGTTTTTTTAGTCATTACAAGGACTGAGTTTCACAACCAAAACTTATTCTTGTGATAGACACTTTATTCAGTGCCTGAAGGATTCTGCGTATTCTGAAATGTTGCATTATTGTATTACGTTCGCTGCTGTCCAGTACTACAAGTAATATACAGATTAATGTTTTTTTGTTATGTCCCTTGTAAGCCGATGGCTGGTCAGGTAATGGAGGGAGTGTACATCTCACCCAGACTACTCAGGTGGGTGAGATGGGAAAACTCCAGAAGGAATGTTTGTTCTCTGCAGACAACTTTCGTCTGCTGGGCATTTTGGTAAATGCTCAGTACTGGGCTGGATTTTTAGGAATGACAGGTAGGATTGGCAGTGGGACCTGTCATTCCACCCCCCTCCAGTCCACACTTTGGGGATCTGCAGCGACTCAGCTGCAGAGAGTCTGTTCATCAAGGAGGCTTAAGAAGCCAGCCCCAGCAGCAACACTTAGGCAGAGTTTGGCTGGAGAGCTGACAGAGGGGTCATATTTTTGGAGCTGTGTTCTGAATGATTCTACTGGTTTTTTGGATTTCTGCTATTCTAGGTGAGGTAACCTATTCTATGTTTAGTTAGAGCCTAGCCAGGCAGGGATTTATTTTTGTATTGTTTCCTTTTGTTGCTGCACTACCTTTTTGAGTGAAAATAAACTCTACCTTTGTTTTGGACTAAAAGAAACTGGACTTGTGTGTCTATGCCACCCCACCTAGCAACCCCAGACCCTGACACTCTACTATTCCTAAAACCAGAGTAGCTCTTATGGCTATAACTGTTTTAGCACTCATCATAAAATTTATAGTGAGGTCTTCCATATACGATCGGTGTGGTCGGACACCTGAGATCCCCACAGATCAGCCGATTAAAGTAAAAAACAAAAAAAAAGATGTATACTCACTGTCATGATGCTCAGCATGGCCAATTGACCACTGTGGCCCAATCATAGGCCTCAGTGGTGACCCAGGCGCATGACTTCATCAGGAGAGCGCCGGATACCCCAGAGAACACTGACAAGAAAAAGGGTAACAATGTTTTGAACTTTTGACTTTCAGGCTCCGTATCTCACCATCCACTACAACTTGGACACGTGGACAGTGACACCACTTTTTGGAGGCATCAGTCAGAGGAGTTTCGAAACCCTCAAAAAAAGGTCATTTTTTTCACAGTAGCTGTGGACAGTTTCGTCCCTTTAGGTGTTACAATGCCACCGGCAGCACTGAATACTCTCTCGGCCATAACATTTGAGGAAAGACAAGATAAAACTTCCAAGACAAACTGGGCCAGCTCCTTCCACTGCTCTAACCTATTGGCCCAGAATTCCATGGAATCAGAGTTATCTGCTGGACTGTAGGTGCACTCTACGTACTTGCCTGTTGCAGCTCAATTGGTGCTGCGAGCTGAAAAATTTTTGGTTCATCATCTTCTAGATACTGTACTGGGCCTGGTTGCTGCTGCTTTTACGCCACCTGACACTTGTAGCACTGACAGGAGGTGGCGTGCTGGCTTGTTAAGGTGGACTGGGAGCGAGTAGAGGTCACCTGGGTTAAGTACACTTGTCGCTGTGTAAGCAGCGGAGCATATAGTCTGCCATACTTGCCAGAGTAGTTCCTCTACCATAATGTCCTGCTTGATCCTGGTCGGCTGAGGGGCCAACCACTATCATAGGGCCAAGTGTGGGTGCTCCAATTGCCCTACGGATAAAGCAGCGCTGTTCCTGTGTGATGTGGTATAATGTTTTGTCCTGATTTCTGTGGTATAGAGGATCTGTCAGCCTTCCTGTATGGTGTGGTATGACGCCAAACAGGTTCTCCTTACAAATATAAGTCTGATGTAGCCCTCTGACACAATGCGCCTTTAATATGCAGTATATTGCCTGGAGCTGGTTGTGAGTCCTGGTCCACCCATGTCTGTAATTTTGTCCATTACCATGAGCCATGTCAAGAAACTTTATAAAACAGACTATGATTTTCCAGTCCAAAAAAGTCAAGGTTCAGAAAGCATCAAATCAACATTACTATAGGAAATAGTAATCCCATATTGACATGTTCCAGTGATATTCAATTATAGCTCAGTAAAATACCTACTAGGTAAGATTTCATACGTCTCAAAGATTTCATGTCCTGTTGCTATTTTTAGGAAGTAGGTTAGCTAAGCGTTACCACCATACAGAATTTATAGACTTTTTGTTGTATATTTGTTGTCTTCTACATTGCATTACTTTAGATTGATTTGATGTTCTAAATCAAATTCGAGGTTAGTTTTGACTAGATAAATACGTAAAACAAAGGAAGCAAAACCATTTAGCGTTTGTAGATTAAAGATTAAGAATATTGCAGATTATAAAGATTAATATGCATAATCCAATGCTTAGAAGGCGCTCCAAATATTAAGCATTACTAAGGTACTGAGCTGCTCAGTAAAGTTTATGCCGGCAGATGGATATTTAAAGTTACTTTCATGGAAATGAAGGATTTAAGAGGGCAGGTTTTGATGAAGTTTTCTAGTCTGTGTATTTGTCTTTGATCTTGTGGATTTGTACAAAAATGCATGACGACTGCTTGAAAACTCTACTGAAATTGCAATGCAAGGCCGGGGTCCCACAGGGTGAAAACGCCACGATTTGCTTCCAACGGAAACATCGCGGCATTTTACAGTAACTGCAAAGTGGATGGGATTCTTGCAAATCCCATGCCCATTTTGCAGTAAAAACCATGCCACGAT
Organism: Leptodactylus fuscus; assembly: GCF_031893055.1. Classification (NCBI taxonomy): domain Eukaryota; kingdom Metazoa; phylum Chordata; class Amphibia; order Anura; family Leptodactylidae; genus Leptodactylus; species Leptodactylus fuscus. The sequence continues at coordinate 23,482,678 of NC_134275.1, read as the reverse complement.
TTCCAAAAACGGCACGGTTTTGGAAATCGTAGTATGTCAATTATATCTACGGAAACGGAAGCAGTTTCCCCATAGATATAATTGTAACAGTCTACAGAGGGAATTTCCATGAACTTTCTGTTTAACCCCTTCCCGCCGATGGCATTTTTTGATTTTGGTTTTTTGTTTTTGACTCCCCTCCTTCTAAACCCCATAACTTTTTTATTTCTCCACTCCCAGAGCCGTATGAGTTCTTAATTTTTGCGGGACAAATTTTTCTTCATGATGCCACCATTAATTATTCTATATAATGTACTAGGAAGCAGGAAAAAAATTCAGAATGGGGTGGATTTGAAGAAAAAATGCAGTTCTGCGACTTTCTTACGGGCATGACATGTCCCCTGTATTCTGTGTTTCGGTACAGTTCCAGGGATACCAAATTTATATGGTTTTATTTACATTTTGACCCCTTAAAAAAAATCCAAAACTGTGTTAAAAAATTTTTTTTCTAAAAGTCGCCATATTCCAACGGCCGTAACTTTTTTATACGTAAGTGTACGGGGATGCATAGGGTGTCTTTTTTTGCGGGGCCGGGTGTACTTTTTAGTTCTACCATTTTCGGGAAATGTTATTACTTTGATCACTTTTTATTCAAATTTTTATCAGAATCAAAACAGTGAAAAAACGGCGGTTTGGCACTTTTGACAATTTTTCCCGCTACGGCGTTTACCGAACAGGAAAAATATTTTTATAGATTTGTAGAGCGGGCGATTTTGGATGCGGGGATACCTAACATGTATATGTTTTACAGTTTTTAACTACTTTTATATGTGTTCTAGGGAAAGGGGGGTGATTTGAACTTTTAATACTTTTTATATTTTTTTATATTTTTTTTTACTTTTTTTTTTTTGCATTTATTAGACCCCCTAGTGGTGTTGAACCCCAGGGGGTCCGATCACTAATGCAATGCATTACAATGCTAATGCATTGCAATGCATTGCAAAAAATCATCCTTTCTTTTGCAGGATGCATAGACCAGCCTGCAAAAGAGAGAATTTGCAGACAAGCCTGGGAGCCTTGTAAAGGCTCCCGGCTGTCATGGCAACGTGACGTCGGCCCTGGAGCATGCTCCAGGAGCCGGTGATCACCGGCAAAATGGGGCGCCCATGCGCTGCCGGGAAAATGGCGCCTCCGGCGCCTTTGACCGTGGCGCCGGAGGGGTTAATGCCTCCGATCGGTCCAGGGACCGATCAGAGGCATTAGAGCCAGTTGTCTACTGCTTAAAGCAGTAGACACCTGGCGGCTATGGCGGCCGCCCGGCTCCCGGCCGGTCGCCATAGTTGAAGACCCGACATGCGCCGTACTATTACGGTGCATGTCGGGAAGGGGTTATAGTGCTGCGGGAAGAACCACGATTTGTTCCTGCCTCAGATTTCCCCACAGCGCTTTATAGCCTTGGGTCTTCCCAAGGGGCCTTAGCCCAAAGGTTGAAGGTACGGAAGACCCAAAGCAAATCCAGTAGGAGTTGTCGCAGCAAAACTACCAATTCTTGGTAGTTTCTGCTGCAGAGGCTTTTAGTGGATTGCACTTAGGGTATGTTCACTCTGAGTTTTTTGGAGTGGATTTTGACGCGGCATCTGTCTCAAAAAAAGTCTCCCTTTGACTTTAATGGGAGCCGCACGCTTCTTTTTTCCACTAGATAGTGGCGGAAAAAAGAAGCGAGCTGCCCTATCTTGCCGCAGCTCAAGGCTCCCTCCCGATTAGGCCCATTCTTTCGGCCTAATCCGGAGCCGAATGCCGCGACTGGATTTGGTTTCCGTGCGCTCTTCTCTCTGCCTTCTGATGTGATATTTTGACAGATTTCTGAGGTTTTGTGACTACTTCTAGGACTTTTCCCAATATTTCCTTTCACAAAAAGAAATATAATTTGTTACCATCTAGTCTGTCGTCTGACTGACCAATAATTGTCTGTCACATTTGGAAGGCGGTTAAACTACAAGGAGCGACAATCTTGAAGAAACATATAGATGTCAAATGAGAGACATGTATCAGATTTAAGTAGCAGAATGAGTGTGTCAGTAATGGCCATGTGGCGGTATGCTTCCTAAGTTGTGACACTATATACACTAAGGAGCACTGTTAACTTGCACATGATCCGAGTGAAGTGCTGGAAGAGCAGATGCTTATTCCCACAGGCAGCCTGCAGGAAGGACACACTCATTCTATCCTATGGAGAACAGCTGCGTCTCCTCCATTACCTGTGTATGCTGATTAGCACTTCACAGCAGCTGCTTCGTTTGCAGAAACCGATGAATGAGTGATTTGACGTCAGAAATGAGATGCAGATTTTTATCTGTGTCCTTAGATGAAATTAATTATTTGGGCAGAAAATACTTTATACAGTATAAAGAGAAGGTGACAAGCAATGGATGAGGAACAAACTGAAGCAAATGCTGAGGCTGCAAGGTTCTCAATGCTGCACCGTGTGGGTGAGGTCATAGTTAGTCCTTCTTGCGCACGACCATATAAAAAATACCGTCCACAATTCGCGGATAAACTCATCTGCATTTGCATTCTGTAGTTATTCAATATTTCATCTGCATCCGTGATGCACTTTCTATAAATATGGTCCGCGGTGCATCTGTAGTATTGGGGATTACACTGAACACGGAAGGCTAGTACTGATTGCATTTCTCTTGCATCCCTTAGCAACTCATCTGCAATTGTGGTGGAGCTATGGATGTGCATCTCTAGCTACTCCACAAATTCATCTTGTCCATAGACACAAGGCCGCAGTTAAAAAATAAAATATATATATATATATATATATATATATATATATATATATATCTTGCTTAGACCTTGGATCCCCACTGTGATCCTGGGGTCCTGAGTTCTCATTCCTCCTCACTATGGTTGTAATCTGTTCAAATTCATGAACAGGGGACTTTGGGCCTTGCAAGCAACCAAGTCCCATCTATGGGAAAATGTCCGTGTGTGGGCCTCAGGACCCAGACTGAACTCAGCCGCCTGCATAGGAGCCACTGTATCATAGTCAGTTATCATGAACTCCTGAATGGCCCGATCACTACAGTAATGAACTGACATAATGCTATCAGTTAGAGATGAGCGAACACTAAAATGTTCGAGGTTCGAAATTCGAATCGAACAGCCGCTCACTGTTCGAGTGTTCGAATGGGTTTCGAACCCCATTATAGTCTATGGGGAACAGATACTCGTTAAGGGGGAAACCCAAATCCGTGTCTGGAGGGTCACCAAGTCCACTATGACACCACAGGAAATGATGCCAACACCTCTGGAATGACACTGGGACAGCAGGGGAAGCATGTCTGGGGGCATCTAACACACCAAAGACCCTCTATTACCCCAACATCACAGCCTAACAACTACACACTTTACACATTCCAAAAAACCTCTATCAAAGTGGGAAAATACCTGGAAACCTTCTTTACTCCCCAAATGGATGGAAACAAACCCCAATTTAAGCTCAACAAACAGTAACAACCACCCCTTTAAATCACGTTCCCCATGACAACCACGGATGGAATGGGAAATCCAAAAGCCCTCACCCTTAACTGTCATTTTGAGTGTGTGTGTGTGTGTGTGTGTGTGTGTGTGTGTGATGTGGTAAGACCTTCCAAAATTCACTTTTCTAGCCCTTAACATGAGCCCTTCCAAACAAAGTTACAGGACCTTAAGCTGAGCTACCAGCAGAGATTGAGGCCCTTGGCATGAGTAGAGCCTTGCGCCAGCAGTGTTTTTGGCACTTAGGGTGAGTTGAGCCTTGTACCAGCGTGTGTCCCTTAACATCAGGCGGGCCCTAAGTTCTGCGCTTTGCACAAAAGTTCCACATTAACTAGGCTGAATGGTACAAAGATTAGTAGGCCCGAGAACCAGGAACAGGTCTTGCAATGGCTGTCGGATAACGCTTAAAGCACATTGTCCACCAGTCAGTCAGCCTCTACCTCCTCTTACCCAACAGTCTTGTCCTCCTTCCACCCAAAATTCCCAATCTTCCCAGAACAATAACCCCAACTGTCCCTGCTCCCCAGAGCTGTTCTCCCTTCCTTTGACTGTACCGCAACCTGCCCCTCCATTTCGCGATTCCACGGACCTAACAGACGAGAATCTGTGTCCAGATGCTCAAACACTAGAGTCTCCTCCATTCCATCTCCGGTCGATTTGGTGGCGGATGACCAGCAACCCACCCTCATCGACGACGATGAGACGCAGTTGCTGTCAGGGCAGCCAGTTGACATGCGCATTGTGCAGGAGGAGGAGGCGAGACAGGAGTTGGAAGAGGAGGTGGTGGATGACGAGGACACCGACCCCACCTGGACAAGGCGGATGTCAAGCTGGGAAAGTAGTGTGGATGTTGAGGCAGGTGCAGCACCAAAAAGGGTAGCTAGAGGCAGAGACATGTCCAGAGGCAGAGGTCAGCTGCTTTGCCGAAGCCAGGCCAGACCCGGAATGTCCGAAGATGTTCCCTTTTGTACCCAGCCCAGAAAAACTCCCCCATCGAGGGCACGTTTCTTGAAGGTGTAGAGTTTTTTCAAGGAATGCGCCGAGGACAGATATAGTGTCGTCTACACAATTTGCCTCTCGAAATCAAGTAGGGGCCCTGAGAAGAGCAACCTGTCCACCACTTCAATGCACCGTCATTTGGAATCCAAGCAATGGAATCAGTGGCAGGCAGCAACGGCAGGACAAACGTCGCCCGCCGTTCATGCCACTGCCTCTGCTCACAGTGCTGGCGATGCACTCCAGAGGATGAGCCAGGACATCACTTCATCTGCCTCCGCCACTTTGTTGACTTCTCCCTCATCCTCCCCTGTTTCTGTCTTATCTCCTTCTCCTGCACCATCAAAGGCACCATCAGGCGCTTCTTTACAACAACCCACCATCTCTCAGACATTGGAGCGCCGGCAGAAATACACCGCTAACCACCCACCCACGCAAGCCTAGAACGCCAACATCGCTAAACTGCTGGCCCAGGAGAGGTTGGCGTTCCGGCTTGTTGAAACTCCCGCCTTCCCGGACCTGATGGCAACTGTGGCACCTCACTATGCCGTCCCTAGCCGTCACAACTTCTCCCGGTGTGGCGTCCCCGCCTTGCACCAGCACGTGTCACTCAACATCAGGTGGGCCCTTAGTTCCGCGCTTTGCTGCAAGGTCCACTTGACCACCGACACTTGGACAAGCGCCTGTGGTCAGGGATGCTGCTTATCTTTAAGGACAGGCAGGGTGAATGTGGTGGAGTCTGGTCCCGGGGTGCAAACTGAGGTACCCTATCTCCTCTCCCAGGCCAAAATTCATGGCAGGAGTAGACTGAAACCCTACGACGCTGCAACCTCCACCCCAGCTGCTAGCGGCAAACGCTAAAACACTGGTGTGGGGAGACGTCAGCAGGCGGTGCTGAAGCTCATCAGCTTGGGGGACAGACAGCACAGTGCCTCCGAGGTCAGGGATGCCATCCTGGCTGAGATGGCATTTTTTTTTCCCTGCTACACCTGGGGCCTGGCATTTTTACGCCTGTGACAATGGCTGGAACCTGGTAGCGGCTCTGGAGCTTGCCAGCCTCCAACACGTTCCATGTTTGGCCCATGTCTAACTTAGTGGTGCAACGTTTTTTGAAAACATACCCAAATGTACCGAAGCTACTGTTGAAAATGTGGCGCTTGTGCGCCCACTTTTGCAAGTGTACAGGAGTCGCTGCTAGCCTAAAAACACTCTAGCAAGGCCTACATCTGTCCAAACACAGGCTGTTGTCCGTCATTCACACACGCTGAAACCCTACAATACCATATCTTGAGCAGGGTGTGTGAGCTGCACAGACCTTTGATGGAGTTCCATCTACAAAACCCAAGGGTTCCTCAAAGTCAGCTCCCAAAGTTTCTGCACCATGAGTTTCCAGGGGTGGCAGAGTTATGGCTAGGGGCAGAGGCATGGATAGGGATGATGTCTAGGGGCAAAAGCAGTGTGGATGTGGAGGCAAGCTAAGCAGAAAAAACTGGGGGTACAAGCAGAGGCATGGACTGGGGTGATATCTAGGGGCAAAAGCAGTGTGGATGTGGAGGCAAGCTAAGCAGCAAAAACTGGGGGTACAAGCTAAAGCATGGACTGGGGTGATGTCTAGGGGCAAAAGCAGTGTGGATGTGGAGGCAAGCTAAGCAGCAAAAACTGGGGGTACAAGCTAAGGCATGGACTGGGGTGATGTCTAGGGGCAAAAGCAGTGTGGATGTGGAGGCAAGCTAAGCAGGGAAAAAGGTGGCTAGAGGCAAAGGGATGTCCAGAGGCAGAAGACAGCTGCATGACAGAAGCTAGACCTGAGCCAGCAAGGCCCAAGATGCCCTCTTTTCTAGCTTCCTTAGATAAATTCCCCCATCGAGGCCACGTTCCTCGCTGGGGGAGATAATTTCTAAATGTATAGGTCGAGGACAAACTGAGTGTGGTTTACACACTTTGCAATGCGACTCCCCATCTCCCAGGCCTTTCATTCCAGGCTAAAGTACAGCACAACCCACCCACATGCCCAAGGCTTCAACGGCCTCATCTCAAAAATTCTGGCCCAGGAGATGTTGGGGTCCCAGCTTGTGGACACTCTGCCCTTTTTGGGCCTGCTGGCTACTGCGCCACCTCACTGTGCCGTCCACACCAGCACTTTTCCCCAAACATGAGGCGGTCCCTAAGTTCAGCGCTTTGCCCAAAAGATCCACGTGACCAGCTACGAATGGACAAGTGCATGCGGACAGGGACGCTACCTTTCAATTTTGGCACAGTGGTTGAATGTAGTTGAGGCGTGGACCGGGTCACAAAATGTGGTGGCCTGACTTGTCTCCCCACACAACATTCCTGGGAGGAGGGCTGAAACACCACCCTCCGCTGTTAAATTGACCCCAGCTACGAGCTGGAAACTCTGCAACACTGGTGTGGGGAGACGTCAGCGGGCCGTGCTGAAGCTCATCAGCTTGGGGGCCAGACAGCACACTGCCTACAAAGTGAGTCATGCCATCCTCGATGAGACGGCAATGTGGTTTTTGCCACTGCACCTGGGCCCAGGCATGTTGTCATGTGTGATAATGGCCGTAACCTGGGATCGGCTCTGTAGCTTGGCAGCCTGCAACATATTCCATGCCTGGGCCACGTTTTTAACTCATTGCTGCTAATCATTTTAAAAAGGTACCCCAATGTTCCTGAGCTACTGGTGAAAGTGTGGCGCTTGTGCGGATAGTTTTTAAAGTCTATAGTTGCCGCTGCTAGCCTCTATGCACTCCTACAACGCCTGTACCTGCTGGAACAACGGCTGTTGTGCGACGTCTCCACACTGCTGGCACTAAACATATCATGTGTTGAGCAGAGTGTGTGAGCAGCACAGACCTTTGATGTAGTTCCAACTCCAAAACCCTCGGGTTCGTCAAAGTCAACTCCCTCAGTTGCTCAACCATGAGTGGCCATGGGTGGCAGACTTATGTGAAATCCCATCCCATCCATTGCACTGGACACGAAACATCAGCATGCGCTCATCACAACTCCGGATATGGCAGCTGCGTTAAGCAGGGTGCAGGTTACAACACAGACCAGGCCCGAGCACCAGGAACAGGTGTTAGAAATACTGCAGCATCCGCCATTTCCTTCCAATTTTGGGGTTTTGGACCCGCCACCGACTTGTCTGGACCTAAGTGGGGATCATGAGACACAGTTGCCATCAGGGCAAGCTGTGGTCATGTGCGGTTTGCAGTAAGGGGGCAGTGCGCAATTGGAAGAGGAGTTGGTGGATGACGAGGCCACCGACCCCACATGGACAGGGGTGATGTCTAGGGGATAAAGCAGTGTAGATGTAGAGGGAAGCTAAATCAACAAAAAACCTGGGTAGAAGCAAAGGCATAAACTGGGGTGATGTTTAGGGGCTAAAGCAGTGTAGATGTGGAGGAAAGCTAATTCAACAAAAAAACAGGGTAGAAGCAAAGGCATAAACTGGGGTGATGTTTAGGGGTGAAAGCAGTGTAGATGTGGAGGGAAGCTAATTCAACAAAAAAACAGGGTAGAAGCAGATGCATAAACTGGGGTGATGTTTAGGGGCGAAAGCAGTGTAGATGTGGAGGGAAGCTAAGCAGCAAAAACAGTGGGTAGAAGCAAAGGCATGCAAAACTCTACCCTGTTGGAAGACTTATTCCTAGGTCTGGAACACGTTAATGGCCCCCCTGGACAAATTACTGCCACTCAGGGGCCTAGTGTCACCAGGAGGGACAAGTATAGGCGCATGTTGTGGGAATACCTGGCCGACACCAGCTCTGTCCTCTCCGATCCCTCTGTGCTCTACAGCCTACACTTATTTTCTCATCTTTTTTTCTGCACTGCACATCTCTTGCCTGCTTCCTTTGGGATCTTAGAAGTGGTGGTCCACTTCCACAGATGGTAACTTCAGTGCTGGAGTTGTCAATAGACAGTGTAACGGGAGTAGCTGAGGGATCGCTGTCTTAACCACTTTTTGGCACAAAATTAACTTCCAAAGCCAAATATGGTGCAAGTATATGATGCAAGGACACCTACACACCTATCTCTGACACATTGGGGAGTTCACCCTCATGCGCCCTTTTGGCCTGCACCATCATGCGCCTCTTCCCAGCCACTCCACATTTCCCAAGCTTTTCATTGCAGGCAGAAGTACAACACAACCCACCCCCATGCCCAAGCCTTTAACAGCCTTATCGATAAACTGCTGGCCCTGGAGATGTTGGTGTTTGTTTATGCTTCTGGATACCCAGGCCTTCCGTCAGCAGATGGCAGCTGGGGCACCTCCCTATGCTGGGCCTAGCCGTTACTATTTCTCTTGGTGTGCTGTCCCTGCCTTGCGCCTGCATGTGTCCCATAACATCAGTCGGGCCCAGAGCTCTGCGCTTTGCTGCAAGGTCCACTTGACCACCGACACATGGACAAGCGCCTGTGGTCAGGGATGCTGCAGTGCTTATCTTTAATGACAGGCAGGGTGAATGTGGTGGAGTCTGGTCCCCGGGTGCAAACTGGGGTGGCCTATCTCCTCTCCCAGGCTAAAATTCATGGCAGGAGTAGACTGAAACCCTACAATGCTGCAACCTCCACCCCAGCTACTAGCGGCAAACACTGTAACACTGGCGTGGGGAGATGTCAGCAGGCCGTGCTGAAACTGATCAGCTTGGGGGACAGACAGCACAGTGCCTCCGAGGTCAGGGATGCCATCCTGGCTGAGATGGCATTTTTTTTTCCCTGCTACACCTGGGGCCTGGCATTTTTGCGCCTGTGATAATGGCTGGAACCTGGTAGCAGATCTGGAGCTTGCCAGACTCAAACACGGTCCACGCATGGCCCACGTTTTTCAACTTGTTGGTGCCATGTTTCTTTGAAACCTACACCATTGTGCCTGATATACAGGTCAAAGTGGGGGCATTTTCGTAAGTGAGAACTAGCCTCTGCTAGGCAGAAAACATTCAGAGCACACTCCTCTCATCTTCGCACCGTTGGCTGGCGGAGGAAGACGAGGGGGTTGGAGTGGCATCTGATGTCCCTGTCCCACACGAGGCTAGAGGGTGCACTTCAGTGCATCCCATTGCTTCACCACAAATGGTGTGAAGGGGAGTGGAAAATGGAGGAAATGGAGAGTGACCCTTACAGTTGGGGCCAGCAAAGGCATGCCAAGTAACACACTGGCACACATGGCTGACTTCATCTTGGGTTGCTTTTCAACACATATTTCACATAATGAAGAACAAATAATACTGGATTTTTACAAGCCTCGAACCCCGGTCTAGGTCTAATGTCTGTTCCTTTCTTATATTAGGGGAGAGGGAAAAAAAATTACTTCAGTGATACGTTTAGCGTACATAGACTGACTATTAATGTGTATCCCACTTAGTGTTGTTAGGGTTACACACCGTCACAACCTGGCTAAAGCTTCTATAGCTGTTAATAAAGTCAACATAACTTTACGGTATCCAAAAAGACAGCTGGTACCGACAGAGAGCAAGACAAATGTCAACCGAAGCTGTGAGCTCTGAACACCCACAGTGACTTTGGCGTCATCATCATTATAAGGGAGCGGGTGGTAATAAATAACTTGGCAGTGCCTAAAACCCAAAAAGCTTATACAACTATATTTACATTAAGATACACAAATGACACTTTTTAGTAGCATGTCATGAGACAAGCTGATAAGATCTTCCTTTGTGCAGTGCTATTTGAAAGTTAAACGCTGCCTTTATTTTAATTCTGGAGAAGGTGCAGACATTAGATTTAGAACATGTTGTCTTCATTGTCCAAATCCTCTATATAGGTAATGTGTTTTTCGGGCCGAGCTGTCTGGGAACGAGCTGGTGCAGCACTGACAACCTGGGTGAATATGGCAAGAGCCTGAGATGTAGGGTGAATGAATCCCCAAATTATTTGGGGAATTTCCACTCAGAAACTGGCACTATATACCAGTAGCAAAAATTGTGGGTGCACGTAACCCCAATATATTCTTTGAATTCCCAGTCAGACAATGGCACTATATACCAGTAGCAAAAATTGTGGGTGCACGTAACCCCAATATATTCTTTGAATTCCCAGTCAGACAATGGCACTATATACCAGTAGCAAAAATTGTGGGTGCACGTAACCCCAATATATTCTTTGAATTCCCAGTCAGACAATGGCACTATATAGCAGTAGCAAAAATTGTGGGTGCACGTAACCCCAATATATTCTTTGAATTCCCAGTCAGAAACTGGCACTATATACCAGTAGCAAAAATTGTGGGTGCACGTAACCCCAATATATTCTTTGAATTACCAGTCAGAAACTGGCACTATATACCAGTAGCAAAAATTGTGGGTGCACGTAACCCCAATATATTCTTTGAATTCCCAGTCAGACAATGGCACTATATAGCAGTAGCAAAAATTGTGGGTGCACGTAACCCCAATATATTCTTTGAATTCCCAGTCAGAAACTGGCACTATATACCAGTAGCAAAAATTGTGGGTGCACATAACCCCAATATATTCTTTGAATTAGCAGTCAGAAACTGGCACTATATGGCAGTAGCAAGAAATGAGGGTATTTGTAACCCCAATATATTCTTTGAATTCCCGGTCAGACAATGGCACTATATACCAGTAGCAAAAATTGTGGGTGCACGTAACCCCAATATATTCTTTGAATTCCCAGTCAGACAATGGCATTATATACCAGTAGCAAAAATTGTGGGTGCACGTAACCCCAATATATTCTTTGAATTCCCAGTCAGACAATGGCACTATATACCAGTAGCAAATATTGTGGGTGCACGTAACCCCAATATATTCTTTGAATTCCCAGTCAGAAACTGGCACTATATACCAGTAGCAAAAATTGTGGGTGCACGTAACCCCAATATATTCTTTGAATTACCAGTCAGAAACTGGCACTATATACCAGTAGCAAAAATTGTGGGTGCACGTAACCCCAATATATTCTTTGAATTCCCAGTCAGACAATGGCACTATTTACCAGTAGCAAAAATTGTGGGTGCACGTAACCCCAATATATTCTTTGAATTCCCAGTCAGAAACTGGCACTATATACCAGTAGCAAAAATTGTGGGTGCACGTAACCCCAATATATTCTTTGAATTCCCAGTCAGACAATGGCACTATATACCAGTAGCAAAAATTGTGGGTGCACGTAACCCCAATATATTCTTTGAATTCCCAGTCAGACAATGGCACTATATAGCAGTAGCAAAAATTGTGGGTGCACGTAACCCCAATATATTCTTTGAATTCCCAGTCAGAAACTGGCACTATATACCAGTAGCAAAAATTGTGGGTGCACGTAACCCCAATATATTCTTTGAATTACCAGTCAGAAACTGGCACTATATACCAGTAGCAAAAATTGTGGGTGCACGTAACCCCAATATATTCTTTGAATTCCCAGTCAGACAATGGCACTATATACCAGTAGCAAAAATTGTGGGTGCACGTAACCCCAATATATTCTTTGAATTCCCAGTCAGACAATGGCACTATATAGCAGTAGCAAAAATTGTGGGTGCACGTAACCCCAATATATTCTTTGAATTCCCAGTCAGAAACTGGCACTATATACCAGTAGCAAAAATTGTGGGTGCACATAACCCCAATATATTCTTTGAATTAGCAGTCAGAAACTGGCACTATATGGCAGTAGCAAGAAATGAGGGTATTTGTAACCCCAATATATTCTTTGAATTCCCGGTCAGACAATGGCACTATATACCAGTAGCAAAAATTGTGGGTGCACGTAACCCCAATATATTCTTTGAATTCCCAGTCAGACAATGGCATTATATACCAGTAGCAAAAATTGTGGGTGCACGTAACCCCAATATATTCTTTGAATTCCCAGTCAGACAATGGCACTATATACCAGTAGCAAATATTGTGGGTGCACGTAACCCCAATATATTCTTTGAATTCCCAGTCAGAAACTGGCACTATATACCAGTAGCAAAAATTGTGGGTGCACGTAACCCCAATATATTCTTTGAATTACCAGTCAGAAACTGGCACTATATACCAGTAGCAAAAATTGTGGGTGCACGTAACCCCAATATATTCTTTGAATTACCAGTCAGAAACTGGCACTATATACCAGTAGCAAAAATTGTGGGTGCACGTAACCCCAATATATTCTTTGAATTCCCAGTCAGACAATGGCACTATTTACCAGTAGCAAAAATTGTGGGTGCACGTAACCCCAATATATTCTTTGAATTACCAGTCAGAAACTGGCACTATATACCAGTAGCAAAAATTGTGGGTGCACGTAACCCCAATATATTCTTTGAATTCCCAGTCAGACAATGGCACTATATACCAGTAGCAAAAATTGTGGGTGTATATAGCCCCAATTCTATTGCTAGGGGACTTGCAGGGTATTTCTGAGGTGAAGGTGGGGGGGCACACCGTTGGAACGGGGATTTGGGGTGTATATATGCGGTATACGGGAATACACTGTCAGTGTGTTCCATTCAGGATCCTGGGAAAGCTGGGTTGCGGCGATTGAGCCCGTCAGTGCCACGTTACACTGACAAGCTTCTCCCTGGAATTGAAGTTATATGTAACCCCAATATATTCTTTGAATTCCCAGTCAGACAATGGCACTATATGGCAGTAGCAAAAATAGTGGGTGTATATAGCCCCAATTCTATTGCTAGGGGACTTGCAGTGTATTTCTGGGGTGAAGGTGGGGGGGCACACCGTTGGAACGGGTATCGGGGGTATATATAGGGTATACGGGAATACACTGTCAGTGTATTCCATTCAGGATCCGCGGAAAGCTGGGTTGCGGCGATTGAGCCCGTCAGTGCCACGTTACACTGACAAGCTTCTCCCTGGAATTTAGCTCTTATAAGAGCTGTTGGTTGTCTTCTCCTTCCTATCCTAGCCTGTCCCTGCCTACCCAGAATCTAAGCCCTAGCTAACTGGACGGAAACCTCCGTCCCCGGTGAATTGCAAGCTCAGAATGACGCGAACCTGGGCGTCGCTGTTCTTTTAAATTAGAGGTCACATGTTTTCGGCAGCCAATGGGTTTTGCCTACTTTTTTCAACGTCACCGGTGTCGTAGTTCCTGTCCCACCTACCCTGCGCTGTTATTGGAGCAAAAAAGGCGCCAGGGAAGGTGGGAGGGGAATCGAGTAATGGCGCACTTTACCACGCGGTGTTCGGTTCGATTCGATTCGAACATGCCGAACAGCCTAATATCCGATCGAACATGAGTTCGATAGAACACTGTTCGCTCATCTCTACTATCAGTTCATTAGTGTAGCGATCGGGTCGTTCAGAATCTCCCTGCAACTGACTATAATGCAGTAGCTCTTATTCACACAGCCAAGTTCAGTCCAGGTCCTACCACCCACACTTGGAACGTTTCCAACAGATGGGACTTGATCATGTGCATAGATGATACATATCCATTGCGGGTTGACCTCAAATATAAATGCAGTTTTGCTGTGGTTTTTAGGCAGTTGTCTAGCATCCCAGTGCAAGCACTCGTAGATGCCCAGGGAGGCTTAACACTAGGATGTGCCCAAGGGGACACCACAACCACCATCATACACCCCAATGGCCCGTTTTGCACTGAGGATCATTGAAGGGTCTGGAGAAATTCTTGCCACTGTGATTACAACTAGTACTCTGAACCTCCTTGGCTTTCCTCCCATGGCTGCAGCAGTTGCAGTGAAAATATAGATTTTACATACAGTACCTGTAAAAACTACAAGCATTTATTTATTATCTGTCCTTTTTGGCCATATTTTTTTGCAGGTACAACTTTTATTGTGGCTAAGTTCCCATGTAGTGTCCCGCGGACCCTTTTTGCGCTGCATTGTGGTTTTTCCAGCAGTGCAATTCACATAATGGGTGAGTTCACACTGAGTATACGCCAGATTATTCTGAACGTAAAACACGTTCAGAATCAGCGGCGTATAAAGCAGTTCCCATTCATTTCTATGGGAGCCGGCATACGAACGCTCCCCATTGAAATGAATGGGCTGCTTTTTTCACTACGAGCACTCCCATTGAAGTGAATGGGAAATGCCCGCGTGTACGGTTAGCTCTGCTCATGCCGAGCCATACACACGGGCACTTTCCATTCACTTCAATGGGAGTGCTCGTAGTGAAAAAAGCAGCCCATTCATTTCTATGGGGAGCGCTCGTATGCCGGCTCCCATAGAAATGAATGGGAACTGCTTTATACGCCGCTGATTCTGAACGTGTTTTACTTTCAGAATAAGCTGGCGTATACTCAGTGTGAACTCACCCTTATAGTAATTTTTATGGTGGTCACACAACTGCTGGGCTGGAAGGCGAGCTGCATCATGGCAATGGTGTGTACACAGGACTCCCTTCCCATCACACATGTAATCTGATTTCATGGATCCCTCATATACAATCTAGTGAAGGATCCAGGACCTCAGCCTGAGAAATAGCAAGTTCTATTTTTTTCTCAGATCATTCACAATGACCTTGAAAGCAATAGTCATGCGAACAGATCTGTTAAAGTCTATGGGCCCGGGTGCTGTCCACTAATGCATCAGCTAACACACTGGTCATGAACCCTATGGTGGGAATGAGACCTAAGGCGTTGCGGAAACACAATTTTTTTGCTGCACCAAAGTCAAAGCCAAGAATTGCTGCAAAAGGAAAGGGAAATACAAAGTAAGTGCTTGTACATATCCCTTCTGTTCAAACCACTCCTGGCTTTGGCTCAAAAAAAGAGCAAAATCAGACACAAAAAAGCTGTGTTTTTGCAATGTGGGGCCTAAACCATGTGCTAACCAGCTCCCATGAATGAATGGCACAGTTGGCGCATGGAGGACACACAGATTTTCTGTGAAATGCAATGTGGAAAAAAACGTGAGCATTGCCGCCGCAATATTTCCCACAGCGCCTTTTTGCTGCGGCCTGCTAACTAGCGTCTTAACCTAATAAAGGATGGATGTAAGTGAAGTGTTTGTGGGTCCTTATCACATAAGAATTGTCGTGTTGTATAGTAAATCTCTAGAGGCAGGCGGCCTTCACATATTTTTAACAAGAAAACATCAAGTGAATCTTTTTCTTCTGCTTGCGTTTTAATACATTGCTGATTTTGTCAATTTTTAATTGGCTGTATTCAGTCGATCTCTGTTGACACTGTTTTGGGTTAGCAGCATTTTATCTCTCTGCCTATCGTGCAGGAAAATTGTGCTGAGTATATGTCGCACTCTGCTCCAATAATTTTGAACAAATATATCAAAAACAGTTTACAGTATTTTACTTAAAATGTACGTGACTTTATAGCTTTGGATTACTGTGTTTGCTTCCATTGTTGTCAGGACAGATACAAACACAAAGTCTTCTCTTTCTGGCAACTGGGGCGCGCGTATCACATTGAAACCAATAAGGAAAAAAGCAGCCCATTCATTTCAATGGGGAGCGCACGTATGCCGACTTCCATTGAAATGAATGGGATCTGCTTCGTACGCGCTGATTCTGAATGTGTTTTACGTTCAGAATCAGCTCAGCGTGTACTTAGTGTGAATGCACCCTAACAGTGTTAAATTCAAGGATTTCTGCACTGGCAAAAGATGTGCTACAATTATTAAGGGGTACATTTTGGGTGATCCATGTATCAGAAACCAAACTCCAGAAAGTAGCTAAAGTAGATTTCAGATATTACCTATATTAGTATTCAGATAGAAGTAATCATATATGTGCAGGGAAGTAAGTCCCAACGTTTACCCACTATTACGTTCTCAACCTTACCATGCTGACTTGCTAGAAAAGTGTTCTTCATGGCCTAAAATAGTGCAACATCACAGAAGACAACAAAAATCATTGAATTTTTTTCCCCAATGACTTTTCATTGTTTTTTCTTTGTTTTATTCTGTGATAAGTTATCACACTGCAGCAGTTTAAATGATTGCAGATGTTGGCCATTTGGCTGTTCATAGGCCATTTGTACATCAAATGTTTAATAGTAGTAAAGGAAACCAGCTGCATCCAAGATGGTAATGAACAAATTCCACGATAGGTAAAATTTAACTTTTATTCGTATCATAAATAAAAAGTTACATAGTAACTGTTTTGATTAGCCAATCGTTCTAAGCGATGCGTTTCGGGAGCATATTGTCCCTTCCTCTCGGCTCAGCTATCAACTCAAACTAAAAACCCTTATGAACATGTAGATCGGCTAACCACACTCCTGGTGTCTATTCATTAACTCCTTCAACCAGTGAAATATCATAGTTCACATATGGCTATCTAATTGTCTAGATGTATCACATGAATAAGTAAATTTCAAATTAATATTATTGCAGTTTAAATATGATATGAAATCTTGGATAACAGTTTGATGACCCTGCCAGATGACCAACACGTCGTCTATATATCAGCCATACCACACGATGTTGTCGAAGTACGGATTATTTAACGAAAAAATAAATGCCTCCTCCCACCATGACAAAATTAATAATTGACGTAGTATTAATAAGAAATGTTGATTATAATATGAATATGGTGATTGATTCTCCACTTTTTCATGATATGAGATATGACGTGGTCATGTGATTCGGCTATAGTGAGGTTAGGTGATCGGACACATGATCGTGTTATTGGTATACACTGTAGGAACTTGTTGGATTATAACTAGTTATGGATATGAGATGTATCTTTGAGAGGGAAGAGATATCTTCTCTTTTGATTTTTTTCTACCAGTAAGCTATGTTTATGATGTATAATAGGAAGTGTAGAGCTAGGCATTGGATAGGGTTGTTTATATGTATTAGGGTTATATACTGCGCTGTTACGCGGTATTTCATGCGGTAGTTATATTCCGTTGATATTATGGGTATTGATTAAGATAAGATAAGATAATCCTTTAATAGTCCCACAGTGGGGAAATTTCAGTATGTTTCAGCTGCATAGTAATACAGATACATGGTAATACACAGTAAATATTACAGAAGTAGTAGACACACATATGCTGAGAAAGATATACTAGGAGTCCTAAGGAACAGAGCAGTTACGGAACAGAGAAAAAAGAAGGAGGACATTCATAATCATTAGTTCTCTGTGCGGAGTGTCTCCGCTTGGTCTGATGTAGATTATACAGCCTGGTCGTGGTTGGAAGGAAGGACTTGCGATAGCGCTCCTTCTCACACTTGGGGTGAAGCAGACGGTCACTTACAGTGCTGCCAAGTGCCATCAAGGTCCCATACATGGGGTGGGATTTGTTCTCCCGCATGGAGGTCACCACGGACAGTATCCTTCTGTCACCCACCACCTGTACTGGGTCCAAGGGGCTCCCCAGGACAGAGCTGGCCCTCCTGATCAGCCTGTCAAGTCTATTTCTGTCCCTGGTTGATATACTGCTCCCCCAGCAGGCCACACCGAAAAAGATTGCTGAGGCAACCACAGAGTTGAAGAAGGCCCTAAGAAGTGTCCCCTGGACTCCGAAGGCCCTCAGCCTCCTGAGCATGTAGAGTCTGCTGTGGCCC
The DNA here is from genome assembly GCF_031893055.1 of Leptodactylus fuscus. Classification (NCBI taxonomy): domain Eukaryota; kingdom Metazoa; phylum Chordata; class Amphibia; order Anura; family Leptodactylidae; genus Leptodactylus; species Leptodactylus fuscus. Next base: position 23,464,665 of record NC_134275.1, on the reverse strand, counting down.
TTTCTGAGCAGCGCCTCCAAGTGGTCAGCCCAGTCAAATTTATTATTGAGGAGCACACCCAGATACTTATAGGTCCTGACTATCTCAATGCATGTTCCGTGGATCTCCACCGGGGTCGGAGCACTCCTCCGTTTCCCAAAGTCCACCACCATCTCCTTGGTCTTCCCAGCATTATTATGCATAAATGACTACTAGTATGGTATATTGCAATAATATTGAATGTTATCAGGTCAATTAGATATGCCATAGCCATATGTGAACTATGATATTTCACTGGAGTTGAAGGAGTTAATGAATAGACACCAGGGGTGAGGTTAGCCGATCTACATGTTTATGAGGGTTTTTAGTTTGAGTTGATAGTTGAGGAAGGGACAATATGTTCCCAAAATGCGTCGTTTAGAATGATTGTCTAATCAAAATAGTTACTATGTAATTTTTTATTTATGGATACGAATAAAACTTAAATTTTACTTACCGTGGAATTTGTTCATTACCATCTTGGATTCAGCTGGTATCCTTTACTACTATCAAACATTTGTGATTGACGGGTTGGAGTTCACCTGCACACCATGCTCTTCAAGAGAAGTTTATTTTTTGAAGTTATACGGTGAGCTGAAACATACATACTTGCTTGCTACATTTGTACATCAGGCAGCTTCAGCCACTAAGGGTAAGTTCACACAGGGATTTTTGGACCGGAACCTGAGGTGGAGGCCATCTGTGGTTCCAGACAAAAAAAACGGGTAGCCACGACTGAATGCTGGGGCACTGCATCGGCATCGAGTCGCACACTCTGATCCAGATTAGGCCCAATGAATGGGCCTAGGCAGAGTAGGGAGTGTCTTCAGGCCGAATAGCAAGGCGAATCGGCCTGAAGAATGAGCATCCATCTCGCTTGTTTTTCCGGGAGCCAGAAGAAACGGCTCCCAGAATAAAGACCTTTTTAGGCGGATACGGCCTCAAAATCCTGACCAAAAAATCCAGTGTAGACTGCTGCACTTGTGAACCGAGAGCAAGGCAGGTGGTTTGGACGCACTTGTGGGGGTCAAGTTCAGAGACAAAAATGTATTCACTACAGGTCAATAAAGGCAAGTTAAAGATAAAATAACAAGAAGAAGGACAAGCAAAATACACAGTATAGATTTTGCAATGGTTTCCACTTTTACTATATCCAATTCTGCAGTATGGAAACTTGCAATGTATGGACCGCTTGCAATCTGTAGAAGCGCGTGGTGGGGCCCAAAGTCCTTCCTTTCTTTTATAGTGAAGCGTCTTCTCCTCACGGTTATCACGATATCTAAAGTAATGAAATCCCCCCCCCCCCAGCAGGCAGGGAAACCAAATGGATGCAATGGAGTCCAACAGCAGATAACACTTATTATAATACTGTGTGCAGGGGCCACTTTTGGGCATAATAGAGCGCGCAGGAATGTGTAGGAGGGGGTTGGTTGAGGTCTTCAACGTCGGACGGGGGGCCCCATGTCATAAGTTCGCCACGGGGCCCCACCATTCCTAGTTACGCCACTGGTGCTGAGTGTTATCTGCTGTTGGACTCCATTGCATCCATAGTGGACCTTGCACACAGTATTATGTCCCATAGTGGCCCCTGCACACAGTATTATTTCCCTTAGTGGCCCCTGCACACACTATTATGTCCCTTAGTGGCCCCTCCACACAGTATTATCCCCCATAGTGGCCCCTGCACACAGTATTATCCCCCATAGTGGCCCCTGCACACAGTATTATTCCCCATAGTGGCCCCTTCACACAGTATTATCCCCCATAGTGGCCCCTGCACACAGTATTATCCCCCATAGTGGCCCCTGCACACAGTATTATTCCCCATAGTGGCCCCTTCACACAGTATTATCCCCCATAGAGGCCCCTGCACACAGTATTTTTACCCCATAGTGGCTCCTGCACACAGTATTATGCCCCACTGTGGACACCCATAAACAATTATTATACTCTGGGGTCTTTTCAGACCCCAGAGTATAATAATCGGAGACCCAGGGGGAGAAAAACATTAAAAAAAACTCTGTTACTCATGTATCTCCCGACTCCTATGCTGTTGGCCTCCACTGTAGTCCATCTTCAATGACACACCACAGAAGTCAAACCTACTGGCCTATAGTTTCCAGGTTCACTTTTACACCCCTTTTTGAAAATCGGCACTACATTTGCTATGCACCAATCCTGTTGAACAGACCCAGTCATTAATAAATCCTTAAATATTAGATACGAGGGTCTATCTATGACCATGCCTAATTCCCTTAGAACTCAAGGGTGTATTCCATCTGGACCGGGCGATTTCTCTATTTTAGTGTTTTGCAGGCGCCGCCGTACTTCTTCCTGGGTTAAGCAGGTGAAATTTAATTGAGAGTTAACATTACCCCTAATCATGCTGCTGGCCAATGGATATTCTTGTGTAAACACTGTAGAGAAGAAGGCATTTAATACTTGTGCTTTTTCCTCATCCTCCTCCACCATTACACCCAGATTATTTTTGAGAGTGCCCACATTGTCAGTTTTTATTCTCTTATTGTTTATGTAATTGAAAAATATTTTCGGATTATTTTAACTTTCCTTGGCAATTTTTCTCTCAGCCTCAATATTCGCCTCCTTTATTTGTCTTTTGCACACTTTAATTTTCTCCTTATAGTTTTTTAATGCTGTGTTTCTACTTTCTTGTTTTAGTACTTTAAATGCTTCCTTTTTATCCCTCATTGCATTCTGTACCGTTTTATTTAGCCATATTGGTTTTCTATTGCACACCGGCAGTGAGAGACCAGGGAGGTGCCATCCAAAAGGAGGAAGCCTGCAAGTTAGAGAGGTAAGTATAATGGGGTCAAGGGTTGGGCTGAGTAGATATGGAAGAGCTAGTAGTGGGTGGGATAGCTAGAGAGACAAGGATGGAGTGTTTGAGAGGGAGGGAAAGAGGAAGGCAGGGAGTGAGGTGAGAAGGAACTAGTGTAGAAGTTTCAGAGCAGGAAGCTGAACCTAGTAAACAAATGTAGAAGATACTAGGAGCTCCCAGACACCCAGAAATCACACAAAACACTGCTAAATGTATATAGGCGCAGGGGCCACATGGTGGTTCAGTGGTTAGCAGTGCAGCCTTGCAGCGCTGGGTCTTGGTGTTCAAATCCTGCCAAAGGTAAAAAAACATCTGCAAGGAGTTTGTAAGTTCTCCCCATGTTTGCATGGATTTCTATCCCATCTTCCAAAAAAACATACTGTTAGGGAAAAAATGTACATTGTGAGCCCTATGTAGGGCTCACAATTTAAAAAAAAATAAAAAATAAAAAGTGTATAGGTGCATTTATTATCCCATTAATAGCACTAACAGACCTTTTTTAAGAACATTTTTTGCCTGGAAAATCCCTTTAAGGGCCATGTGCATAAAGTTATCCAGTGCATTGTCAGTTTCATCAAGGCTTGAAATTCTCTGTCACTTTATGTCCTATATATTAAGAAACAGGGTTGAGGACACTTCTCAGACATATACAGCTCCAGTAGCAAATGAGACCAATGCAATCCCTATTGTAATGTCAGTGCTTCAAAGCGGCTCACGTTTTTTTTCAGAGTCCTTTAAAATCATTGTGGATTTATTATCCCAAACATCTCTTTTAGGTGATGTCTATGAACAACAGTTCAGCCCCATCTTTTAATAATATTTCACCAAAACCACTTCATTACAGTCGTTGGCATTATAGCAAATTTTCAAAGAATCCTGCACAAGCAAAAAAATATCAAAACCAAAAATAGCAAACAGGCGAATGACAGCAATTGTATTCAGAAATTCCTTTTGGGATTACAAATCCTGCGGAGATAATCAGAACTATTTCAGTAGCTGCGGGCTGTGAAATTCTAATAAAAGAGCATTTAGATGGGATAGAGAAGGCCTGTGTCATATCTGCACATTTAAGCCAGGCCAACATATGCAGTTTCTATAATGCTGAAATCACTAGCTATAAGATGATACTTTTTGCACTATTTATGTAACATTTGGAAAATCTATTCTGTCATTTGGTGCCAGCTAAATAATGCTATTAGTCTAAGAAGGAAGGATCAAAATGATGTCGTTAATAAAGTAGCAGCGCAGGGATTGGCAGGTTTTAGCAAACTAAAGGGTGCAGTAATTCAATAATGATTATATTAGTGATTTTAAGATACCGCATATACTCGAGTATAAGCAGACCCGAGTATAAGCCGAGGCCCCTAATTTTACCACAAAAAACTGGGAAAACTTATTGACTCGAGTATAAGCTGAGGAGGGGGGGGGGGGGGGGGAATGCAGCAGCTACTGGGAAATTTCAAAAATTAAAATGGTCGGAGTTTTTGGGTGCAGTAGATGCTGGGGAAGGGGAGGGGGTGTTTTGGTTGTCTGTCTGCCCCTTCCTTGAGCTTGAGGACTGTCCCCCCCCCCCCACGTGGAATTCAGCTTGGCTGAATATAGGGGATCTGCAGTGCTCCTATTAACCCCTTCCTGACGGAACAGGAGCACTGCAGATCCCCTATATTCAGTAGACACAGGGATACCTAATGTGTATGTGTTTCACAGTCAATTTCTACTTGTGTATGTATTCTAGGGAAGGTGAGAGTGATTTACAACTTTTATTTATTTATTTATTTATTTTTTTAATCTTCATTTTTGCACTGTTTTATGGGAGGTTCTATAAATTGATATTGTGGCTGATCATAGATCCCCCCCCTCCCTCCTAAAATAAATAAAATAAATATATTTTTTTTTTTTTTTGCTGACTCGAGTATAAGCCGAGGGGGGCTTTTTCAGCACAAAAACTAGGCTGAAAAATTCGGCTTATACTCAAGTATATACACTCACCGGCCACTTTATTAGGTACACCATGCTAGTAACGGGTTGGACCCCCTTTTGCCTTCAGAACTGCCTCAATTCTTCGTGGCATAGATTCAACAAGGTGCTGGAAGCATTCCTCAGAGATTTTGGTCCATATTGACATGATGGCATCACACAGTTGCCGCAGATTTGTCGGCTGCACATCCATGATGCGAATCTCCCGTTCCACCACATCCCAAAGATGCTCTATTGGATTGAGATCTGGTGACTGTGGAGGCCATTGGAGTACAGTGAACTCATTGTCATGTTCAAGAAACCAGTCTGAGATGATTCCAGCTTTATGTCATGGCGCATTATCCTGCTGAAAGTAGCCATCAGATGTTGGGTACATTGTGGTCATAAAGGGATGGACATGGTCAGCAACAATACTCAGGTAGGCTTTGGCGTTGCAACGATGCTCAATTGGTACCAAGGGGCCCAAAGAGTGCCAAGAAAATATTCCCCACACCATGACACCACCACCACTAGCCTGAACCGTTGATACAAGGCAGGATGGATCCATGCTTTCATGTTGTTGATGCCAAATTCTGATCCCTACCATCCGAATGTCGCAGCAGAAATCGAGACTCATCAGACCAGGCAACGTTTTTCCAATCTTCAATTGTCCAATTTCGATGAGCTTGTGCAAATTGTAGCCTCAGTTTCCTGTTCTTAGCTGAAAGGAGTGGCACCCGGTGTGGTCTTCTGCTGCTGTAGCCCATCTGCCTCAAAGTTCGACGTACTGTGCGTTCAGAGATGCTCTTCTGGCTACCTTGGTTGTAACGGGTGGCTATTTGAGTCACTGTTGCCTTTCTATCAGCTCGAACCAGTCTGGCCATTCTCCTCTGACCTCTGGCATCAACAACGCATTTCCGCCCACAGAACTGCCGCTCACTGGATGTTTTTTCTTTTTCGGACCATTCTCTGTAAACCCTAGAGATGGTTGTGCGTGAAAATCCCAGTAGATCAGCAGTTTCTGAAATACTCAGACCAGCCCTTCTGGCACCAACAAAGGCACTCAAATCACCTTTCTTCTTCATACTGATGCTCGGTTTGAACTGCAGGAGATTGTCTTGACCATGTCTACATGCCTAAATGCACTGAGTTGCCGCCATGTGATTGGCTGATTAGAAATTAAGTGTTAACGAGCAGTTGGACAGGTGTACCTAATAAAGTGGCCGGTGAGTGTAGTTTTCACCATATGGGCATATTGCTTTTGTTACACTGTAGAAAAAAAAACAAAACTATGTATTTTTCCTTTTTAAAATTTCTAATGTATTCGTTTTGGAGGCGAATTTAGACTTGACACATATGCATTTATTCATGTACAAATGATAAGAAAAGTGCTTTAGGGATCTGCTTAGGCTCACCTAGGATTTGTTTAAATTCTCGACTGCTGAGCACTTTTCCTTGAATTTGCATATGAATAAAGCAATGTCCATGGAGTTACTTGCAGAATCCCACAGACCCCATATCATGGGAGCTGAAAGTTTCCACCGTTTTTTATACTGAAACCAGCAGGATTTGTCTCTCTGCTGATTCTAAGCGGAATCTGAGATGGAGTCTCCTATGGAGACTTGAAGGCAAGTGTGATCCTAGTGTTAGAAAAAATACTTTGTGATAGTAAAATAAACTATATTTTGCTTACTTCCAGTGAATAAGGATCAGTCCATGGTCATGTGATATACGGTCCATGGTCATGTGATGGACACACAGATAAACAGCTCGTTACCAGGCCAGTAATCATTACTGTGCTGTGACTATAATGAGCTATGCCCCTACATGTTCATGGCATGACCATTGGCCATATAACACATGAGCATGGACTGATCCTTATGATGACTGATGGCAGGCTAAAATCAAATGAGCATGTCCAGCTTCAGTTCAGTATCCAGACCTAGTATATGTTGGCAGAATGCAAGTACACACAGCAGGATAAACTAAATACCAAAATGTTCAGGGTGACAGTGCATTAGATGATGAAAGTCATTGGGCATTTCAGACCTGCTGACAGATCATCTTTAAAGGGGCTCTATCACTAGGAAAAGTCATTTTTAACTAATCGCACCTTTGCATAGCCTTTAGAAATGCTACTTCACACTTACCTTTAGTATGTAGATTGCCTCAGTGGTTTCTGAATAAGTCCGTTTTTATTCATATGCTAATTAGACTGGTGCACGATAGATTGTGCACAACTCTCCCTGTTGTTTCCTATGGGAGACTGCTGCTGCTGATGATGACTCAGCTTCCTGTTTCCTTCACACACGTAGGAGATAATAGGAAAGAGGAGGCTGCTGGGAACTTCCTGAGCTGGCTGGAAGCTCATTAGCATATGAATAAAAACGGACTTATTCAGAAACCACTGAGGCAATTTACATACTAAAGGTAAGTGTGAAGTAGCATTTCTAAAGCCTATGCAAGGATGTGATTAGTTAAAAATGACTTTTCCCAGTGATAGAGCCCCTTTAACCCCTTCCCGACATGCGCCGTAATAGTACGGCGCGTGTCGGGTCTGAAACTATGGCGACCGCCCGGGAGCCGGGCGGCCGTCATAGCCGCCGGGTGTCTACTGCTTTAAGCAGTAGACAACCGGCTCTAATGCCTCCGATCAGTCCCCGGACCGATCGGAGGCATTAACCCCTCCGGCGCTGCTGTCAAAGGCGCCGGAGGCGCCATTTTCCCGGCGGCGCATGGGCGCCGCCATTTTGGCAGGGATCGCCGGCTCCTGGAGCATGCTCCAGGGCCGACCCCCCATTGCCATGACAGCCGGGAGCCTTGTTAAAGGCTCCCAGCCGGTCTGCAAATTCTCTCTTTTGCAGGCTGGTGTATACAGAGAGATGATGATTTTTTGCAATGCATTGCAATGCATTAGCATTGTAATGCATTGCATTAGTGATCAGACCCCCTGGGGTTCAGCACCCCTAGGGGGTCTAATAAATGCAAAAAAAAAATTAAAAAAAAAGTTAAAAAAAATATAAAAGAATATAAAAAGTATTAAAAGTTCAAATCACCCCCCTTTCCCTAGAACAAATATAAAAGTAGTTAAAAACTGTGAAACATATACATGTTAGGTATCCCCGCGTCCGAAATCGCCCGCTCTACAAATCAATAAAAATATTTTTCCTGTTCGGTAAACGCCGTAGCAGGAAAAATAGTCAAAAGTGCCAAACCGCTGTTTTTTCGCTGTTTTAATTCTGATAAAAATTTGAATAAAAAGTGATCAAAGCAATAACATTTCCCGAAAATGGTAGAACTAAAAAGTACACCCGACCCCGCAAAAAAAGACGCCCTATGCATCCCCGTACACCTATGTATAAAAAAGTTACGGCCGTCGGAATATGGCGACTTTTAGAAAAAAATTTTTTTAACACCGTTTTGGAATTTTTTTTAGGGGTCAAAATGTAAATAAAACCATATAAATTTGGTATCCCTGGAACCGTACCGAAACACAGAATATAGGGGACATGTCATTTTGGCTGCACAGTGAACGCCGTAAAACCAAAGCCCGTAAGAAAGTCGCAGAAATGCATTTTTTCTTCAAATCCACCCCATTCTGAATTTTTTTCCTGCTTCCCAGTACATTATATAGAATAATTAATGGTGGCATCATGAAGAAAAAATTGTCCCGCAAAAATTAAGACCTCATATGACTCTGGGAGCGGAGAAATAAAAAAGTTATGGGGTTTAGAAGGAGGGGAGTCAAAAACGAAAAACGAAAATCAAAAAATGCCATCGGCGGGAAGGGGTTAAAGGGGTTGTCCTATCACAAGGATCCTAGCTATACTGCTTGTTAATGTGGATGTAAGACTTTTCCTAAATACACTGCTTCAGCAAAACTGCTTTGTTTGTCTACTATCTTATTTTATTCAATTCATTGTTGACACAGCCCTTGACTTATCTGCTCAAAAGTCAAGTGATGTATCTGCTGCTCTCAGGGGGGAGGGAGGAGGGGCTAAGTGCACGGGAGCCAGCCTGTGTTTCTAGCTATTCCTGTGTCTACACCACCTGACCTACCTCCCTGCTCTCAGATAGAGGAGGGGAGCTGCTTGCATTTCTGGACTCGTCTTCTGTTCTCCCATTTATCAGGTTAGCGAATTCAATTGTGTTCATTATGGCAGAGTCAGGCAGTATTGTGCATATAGTGTTGTTTGAGGACGTTTGAGGACCTTTGATGACATCATAAGCCCTTCAGCCATCCCATAGGATCACACTATGCGGTGGGCGGAACTACATGCTAATTTGAGGGCAGAGCTAAATGGCAGGTTGCATGAAACCCCGCCCACCAAATGACGCAAGAAACCAGGAAGAAAGAAGATTTTACTGCAGTGAAGACTGGTGAATATGTGACGTGGGAATACCCCTTTAAGTTCTGTTTCCAGTCCAATCAGAAATTCTGTGAGAATGCTTTCTTTTGGGTGGGGGTTGCATCATTCCCACTTCTTTGGAGTTTACCTGAACCAAGTCAAATGTGCAGTTGCCATTATACAAAGTTATGAGTTTACTGCATATTTTTATGCATTGAATAATATGGTGTGATCCCTAGTGATGAATACGCACAGCAAGAATATTATCTTTAAAATCTATGGAGGTGGTTAATGAAACTATCAAAGGCAAATGTATGTATTGCCTATAGCAACCAATCAAGGGACAATTTTTATTTCTTATTCTGTTCTTGAGAAGTGAAAGTTGAGTTTTTCTTTTGGACAGTTTTACAATCTGCCCCATAATATGTCTATCCAGAAGAATTGAGAGCTTTGTATCAGAAAAAAACAAAGCTACAACCTCTTCATAAAGTATATTACGTATAGAATGAACTTTCCTGCCAAAAGGTTAATGGATTAGCAAATGTGAAACAAAAATGACAGCAAATAAAGCCAGATACAAAGATAAATCTGGGGTAGATTAGAAGGTCAGCAAATGGGACACGATGAGTCACTTGTAGCTGCCCTGATGTCCTTTGTGACAGAAATAATAGAGCCCGTGTTCAGACATGACTAACCAGTACTATCCTTCATTTATAGATTTATGTTGCAAGTTTTTATGTCCAAAAACAATGATAACATTTTCCACAACTGTGTCAATAATATATTTGTTAAGTATTAAGTTACAGAAGATTTCTAGCAGTGTAATGTTTTTAAACATACTCAAAATGGGTTAGAAATAAAAAGAAACAGTACACACAGAAAAGAAACAGTACACACAGATCCGCTGCAGCTCCACTTCTGATGCCTACTGGGTCTTTATGTTTTGGTCCCATCTTGATAAACAGTAAATTTTTTTTTTTTTTTTTTCTTATGGTAGAGTTGGAAGGGACCTCAAGGGCCATCGGGTCCAACCCCCTGCAAGTGCAGGTTTTCCTAAATCATCCCAGCTATATGTTTATCCAGATTCCGCTTGAAGATTTCCATTGATGGAGCGCCCACCACCTCCCGTGGCAGCCTATTCCACTCTCTCACTCCCCTCACTGTCAGAAAGTTTTTCCTAATGTCTAATCTGTATCTCTTTCCCTTTAGTTTCATCCCATTGCTTCTTGTACTTCCTTGTGCTAATGAGAATAGGGTCGATCCCTCTGCACTGTGACTACCTTTCAGATATTTGTAGACTGCTATTAAATCTCCCCTCAGCCTTCTCTTCTGCAAACTAAACAATCCCAGTTCTTTTAGCCGCTCCTCATAGGACATGGTTTGCAGACCTTCCACCATTTTGGTTGCTCTTCTCTGGACTTGCTCCAATGTCCATCTAGCCAAATAGGGGTGAAATCAGGGTCCAGGTAGCCGCGGTAGCGGCTACCACAGGGCCCGGAACACCAGGGGGCCCGGCGGCAGCCGCTACCACTGTGGATTTCTTTTTAATGGTCCGTTACCTGCTAGAGTAACTCCACTACTTACTACTTACTTACCGATCCTGGCTCCCGCTCACAGCCACCGGCACTTCTTCTTCTGCGGAGGCTGTGAGCAGGAGCCAGGATCAGTAAGTGAGGCCACGGGCCTACGAACCCCACAAACATTATCATTATACTCGGGGAGTCTTTTCGGACCCCCGAGTATTATTATCGAAGGGCCAGGAGAGGTGAGGGAACATAAAGAACACTGTTATTTACCTCTCCTGGATACAGCAAGCTTTCAGGACGGGGCCTGCATCCTTATGCCCTTGTCAAAAGTTCGCTGTGGGGCCCGACCATTCCTAGTTACGCCAGTGGGTGACATGTCTCAGCCAGTGGATGATTGGATATTTATTTCTTCTGTATTCAGAAAGAACCAGGAAGAGATAGAGGAGGAGAATGTCCGTTCTGAGTATGTTTAATAAAATGTTCTGTGGGGCAACCCTTTAATAGACATCACAAGCACATACCTTCCAACTTTCAGAAGATACCACCACCCACTTCTGAATTAACTCCGACCATTCCCAACCATTTTTCTTTCTGTTCCCCACACAGTATAATGCTCCTACAGTCACCCTAATGCCCCCACATTATAATGTCCTCCTCAAATTGATCCCACACTTTAAATTCTCTCTCCTGGTGCACCCACAGTTTATTGTCCACCTCCAGCTGTCCCATATTTTTGGCACTGCCAACGAAACTTATCTAGTCCTTATCAAAAACTAAAAGTTATATGCAGAAAGAGGGAGAGAGAAGATAATGTGTGAGCAGGGAGCAGGGACTGCAACATCATCCTGACCTGTGAACAGGTCTGTAACCTAGGCAACCAGCTGTAAACAATGAGGAGTAAGATTTTGCTTTATGTGGCAAATGAATATAAATAAAAGACTTCCTATAGCTTTAGCTAAAAGTCTGAATATACTCCTTGAGATGGGAATGAATGGCTCTCTAATAATATGTCTGAAACTTAGAAACTGGACATGAAGGATTTGTAAGACCATTCTGTTCTGAGAGTTTCTCTAATTTCAGGCACCGATAACGGAGTAGTCCATCTTAAATCCCCCTGAAAAAAAAAATACTCATCCAAAGCCCTTTGTCCAGCCAGGCCTTTATGGGATATTATACAAGATGAATCTAAAATAATGCAAAGTGCTCTTCATTTCATGCTAAACTCTTGGTACGGATGGTAGTTGAAAATATAAGCAGTTTATAGCGACGTTGCGGATGGCTTTCCTTTTTACAATGTGTCTGTGGGTATTGCCATGTTTGTGTTTCCAGCTTTTGTATTACTATTAATGGAAGGCAATTAACCTGCCAATATGCTGAGTCTGAAGATAAGAAACAATTCCAGTAAATACGTGCTGCAGAAGAGCAATGCAAGGAACAAAGAAATGGAACAAAGTCTTATGAAAATCACCATGATAAGCCAGGGTGCAAAGAAATAAAAAGCTCACAGCGATCACAATCAAATGGGTTTTTACACCAGTTGTGCTTTAAGAGGAGGATTTGTAGTTCATGAATCCACGCGCAATATAGCTCTGGTATCATTTATTTGCATGCATTTATGATCTGTTTGCTGTATATTGTATCATTCCGGCTTGGTTCACATCAGCGCATGGTTTTCCCTTCGGGGAAACCCCGAATGGAAACCTTGAGGACCCCTCGAATGGAAACCTAATCCACATAAAAAAGTGGTTACCTTAGGAAACCCATGGATCCCATAGATTAAAATAGCGTCTGCATGGTTTCTGTTTGGTTTCCGCTCAAAAAGGGAGAAAGCCGTTGCTTGCAGGACTTTTCACTCTGCATTTTTCATGCGGAGAGGGGGACGGAGTGGCAAGTGCAGATGTGACCCGAGCGTCAATAATGGTGGTGACTTATGTCCCTCTATTATAGTGCTGCGTGAAGAAACAAAAGAATGGACCGAAAATGCCCAAAATATGAATATAGACAAATTTATTAATAAATATACACAAACATGACATCAAATATAAAAATGGTGACAGAGATTGACAGTACCATCAGGCAAGTACGGGGAGGCTCAGTGCAAGGTAAGTACATAACAAGGGTAAGTATAGTTATAAATCGTGATGCCTCATTACATTAAGGAGTTTATATAAGTGTTTAGCTACATCTCCCTAACATCAAATCATGAAAAAATGATGATAATGGCTCCCCATTATGCCCCCACAAAACACAGGTATAGTACCAGAAGGGGTCAAATGAGTATAACAAATTAATTAATAGTAACCTAGATATAATAGAATTAATGATACAAATGCAGTGGCATGCATACATATAGAGGTTATCTAAGTATATACAATCTATGCAATGTTACATGTCATATAGCAAGTCTAATGACCACTGGACAAATCTAACTAAGTCTAGACAGGACAAAACTGGGAAGCCAGAAGTAAGTAACTAGATATCAGAAGAGGGAAGGAGCCATGAGGCAGAGTTATTAGACATATTTAGTATGAAAGTAACGTACCCATAGTAAAGAGTCAAGTGAAGACCTTGCAGTGCGCTGCTCCCACCTGTCCCCGACAAGCGTTTTGGCATTTAAACCTTCTTCTGGGGGATTGACCATCCCCCGGCATCACGATTTATACTATACTTACCCTTGTTATGTACTTACCTTACATTGAGCCTCTCCGCACTTGCCTGATGGTACTGTCAATCTCTGTCACCATTTTTATATTTGATGTCATGTTTGTGTATATTTATTCATAAATTTGTCTATATTCATATTTTGGGCATTTTCGGTCCATTCTTTTGTTTATTTATTCTAGCAGGATCTGACAATGCAGATATTCACTGACTGTGTCTAGGGGTAATATACGACATTTTGATTTAATTTATGTCCCCTTGATGCCATGTTTGTTTTATATATATAGTGCTGCGTGGTTGTCTTAAGTCACAGTCACTTTAATTGTCAATGAGTCATACTACTTCTAGCAAGTTCTGGAGACAAGGCAGATTTTCCGTCAAGCTACCGGTAGGCCAAACTTATTCCAAACATTCGCAGAGTGAAATGAAGAGACAGTCTTGTGCAGCATGGTCTGTGTGAGCTTGGCGTGTAGACCTTGTGTGAACATGATAGGGTGCTGTTTTTTTAATTTTTTTACCGGCCTGACCCATCTAAGGGAGCCTTCACACGGAGTAAACACTCCGCTCATTCTGAACATAAACTCGTTCAGAATGAGCTGCGTTAAGACAGATGCCATTGATTTCATACGTGCGCTCCCCATTGAAATCAATGGGAGACTTTTTTACCTATTGCTTTCAATGTGATACGCGCGTATGCCAGCGCCCATAGAAATCAATGGCATCTGTTTTAATCCCGCTCATTCTGAATGAGTTTACGAATGAGCGGAGCGTTTACTCTGGGTGAAGGCTCCCTAAGGCTGTTGCCAATACCTGACAAAGCTGTTCGTAAACTACTGCCAAACTGCAGTGAAGTGTATCTGTACCTGAAATGTAACGTGCCCTGTGATACTGAGCTCTGTAATCCCGCCATGCTTATACCATCCACAACACTGTAAAAAACATTGTGTAAGCTCTGGTGAGCAGGGCCCTCACTCCTATTGTTTGATATGTTAATTCTTTGTCAGGTTGTAATGTATAATACCATCTGTTCATGTAACCTCTGATATGTAAATTGCTGCAGAATATGTTGGCGTTATATGAAGTTATTATTATTATGGGTAAAAGCAGGGTGCTCGTTGATCTTTAGGTAGTTGGTGTAACATCTGAGGTCCAGCACCTGAAGGAGCGGCATACACCTGTTACACAGCTGAGAAGATCAACTTTTAATTAGTATGAAAATAATCTATTCAGTATTCTCAGTGCAAGACAGCGTATGCTAGGGGCAGTGCTGGACAAAGAATGGGCAAAAACAGGTCCTCTGACAGATATGGGCACTTATGGAGTGCCTCCTGCCAGTGTCAGTTTCCACTGTGAGGAACATAGTAAGGAAATGGAAGACCACAGGGACAGTTCTTGTTAAGCCCAGAAGTGGCAGGCCAAGAAAAATATCAGAAAGGCAGAGAAGAAGAATGGTGAGAACAGTCAAGGACAATCCACAGACCACCTCCAAAGAGCTGCAGCATCATCTTGCTGCAGATGGTGTCACTGTGCATCGGTCAACTATACAGCGCACTTTGCACAAGGAGAAGCTGTATGGGAGAGTGATGAGAAAGAAGCCGTTTCTGCAAGCACGACACAAACAGAGTCGCCTGAGGTATGCAAAAGCACATTTGGACAAGCCAGCTTCATTTTGGAAGAAATTCCTGTGGACTGATGAAACAAAGATTGAGTTGTTTGGTCATACAAAAAGGCGTTATGCATGGCGTCCAAAAAAAACAGCATTCCAAGAAAAACACTTGCTACCCACTGTAAAATTTGGTGGAGGTTCCATCATGCTTTGGGGCTGTGTGGCCAATGCCGGCACCGGGAATCTTGTTAAAGTTGAGGGTCACATGGATTCCACTCAGTATCAGCAGATTCTTGAGAATAAAGTTCAAGAATCAGTGACGAAGTTGAAGTTACGCCGGGGATGGAGATTTCAGCAAGACAATGATCCAAAACACCGCTCCAAATCGACTCAGGCATTCATGCAGAGGAACAATTACAATGTTCTGGAATGGCCATCCCAGTCCCCAGCCCTGAATATCATTGAACATCTGTGGGATGATTGGAAGCGGGCTGTCCATGCTCGGCGACCATCAAACTTAACTGAACTTGAATTGTTTTGTAAAGAGGAATGGTCCAAAATCCCTTCATCCAAGATCCAGGAACTTATTAAAAGCTACAGGAAGCGACTAGAGGCAAAAGGAGGATCTACTAAATATTAATGTCACTTTTCTGTTGAGGTGCCCATACTTTTGCATCGGTCAAATTTTGGTTTAATGCATATTGCACATTTCTGTTAGTACAATAAACCTCATTTCAATCCTGAAATATTACTGTGTCTGTCAGTTATTAGATATATCAAACTGAAATGGCTGCTGCAAACACCAAAATATTTAGAACTAAAAATGATTAAGATTAATAGGGGTGCCCAAACTTTTTCATAGGACTGTATATTTATTTATATATATATATAAAAAAAATAAAAGTTCAAATCACCCCCCTTTCCCTAGAACACATATAAAAGTACACCTGGTGCATTCCCGTACGCAGAAGTATAAAAAAGTTGCAGGTGTCAGAATATGGTGACTTAGAAAAAAAAGAATTTGTACAGTTTTGGATTTTTGTTACGGTGTTAAAAGGTAAATAAAACCATATAAATTTGATATCCTCAGAATCGTAATGAAAAATAGAATACAGATGACAGGTCATTTTGGCTGCAGAGTGAACGCCATAAAGATGGAGCCTGTAAGAAAGTCGCACAAATCCACTTTTTCTTCAGATCCACCCCATTCTGAATTTTTTTCCATCCTCCCAGTACAGAATAATTAATGGTAGTATCATGAAGAAAAATTTGTCCTGCAAACATTAACATTAACACACGGCGTAAGTGCTCGGCTCATTGCAAGCCGTACACGCAAGCACTTCTAAACACTTCCCATTCACTTCAATGGGAGCGCACATAAAGCCATTGAAGAATGGGAAATGTTTAAAAGCGCTTGCGTGTACGGCTTGCAATGAGCCGAGCACTTACACCGTGTGAAGGGGCCCTAAGACCACATATCGCTCTGAGGTTGAAAAAATAAAAAAAAGTTATGGCATTTGGAAGGGGATGGGTGGGGGGGGGAGTAAAAAAAGAAAACCAAAAATAAAAAAATTCCTGTGGCGGGAAGGGGTTAAAACTAATTGTGTTTCCTGTACTGTGTGATTCAATTCAAAGATCCAACCAGAACCCGATATTTTGTATTCTGCACTTTGAATTTGAATTTGTGCCCAATACAAAAACTTGGGGGGATATTTTTTAAGTTTAATGCACCATAATTGTGGTTCAATTTGCATTACAACTTGGGCATACATATGTGCTGTACACACTTTTACTCCTCAATCGACAAGGGGTCATGGGTTAATGGGAACATGATGTGGTTCACAATGCGTCAATGAGCGGTAAACCTTGCCACAAAATGTTGTCTCATAATAAACCAACCGATAGTGTAAAGTTCTACATAACTGTCTAAAGATACACCAAATTTATCATTCAGCAGAAGCAACTTGGATATATTTGGTGGAGCTTCAGACTGCTGTCTAAATATTGGACGGGATTAGTAACCCTACCTCTTATTCTCTGCATCAATGGTTTGGTCCTCCTATTCCTATAGAGTTTATCATCGGACCCTAACATATCAATCAAGCCTTGCAGATAGGTTACCTGAACCAAATAGTGATTTACTGTTGTGAATTGGTTCCTCTGTAACTGTTTTGGATAAATGAGCTCTTTGGAGCAATGGTAATGCCCTTATTGCTCCCAATAGTTTATTTGCATAATGCCGAACACTGATCATTAGGCAACAGAGGCACTGATGCGCCATTGATTTAGATGACCATAACCTATCTATGTGCGGGGCCGACTTGATATTCTGGTTTTGGTGACCGACTCTATTCTGCTGTTACAGTATCTACGCCTTCTTTGTGCTTACTCTCTTCCATTTATATATACAGTAGGTGTTCCTTATTTGTAATACTTATAGATAGCTACATAACTGTGGATTTGATGAGAATTTGTCACATCTCTGTTTTCTCTGTGCATGATATAGGGTTTTTACTTCCATGAATATGATTATTTCGGTATGGAAACTTTCCCCTCTCCGATGCTAAAAGCCATCACATGTAATTATGATTCATCGCAGAAAACACTCCCTTTTTGAAATGATCACAAGAAGGAGCCATAAAGCTTCGACAGCAATGACAGAACAATGATGACTGGTTTTGCTTGTCATATACACTAACCAAGCCAATTTTCTGCTCTGTGGAGAGAGATGTGGATCCATTTATCAAGAGAAAGTGACATTAATTAGGGAGTGTATGATTAATTGGGTTGTCGTGTGTATTTGCAGAAGAATTTGCTCCTAATTCATGTTAATGCTTTATAACTGGATAATGACTCATCAATCCAAGCATATGGAAGAATTGCATGTTAGATGAATTTCAGCCCGTTCTTATCACATTGAACCATCATAACTAAGACTTGTGGTTATTGGTTTGTAATAATTGCAGGTAAATCTCAGAGAACGTTTAAGGAGTGTTTGCTCGTGAACATAAGTTATGGTGTATTCACCTCCACTGAAACAATGTACATTAGTTCACATTGGAGCTCTATAATTCATAGACGATAGTTATGATGGCAATAAACCTACTGATGCGGATATACATAACACAAGCAGGGGGCACCTACTGCTCAAGCAACATGCCCACACCAAATGTCCTGCTGAATTTAGTATAAGGAAAATGTTTGCTCTTGTACCGTGTTAGCCAGTGGGTAGGAAATATAAAAAAAACAAAAAAGTTGATAGTCTTCAGTAGTTGATACCTTTTTAATGGCTAACTAATAATGATGACAGATTACAACGTTTTGGAACTCTCGGCTCCTTTCTCAAGTAAATTTAAAAACCCTTTCTGAAGGATGTATATTTATATACAAAAAGGGCACATAGGGATAGAATTCCAGGAGGAGGGGGGTAGAGGGTTATTAGTAATTGGTAGAAACAATGTAAGAACAATGTAAAAAATTCCAGGTTCTTATCAGTTCTCAGGGTCTCAGGTCAGAAATACACCTCTTACAGAAATCACTGATTGAGACCCTGAGAACTTTGTCTTTTTCACATTTGTCTTCTGACTGTGACTCCTGCTAGGTTCACATCTACAGAGAGTCTGATGCAGAATCTGGCAAATCGGGGGAGAGAAAAGTCCTGCACTGCCTTGCAGTATTGTAGCCCGGGGTTCAAATCCAGCCTAGGACAATGTCTGCATGGAGTTTGTATATTCTCCCCATGGGTTTCCTCAGGGTGCTCCAGTTTCCTCTCACACTCCAAAGACATACTGAAAGGCAATTTAGATTATGAGTAGGGTTGAGCGATCGTATTTGGAATAGATCGGATTCCGATCGGCGATCGAGAAAATTTCACGATCGCCATTGGAATTCCGAACATGATCTTTTTATGTGGGATCGAGATCGGTGATTTTTCCCACAATGCATTGCTTAGCCTTCACACTGAGTATACGATGTATATTCAGTGTGAGGGCTCCGCTGCAGTTCCATAGAAATGAATGGAAGCAGCCAGCACACAGCCTTAACCCCCTGCACGCCGGCTGCCTCCATTCATTCGAATGGAAGGCTAAACTAAATCTCTAGCAGCTACTTACCTCTAGAGATGGCTGCTCCGGTGCCCTCCTTCTTCTTGCCTCGCTGCCCCGCCTCCCAGGTTAGTGTATAAAGCGCTAGGTAGGCGGAGCTTGTGGCTTAGAGTGTGGGCGGGTACAGGGCGGGGAGACGTGACGTCTCCCCTCCCAGTACCCGCCCACACTCTCCTAACCTGGCAGGGAGGGGGCAGCGAAAAATCCCATTGACTTGCATTGGGATCGGAATTGGGATCAAGATCGGGTTCAAATGGAAAATGATCAGAAATCGGATTTTAAAATCGATCCTGAAAAGTCAAGATCGGCTCAACCCTAATTATGAGCCCTATATGGGACAGTGCTTGCAATATCTGTAAAGCATTAAGGAATATGATAGTGCTATACGGTATAAGTAAGCAAAATAATAATTTTCTGTAAGGATTTAAGTAAGGAGGACAGGGCATTGTCTGCGATTTCTGTATTGATGGCCTATTCTTAGAACAAGTTATCAGGTAATAATAATAATACTGCAGCTCAACTCCAATTCAAGGGGCTGGGGCACTAGGAAGTAGTAAATCAGAAGTGGTAGTACTAGGACTAGTCATAATATCCTAGATGGGTCTGGAGCTCACTATTATCCTGGTCTCATTGTCATGACGCTGCAGTCACCAACTCAACTCACGAAATAAGATGGCTGCTGACAAAGATTAAAAAGTGAGGGACTGTTGGTCTGTAGCTCCTGTCCAACTGGCATAGCCTGTACAATGAGGAGTGAAACACAATCAGACATAGTGAGGAGGTGTACAAGGTGATGGAAAGGTGTATGGTGATTAGAAGGAAACCTAATATTAATCTAGGCTGAAAGCAAGTCATTTTCAGTACCATTTGGAGCCAAAAGTGCTTTTTGCATTATTCACTTGAAACTGTTCCATTAGTTTTGCAAAGTCCATTCCCACATAGCGCTGTGTAGTCTGCAATGTTCTATGGATAATGCCATGCTTTAGAAAGAGACATTTATCCCAGAAATATTGTGTGCCCCACAGAAATAAAGGATTTTGCTTAAAAAAAAAATAAAAATAGAGTTCAACTGAGTGGATTTCAAGTGAATAATACATCTTCCCCATGCTGAGCTCAGTGTGCTGCTCTGCATGGTTGTACTGTACATGAACGTTTACCTGCTGCACATATTAGGGCCTCAAAATCTCAAAAATCACAGATCATCTATTTATCTGAAATATTATGGTGATATCTGAGTAACAGAGCAAAGTTATCTGTTGCCCTGAGTGTACCACAAAGAAGTTTAGCACCTAAAGATAAAAACTAAGGATGGGACATTGTCACTTCATCTGCATCCACTCGGTGTCAGGACTTGAACCCAGGGACACCAGTGTGCCAAGCTATTCAGCCCCCTGGACAGCACTTGTCCTGATCTGAAGCCTAGTTCCCGGATCCTCTAGTTTCAATTCCCGCCTCTCTGGTTTGCTCCACCCTGTTCTCTGATTGAACTTCCTCTTTAAACACAGCCTTGCAATTCCTGCCTTGCAAGTTTATTGTGCACTTGTGTAACTCAGCTAGTCTCTCCTGCCCAGCTGCTAATACTGACATCCATATTGTGCATCGACCACTGGCTTCCTCCTGACTACGGTATTTGCCTTCTCCTCACATCTAAGAAGGCACTCACCTCTGCAAAGCAGGTCTACTTCACCACACTCATATCTGCACTATCTCGCAATCCTAAACAGCTATTCACCACCTTCAACTCTCTCCTCTGTCCTCCTGCACCCCCTCAAACATCACTTATCTCAGCTGATGACTTTGCCTCTTACTTCAAAACTAAAATTGACACCATCAGAGACAGTCTCACCCTACACCCCCGGCAACCCCTCTACCCAACTGCTCATTGCTCATCATCCTTGACCTGTTTCTCCACCATCACTGATGAAAAACTCTCCTCCCTAATCTCCAAATCCCACCTCACCTCCTGTTAGAAATTCTCTCATCCCTTGGCATCTCAGACCTGGCCCTTTCCTGGATCTCCTCATACCTCCCCGACTGCACATTCAGTGTCTCCCACTCGCATACCACCTCCTCACTGCACTCACTCTCTGTAGGTGTCCCCCAAGGCTCTGTCCTAGGACCCCTCCTGTTCTCCATCTACACCCTTGGCCTGGGCCAACTCATAGAATCTCATGGTTTTCAATACCATTGCTATGCTAACGACACCCAAATATACATCTCTGGACCAGACATTACCTCCCTGATGGCCAGAGTTCCAGATTGTTTAGTGGCCATAGCTTCTTCCTCTCCTCCCAATTTCTCAAACTCAACATGGAGAAAACAGAGTTCATCATCTTCACCCCACCCCGTATAGCCCCTCCACCTGACCCATCTATCAAAGTTAACGGAACCCCACTTACCCCTGTCCTATAGGCCAGATGCCTTGGGGTAACCCTGGACTCTGACCTATCCTTCAAGTCACACGTTCAAACCCTCAACACTTCCTGCCGCCTCCAACTCAAGAACATCCATCGAATCCGCTCCTTCCTCACCCCTGAAACTACTAAGATGCTAGTCCAGGCCCTCATAATCTCCCGCTTAGACTACTGCAACACCCTTCTCCATGTATTGTATGTGAACCTCCAAATGTAAAGCACCATGGAATTAATGGTGTTATATAAATAAACAACAATAATAATAATAATAATAATAATAATAATAATAATCTTGTGCATCGACCTCTGGTTTCCTCCGACTGTTATCAGCCTAACAATTACCCCAAGTAGTTGCACTAAAAGACTCTGAACCAGACCTGGATCGTTACACTGGGTTTCTATGACATAAGACAGACCCCATCAGTATGTCCCGACAAAGCCATCCTTTAAGCTTCTCATT
This sequence comes from Leptodactylus fuscus, assembly GCF_031893055.1. Classification (NCBI taxonomy): domain Eukaryota; kingdom Metazoa; phylum Chordata; class Amphibia; order Anura; family Leptodactylidae; genus Leptodactylus; species Leptodactylus fuscus. The sequence continues at coordinate 23,442,733 of NC_134275.1, read as the reverse complement.
TTATACTAACATATTATAATGCATTGAAAGACATAAATACTCCCCTGCATTATATATAACCCCAATCCCAATGATGGTGGGAAGTTGTGTAAAACCTAAATAAATACAGAATACGATGAATACGATCCTTGCTTCTGAATGACTGAGCCTTTCAGGGATGCTCCCATCATACCCAATCATGACACTCACCTGTTTCCGAATAAGGTGTTTTTTGAGAATTCCTCAACCAACTTTTCCAGTCTGTTGCTGTTGTTGCCCCTGTCCCAGCTTTTTTGGATCGTGTTGCAGCCATCAAATTCAAAAAGAGTGATTATCTGCAAAAAAAAATGATAAAGTTTATGTGTTTGAATTGCAAATATCTTGTTTTTGTAGTGTATTCTATTGAATATATATATATATATATATATATATATATATATATATATATATACATATATATATATATATATATATATATATATATTTCTTTCTTTCTTTCTTTCTTTCTTTCTTTCTTTCTTTCTTTCTTTCTTTCTTTCTTTCTTTCTTTCTTTCTCTCTTTCTTTGTACATTCATTGCACACTATGAGATTAGAATAGGTCACCAGCCTGCAAAAAAAAATAAAAATTACATTACACCCGTCTTTACTTCTTCTCTCAGCTATTCTATCCCAGGGATGTAACTGTGTCCAATACATTTTTAGCAACTTTTACGTTTCCCATTCCTTCTCTACCTGGGTTCAGAACTAGACTTGTGCGAAACATGTCTGTTCACATAAACTTCCCATCATTCCTATTCCCTGCTGTTTTCAAACCCATTCATTTGAATGAGTTTGCAAGGTGTCCGCCCTTGAGTGTCTTCTGCCTCTCTGCAGCTAAACCGATTTTTTTAACGGACACAAAGTCGGACACGCAGGACTTTGTGTCCGATTAAAAAAAAAACAACGGTTTCACACGGAGACCAGAAGACGCTCACGGGTGGACACTGACTGCCGGGTTTCCATCTCCTGTCGTCAGAAGACGGAAAACTACAAAGCGGAGACCAGGAGCAGGTGTGAACCGGTTCTTATACAAGTGATTTTGAGAGTTTTTTCGTGACACATTGTATTTTATGTTACACCGGGTTCACACTAGCGCCCAGAGTCCATTCTCTGCTTTCCGTCTTCTGCATGCAGAAGACGTAAAGCTGTCAGACGGGGTCCGACTGTGAGCGTTTTATGCTCTCTGCCGCGAAACCGTTTTTTTAAACCGGACACAGAGTACTGCATGTCCAACTCTTTGTCCGATTAAAAAAAAAACAGTTTTGCAGCGGAGAGCATAAAACGCTCATGGCCGGACATCTTTCAAACCCATTCAAATGAATGGTTTTGAAAGAGTCCTGCAGGTTTCCGTCTCCTGCTCAGTTTTGTGCAGGAAACGGAAACCTGCATGATCGGAGACCGGGTGCAAATATGAACGAGCCCTTAGTGGTAAACACTAATCAATATTTTTGTATTCATTTATTTTAAAAAAATAGGATACTTGATGGAAATTTGGAAAAAAATGTGAAATACTCTGCTTTTCATACAGATACATTAATAACTATATCTCTGCTTTATATTGGCATCATCTTTTAAGTGACATTTTATTTATTTTGGACGTTAGAAAGCTTACAAGTATAACAGTGATTTTCCAGATTTACAAGAAAATACTTTTTTTTTTAGGGACTACTTCATTTCTGAATGGTGAAGGCCTATCTATTAGAAACCCCCATAAATCACATTTTTAAAACTGCACCCCTCAAATAATTCAAAACAGCATTTGTGAAGTTTGTTAACCCTCTATAAGCATTTCATGGAAATTAAAACAATATGTAGGTGAAATTTAGACATTTCATTTTTTTTTTCAGTAATGCATTCATTTAGCCCTAAAATTAACACATTCACAAGAGGTTAAAGGAGAAAAAGTATCTCACAAGTTGCAATTTCTCCCAAGAACGGACATACCCCACATGTGGGTATAAACTGATGTTTGGGCACATAGCAGAAGCAAAGGACGTTTGAAAAGCAGATTTTGCTGGAATAGTTTTTGGGTGCCATGTATCATATGCATAGCCCCTTGAGTACCAATACATTGGGAACCCCAAAAAGTGACCCCATTTTGAAAACTAAACCCCTCACAGAACATATCAAGGGGTATAGTGAACAGTTTGACACTACAGATGTTTTACAAGTTGTATTAACATTGAGAAGTGAAAATGAAAAATTCCTTTTTTTTCCAATAAACCGTCACTTAAATCCCAATTTTTTTTTTTCACAAGAGGATAAAGTAGAAATGGCACCCCAAAGTTTGTTACAAAATTTCTCCTGGACACAGCAACACCCACTATTAAGCAGGGATCCCGGGCACAATAGTATTTGTAGCGTTCATCTGATACAAACTGGGCACTGAAATTATGTATTCCTGGAATAATTGTTATTTTCACCTTCACCATCAGCTGCATATTCATTTCCAGAAAATTAATTAATGCAACACTTGGGGTTTAAACATGCTGACTGTATCCCTGGATAAATTCCTTCAGGGGTGTAGTTTCCAAAATGGGGTTACATGTCAAGGGATTCCACATTACTAGCATTTAAGGGTTCTACAATAGTGTAATGGTGTCCAGGAACCAAACAGCTCAATGAAGTCCTATGGGAAAAATTAAACTCCCGCATTGTACAAGTTGCCAGCTCACCCAGCTCGCCTATGATGGGCTGTCACTAGATATACTTAACTGTCAACTTTGCCATGGCTGCCTCCTTCTCAGCCCGAGATCCACTCAAGAGTACCATCAATAAAGTCCTATGGAAAAAACTAAACTCCCGCATTGTACAAGTTGCATGCTCACCCAGCTCGCCTATGATGGGCTGTCACTAGATATGCTTAATTGGCAACTTTGAAGTGTATATTTAGACGTTTGGTATCTGGACGCCATGTCATGTTTGCAGAGCCTCTAAAGTGCCAGTATAGTGGAATCCCATAGGGAATGACTCCATTTTGAAAACTGCACCCCTCAAAGAATTTATCAGGGGGTGTAGTGAATATTAGTATCCCAGATGTGAATGCACAGCAGATGGTTAACAGTGAATATACAATATAAGCTGTACGGAGTACATTGTGAACACCAAATTCTCTACTATATCCCCAGTAGCTCTTATGATTGGGGAGTCACTCTGGGGGGTCACTTCTGGTGATTTTTCTCTTGTAAGCTCTGAATTTGAGGTGTCCCCTGATATACAGTACACTCGCAAAGCTTACACATTCCCTTCCTGACGCAGCCAGTTTTGTTCGATTTTTGTCAATTTGGGGGGTTTTCACCTTCACATTGTGCAATCTATATTTTTCGGGAATCTTGTTAAAGTTGAGGGTCGCATGGATTCCACTCAGTATCAGCAGATTCTTGAGAATAATGTTCAAGAATCAGTGACGAAGTTGAAGTTACGCCGGGGATGGATATTTCAGCAAGACAATGATCCAAAACACCGCTCCAAATCCTCAGGCATTCATGCAGAGGAACAATTACAATGTTCTGGAATGGCCATCCCAGTCCCCAGACCTGAATATCATTGAACATCTGTGGGATGATTTGAAGCGGGCTGTCCATGCTCGGCGACCATCTAACTTAACTGAACTTGAATTGTTTGTCCAAAATACCTTTATCCAGGATCCAGGAACTGATTAAAAGCTACAGGAAGCGACTAGAGGCTGTTATCTTTGCAAAAGGAGGATCTACTAAATATTAATGTCACTTTTCTGTTGAGGTGCCCATACTTTTGCACCGGTCAAATTTTGGTTTAATGCATATTGCACATTTTCTGTTAGTACAATAAACCTCATTTCAATCCTGAAATATTACTGTGTCCATCAGTTATTAGATATATCAAACTGAAATGGCTGTTGCAAATACCAAAATATTTAGAACTAAAAATGATTAAGATTAATAGGGGTGCCCAAACTTTTTCATAGGACTGTATATGGACAGTTGCACACAAAAAAAAGTTTTAGGAATTAATATTTTTGTCAGATTAACAACAACGCTCTGTCACACTGACACACATTTGGTCACCAGAGCAAAAAAAAAACAACCCATGAAATTACAATATTTTTTTCAGATTAGTAAAGGCTAAAAAAACACTTATATATAACAGAATTTCTGACAGATTTGCAGACAGAATCAGGCTTTGCTGTTGGAACAGCAGCATGTATGTAATGAAAAATGTAAACTCTTCTCTCAATAAATTCCTGAATTTTTTTTTCGCTAACAGGATTGTCTTGTCAGTAGAAAGTATGTTTAAAAAATGGTTATATAGATGAAACTGCTCTATTGCACAACAGACAGATACAATTAAATGATTGGCAATTAAAGGGTTAACTGTCCTGCATGTGTGTGTGCAATAGAAGCACATATCCCCCTATTCTATTTCTATTTAGATGTATCTGATATATTTGCTTAGATGTATTTGCTTGTTCATCATTACATTATTATGAATTCAAAAGCTTTTATAGTCCATATGACATCAGTACTAGAAGGTCAAACTACCAGTGTATATTGGCTGAGAGGCATTCAGGTGGTAGTACAATTTCACAGACTGTGTCTGAGTCATACACACTTGTCTCATCTGTATTTCCTGGCAAAACATGTGGTGGCGCCCGCTTTCTCATAGCAGCAGTCACTTTTGTTCACTTGAAATGATCTGCCATTTGTTTGCTTTGTTAAAAACCAAACAATTTGGAATATTGTGAACAAACCTGGCTTGTTACAAAGTGGTTTGCCTATCTCTACTCAAGATTAAACTGTTAAGGACTGATGAAAAACAATTCACTTTTACCCAAAGACCATTGCCTTAAAGACTGTCAACTGGCTTGATCTCCACAAGAAGAATTATCATGGTCCATGGCAGCAGCTCATCAGTAGATTGAACAAACAATAACCAAAATCAGGCATGACATGTAAAGGAAATTTGACTTTATCTTGCAGTATGATGAGTTCTATGTACTTATGATAAGATCTAATACATCAGTAGTAGAGGTAAAGGACCTTATACATTTCTGCAACCACTTGTCCCTAAGGCTGGTCTTACACGGCCGTAATGATTTTACGGTCTGCAAGTTGCTGATCAGCAACATAGACTCCGCAGACGCCTGTAAACTACCGCACTCGCCCATAGAGTTCTATGGGTGAGTCTGTGAAGTGCCACAATTCACAGCCATTACGGACCTGCTCTATAAATTGCGGACCTCGGTTGCAGCCCGGCACACCATGGATAAAATATCCGGTGGTATAAGAGGCCGGATTGAATATAATTGAAAACCCTCAATTGCGGACCATTTGCGGACTTACATTACAGCCTAATAGTCATAAACACATGTCATACAAATGCACATGTACTGTAAAATACAAACTACTCTATCCACTACTACCCAATCAAATTTTTTTAAGGACACGTTGATCCATTGTTTTTAACTGGAGTCGAGAAGGAAATTTTTCCCCTGAAATGGGGCAATTGGCATGAACCTCATGGGATATTTTTTTTTGCCTTCCTCTGGATCAACACAGTAGGACATTGTAGGGTTATAGGTTGGACTTGATGGACTGATGTCTCTATCCAACCTCATCTACTATGTAACTATGTAAATAACAGACCATTCTATAGAAACACAATATGCGGCCTGTACTATCTGTGACAAATTCATGAGATTCCTTGCATATGTTTTAGGTCCATGAGATTTGCCTTTTTCATACCTGACCCCAAGGTTTGCTTACATAATATTAGGCAGTATAATGTATAAACACGCCATGTCTGCTAATCTGCTTTATATCTAATAGAAGATTACCAAATGAAATCGGGAATGGATGTCAACGTGACTGGTACATGACCAGCATTTATTCTTTGAAAATGTGAAAAAGGAGGTTGCAGCAGCACTGTGGTCTCAATCTCACCTCAAACGCAGGAAAAGAAAAATACTTCTTGAGCAGAGATTTTCTTCAGTATATCCTGCTGTGCTCTGCATTCTCCATCTCCGCTAAGGAGAAACTTAAAAGACATTGCTCAGTCTCCCATAGGAGATAAGATCTGCTGGGCTGCAGGAGAAAGGCTGTGATACTAACGAGCTGCCTAATTAGCGGTGAGATAAAGAGAGAGGGATTTCAGGCCTTGCTGGAATTTTGTAGCCAATTATTCTGTAGCCCGAAGAATTGCAAATAGAATCTTATTATTAGACTTATTACGAAGAGCAGAGGCGGACTCAAGGGTTCCGAATGCCTCCAAGAAGTCGCTCTGTATGTCAATAAACAAGGATGCAGATAGAAAGTGTTGGTACTGCTAAGTGCAAATATAAAAATAGATTTATGAGTGTGTAAAATGCAGGTGACTCCATGCAGGAACATGATAAATGATATTATTTAGACACTCGGGGTCTTTAAAGGAAAGCAACAAAAAAGATCAATGCAGAGGATTTTAATCCTCTGGGGTATAAGAGATCACACAGCTGGACAGTGAGGATGCTAGGGTAAAGATCATAGTGGACATGAAGAAGAATGGAAGATCAATTTGGTAAATATTTGAGTTTACATAAGGGACTGGCATTCAGGAGATCCTTTCAGCACCAAGTTCCTGTTTTGATGGGTTTTGTGGAAAAATGCTAAGGATAGAACAATGCGCCAAGTTTACATTGACTTCAAGTGATGACTTATAGCTATATGGGGTTTAAAGAGGTTGTCTAGCTAATACGGTTTAACGGGCAACATAGAAATATGCATATTAAGGCACATTTGGGAGATTTACAAATGTAGCATAGAATTCTACTTGACTGTGGCAGAGAACTGACTTACCGTATATACTCGAGTAGAAGCCGAATTTTTCAGCACAGTTTTTGTGCTGAAAAGCCCCCCTCGGCTTATACTCGAGTCAGCAAAAAACTTTTTTTTTTTTTTTTTTTTTTAGGAGGGGGGCGGGGGAGGTCTATGACCAGCTGCAATATCAATGTATAGAATCTCCCATAAAATAGTGGGGAAAAAGGAAGCTTTAAAAAATAAATAAATAAAAGTTGTAAATCACTCCTTTCCATAGAATACATACAAAAGTAGAAAATTACTGTGAAACACATACACATTAGGTATCCCTGTGTCTGACAGTGCCCGGTCTACTGAATATAGGGGATCTGCAGTGCTCCTGTTCCGTCGGGAAGGGGTTAATAGGAGCACTGCAGATACCCTATAATCAGCCAGACTGAATTCCAAGTGGGGGAAAAAAACCCAGTCCTCAAGCTCAGGGAAGGGGCAGACAGACAACCAAAACACCCCCTCCCCTTTCCCAGCATCTACTGCACCCAAAAACTCTGACCATTTTAATTTTTGAAATTTTCCAGTAGCTGCTGCATTTCCCCCCTCGGCTTATACTCGAGTCAATAAGATTTCCCAGTTTTTTGTGGTAAAATTAGGGGCTTATACTCGAGTATATACGATACATTCCTTGTACAAAATATATTAAATGTTTTAGATACTTGTTTGCCTTGCCCAACAATGGGGATAGCTTAGTAGGGAATGGGAGTAGGTTTAAGATGCAACTCAGGCCTGGTTCACATCTGCGTTTAGTATTCCATTTGGGGAGTCCGCTTCGTCACCTCCCCGAATGGAATACCAAATGCATTAAAAAACGATTAACAAAGAAAGCACATGGATCCCATAGTCTATAATGGAGTCTGTGTGTTTTCCGCACGAATCATGTGGAGACAAAAGTGCTGCTTGTAGTACTTGTCTCTCTGTATGATTCATTCGGACACTGCGCGGAAAACACACGGACTCCATTATAGTTTATAGGGTCCGTGTGCTTCCTTTGCTAACCGCTAATTAATGCGTTCGCTATTCTGTTTCCCAAGTGAACTCACCATATACCGAATGCAGGTGTGAACCAGGTCTCAATTTTAATAGCATTACTTTCATGTATTATTTCAATAAAGGATTTTATTCTTCTAATACTTGGGAATGCGCGCACATTTTACTTCTAGAATCTATTCTAATTGTTTGGCGCAGCCTCTGTACTGCAACTGATGTCCTCTTATAATGAAGAACTTATTTACAAAATCTGTAACAAGCATTTTTTTAGGGCATTCTACAAGATAACAGAAATAATGTATGTTTTTTTTAATCTTTGAGACACTTCCTGCATTGTTTGTATAGACAGTACAGTTGGCTATGTCCTTGATGGCAGATGCAATAAAAGAGATTTATGGGACAACAAATGTTTATTGGTTTTCAATTAGGGTAATGTGGACAATGACAAACAATGACAAATAATTGTAATGTACTTTTCTAACATAAGGGACTCAAAGGACAGGAAGCAGTGGCGTAACTAAAGTCATCGACCTCATCCCTACAGCAAATTCTTGATAGTGCTGGTTACGGTGCTAAGGAGTTTAATCCACCTTAGTTTGGGTCTCCTTGGCTTATGGACCAGATGGAAGCTGCAATCTCAATACTGATGACAGTGCTTAGGGGGACAACTGCACCCTCTGCCCCCCCTCAAGTTACACCCTTGACTTGAAGTATAGTAGAGTAGGGTAGTTTGAAGATGCCGTTCAGGCGCTCACCTCAAATTGTTAAAAATTTACTTAATTTCTTTATCATATTTAGCGCTTTTGTCATCAGCCATACATCAAGTCAATGGTCATTTTGAACAATGTCCTCAATTTTTTTTTCTAACATTTTCATTTGATGCAGATGTGTTCTGGCCATCCATCGTCTTCAACATCCTCATGACTTTTCTTACTGTTTTATAAAATTTTATTAAATATGTTAATATACTTCCTTGCTCAATTCTTGACACAAATATTTTTTGGGCACATATTAAAAATACTTTACTTTCGAATTATGCAAAGCCCAAAACTAATCATGTGCATTTGAATAGTGTGGTGTCAGAGAGTCAAAGGTTGGCATGGCATATTGCAACTCGTGATGGTTTTTCCCAAAATTAGAGTATTTTATCGCTAGACCTAATTTTTGGAATTTTATGAGAAACATACTGTTTCTCATCTATAGTTTGCATGCAAGATTTTCTATGGCAGATCATAAGCAGAAAAGCACAGTGTAGAGCAGGGGTGGGCAATTAATTTTCCCATGGGGCCACATGAGAAATTTTAACGGTTCTAGAGGGCCATGCGCGCCGCGACAAATTTAGCTCCACCCACTTCTCTGCTGACTCTGCCCATTCTCAATCATTTTTCCATGTGCCCCACAAAGTAAAATCTTCCTACAGTCACCCTAACATTATACACCCCCACATTATAACATTTCCCTCCAAATGTCCCACAGTATTAAGTCCCTCTCCTGGTGCCCCAGTATAAAACAGCAGAAACTAGAGGGGACATTAAACTGGGGCAGCTGGAGGCAGACCTGTCCCCCTCCAGCTACCCCCCATGGTTTAATATCCTCCTCCAGCTGCCCCAGTTTAATGTCACCCTCCATCTGCCCCCTAGTTTAATGTCCCCCCCATGTGCATTCAGTTTAACTGCCCCCCTACATGTGCCCCTAGTTCCCCCCTCTTGCTCACACATGCTGTCTCTTCTCTGTACAGCAGCCTCCATTGCCGGCAGCTTACAGAGAGCACACAGTCCCGTGTGGCTCCGCCCACTAACGAGTCATAGCCTATCCTGGTGATAGGCTGTGATGACATCATCACAGGTCCTCTCTCTATCATTCAGCAGCCCCCATTGCCAGCAGCCTGGTGACATCATCACAGGTCCTTGAAGAATCTTATAGTAGCTATGCGGGCCGCACATTGCCCTGGTCTGGTGTAGAGGGAAGAACCACTATATCTGTTCACAGTATAGGTGGATGATCTTTTATTATGCTTACTTATATAGCGCCATCATATTCCGAAGTACTTTACAGACATTGACAATCACTGTCCCATATAGGGCTCACAATCTACTTTCCCTATGTCTTTGGAAAGTGGGAGGAAACCCATGCAAACATGCGGAGAACATACAAACTCCTTGCATATGTTGTCCCTGGCAGGATTTGAACCCAGGACTTCAGCACTGCAAAGCTCCAGTGCTAACCAGTGAGCCACCGTGTTGCCTGTTTGTTGGTATTTGCCATCATCCATCTGTACACTATACACTGTCACAGACAAAAGTAGAATAGTAATATTTAGAGATGAGCGAGTACTGTTCGGATCAGCCGATCCGAACAGCATGCTCCATAGAAATGAATGGATGCACCTGGTACTTCCGCTTTGACGGCGGCCGGCCGCTTAACCCCCCGTGTGCCGGCTACGTCCATTCATTTCTATGCGAGCGTGCTGTTCGGATCGGCTGATCCGAACAGTACTCGCTCATCTCTAGTAATATTACATTATAATGTGATAAAGATTAAATGTTCAAGAAGTTTTTTTATAGTATAAAAAATTACAAATTCAAAACATCTCTACTTTCCCATTTTTTGTTGAAAAATGAAACAAACAAACAAAAAAAACATGTTTGGGCATTTTTGGATGTAGTAATACCTAACAAAATCTAAAAATATTTATTACACTCTCAATGTATGTGACAAATATTTTTAGACTATTAGTTTGGACTGTAATGTGAAAAACATCACAATCCACAAATCAGTGATAGTTGCTCACCTACCCAAAAAGACAGAATAATAAAACGATACAAGCAATTCCCCTTACTGTAAGGGAGCCTTCACACGATGTAACGCTGCGGTCATTCTGATGGTAAAAACACGTTCAGAATGAGCACGTAAAACGCAGCTCCCATTGATTTCAATGGGGAGAGCACGTATGCTGGTCCCATTCAAGTCAATGGGAGCTGCTTTTTACGCGCTCATTCTGAACGTGTTTTTACGATCAGAATGACCGCAGCATTACATCGTGTGCAGGCTCCCTTACTGCACAAGCAGCTGCAAGTGAATTGTGGAAACGTCTTTTCTTAATACGGCTTCTCTGAAACTATTTCATTAGATGAAGGATCTAATATAACGGGACAGGTGATGAAAAATTTTTGTGCCTTACTAAGGATTCAACAGAGATTTCCTATTCTATATCATTCACAATCCGCAAAGGTGGAATGAATGAATAGTACAATTAACTTCAGGTGATCAAAAATGCTGTCACAGTATGGAAAATCATGGGTGAATCACTTACCATTAGTTCTCAGAGCTACATCTGCCAGGGCAACCAAATGTTCTCCATATGAACATAACAGGGAGACAAATGGCATTCGGACATCCAGGTGAGTCACAGTTGTCCACTCTCAGTCTTCAGAAATCAATTTTTTCTGCAGGAGCAATGGAGATTCTTGCTATATTTTATTGGTTCAAACATGACTCCAACTGACCATATTTTGTTAAAATATTTTAAAAATGACGGAGAACAAGTACATGAAAAATTTGCATCATAAACAACAGGTATTTTGTTAAAATATTTTAAAAATGACGGAGAACAAGTACATGTTCACAGAGTTGTTCGGTACGACCTGGTGGCAAAAATTTTTGGTGGCAATTTTTTTATGAAAACATTCCTCTTGGGGTTCTGAATTTTCAAAATTTCATCCATTTATTGTGATTTTATTTCTTTCTATGTCATGTAAAGATCATTCCGATTGTTTATCATATGCATTATGGAATGCGCATGGAAGCAACATTATTGAGAAAGTATTAAAGGGGTTGTCCCATCTCAAGGATCCTATCTATACTGGTAGCTTATGTAAATTAAAGTCTTTTCCTAAATATATTACTTTAGAAATTATGCTTTGTTTGCCTTCTATGTGACCCTTTTCCGCCCATTGTTTACACAGTGTTGTTATAACGCAGACCTATAGGACAAGTGAAGTCACTCACTCACTGCTCTTCCAGGCAGTACAATCGTTCAGCTAATTGCAGTTTTGCTGATAAAGCCGGTCTGTTATCCCTCTATGTAAACAAACAGATAACACTAAGTCTGTTCTGTACAAGCTTGTGCATATTAGCTGAATTGTCTGCACTACAAGCGGGCATGCGCAGTCGGCTCTGCCCAGGCCCGATGCCTGGCAGAGTGAATTCAGAGCCGGAAGACGCCGCGGGGAAGCTGCACGGAGAAGACTTCTAAAGGTAGGAGAAGAACCAGCGTTGATTGGCCGACTGTATAGCATTCGGCCAATCAATGCTGGTTCTGCATCGAACTTTTCCATTCGAATAGCGAGTGGTATTCGATCGAGTACGAGTATTTAGAATACCGTAGTATTCCATCGAATACCTACTCGATCGAGTACTACTCGCTCATGTCTATTGAGTAACAAACTTCCAAACACACAAACTTTCACATTTATATTAGGAGGATTTTTGGTTGTAGAAAGTAAGAAGTGTGAACATTGTTTTCTAACTTTCTCTCTTATCTAGAAGGGATAAAATAGGGAACAAAGAGAACCTACTAACACCCCCTTACTCCAATAAGAAGCCGCGCACATATTTCAGCTGACAATAGAGAAACAGGCAAACGAATAAAGTGCTGGATATCACAGTACGGAGCCCAAATTCATTAATAAAGAACGTTACAACATGTATTAATGACACAAATGCTGCTAGAAAATCAAAAGTTGTTTGAAATTGTAGGTGCACTTTTAAGTATAAGCCTCATATGGCTATGTGTCAGAAAAATAAAAAAAATATGCCTCTTTGAAGGCCGGGATGGATAAACGAAAATGAAACAAAAAAAAAAGTAAAATCCCCCTGTCCTCAAGGGGTTAACCTTAAGCCTTTAAACTCAGAGAAGGAATATTTTTTATTTTATTTCCATTTTCTCGCACCGAGTCAGGGAAAAATGTGTTAAAATAGAAGTCTACTTGTTTAATATCAAATGCTTAATACACAGGTGGTGTCTTTCTATTGCTAGCATTTACAATGTGGTCATAGAACATTTGTATAAGTATTGTTCATTTTTTCGTAAGAGGTTTACAAATATTGAATTTATCAAATGCTATTGGAACAGGATATTAGTTTACATAAGGCACTTAATGAAAGAAAAATATCCAAACCTAAGAAAAATAAAAAAAAAATAATAAAAAAAAATTCACTTTATTTTCCAATTTTTCTTTTCCTGCTTCCCGTGCTGCCCTAAATAGAAGAAGCCCTGTTTAATCTCCTTTGTGTTATATGAGCACAGCGGGGTTTAATTCTAAACTCAGTGCTGCCTCTGGTGTGTGAAATCTACTTATTCCTTCTCTTAAGTAAAATGATGTTTTCTTCATCTCTGCTAATAAATGTTTGCACAAAAGATATGCCACCCATGTTCTTGTCGTAGTTACTGTATATGACCATGCTGGACATATGAGCTTACTACGTATGTCCTTATGGGAAGAGCAGAATCATCACTGTCAGGGCAGTCAATATAAACTCATACATTGTTGTATCAATATAGGATAGAATACAGTACTACATCTGGTCTACCTTACTACAGTCAGCCACCAATTGTGCAAGTTCCACCACTTAAAAAGATGGGGTCAGTCTGTCATTGACATCATAGGTAGATCTCAATTATGAGAGGCCAAATGAGAAAACAAATCCAGAAAAATTACATTGTCTGATTTGACAAGAATTTATTTGCAAATTATGGTGGAAAATAAGTATTTGGTCAATAACAAAAGTTCATCTCAATACTTTGTTATATATCCTTTGTTGGCAATGACAGAGGTCAAACATTTTCTGTAAGTCTTCACAAGGTTGGCACACACTGTTGTTGGTATGTTGGCCCATTCCTCCATGCAGATCTCCTCTAGAGCGGAGATATTTTGGGGCTGTCGCTTGGCAACACGGACTTTCAACTCTCTCCAAAGGTTCTCTATAGGGTTGAGATCTGGAGACTGGCTAGGCCACTCCAGGACCTTGAAATGCTTCTTATGAAGCCGTTCCTTCGTTGCTCTCGCAGTGTACTTGGGATCATTGTCATGCTAAAAGACCCAGCCATGTTTCATCTTCAGTGCCCTTGCTGGTGGAAGGAGGTTTGCACTCAAAATCTCACGATACATGGCCCCTATTCATTCTTTCATGTACTCGGATCAGTCGTCCTGGCCCCTTTGCAGAGAATCAGCCCCAAAGCATGATGTTGCCACCTCCATGCTTCATAGTAGGTCTGGTGGTCTTTGGATGCAACTCAGTATTCTTTCACCTCCAAACATGGCGTGTTGTGTTTCTACCAAACAGTTCTACTTTGGTCTCATTTGACCATAGGACATTCTCCCAATACTCTTCTGGATTGTCCAATTGCTCTCTAGCGAACTTCAGACGGGCCCGGACATGTACTGGCTTAAGCAGTGGGACACATCTGGCACTGCAGGATCTGAGTCCCTGGCGGCGTAGTGTGTTACTGATGGTAGGCTTTGTTACATTGGCCCCAGCTCTCTGCAGGTCATTCACTAGGTCCCCCCGCGTGGTTCTGGGATTTTTGCTCATCATTCTTTTGACCATTTTGACCCCACGGAGTGAGATCTTTTGTGGAGCCCCAGATTGGGGGAGATTACACAGGTCAACAAAAAATTTTTTTTACTGGTGTCCAAAATATTTTAATGAATTTGGGGTATTTTTGGGGTGCTGATTCTGAATATGCTATCAGTTTTGCCAGATTGGCTCAAGTTTTTGAGATTTTTGGTATATTATTTATAGCACTTGTTGGTAAATGCGACGCATCATCTCATTAATTTCTTTGGATTAGTACTTGAACTGAGCAGTTCTCAATATAGTTTTTTGTTAATTAGTGTTCTAAAATTTTGTTCATAGCTTGATTTTTGCACTAACTTTATGTTGTTGTCTGTTTTCCAGTGAAAAGCATGAACTCATCAAGAAGAAGTTGTCTTAACGATCCAGACTCATTCTGTTACATTTGTGGTGAATATACACTGCAAAAACATAGAAGAAACATAACAGACTTCATAAAAAAAGTGTACTTGGCCTATTTTGAGGTTATGCTTGGGGACCAAGACAAGTCTTGGGCATCACACATAGTGTGCAAAGCATGTATCGAATTATTACGAAAATGGAGCAAAGGACAAAGAAAAAGCTTCAAATTTGGTGTTCCAATGGTGTGGAGAGAGCAAAAAAATCATCATGATGACTGTTATTTCTGTGCAGTGCAAGTGCAAGGATTCAATAAGCATAAGAAACGAAAATGGGATTATCCTAACATGGAATCTCAAATCTCAAAAACTTGAGCCAATCTGGCAAAACTGATGACATATTCAGAATCAGCACCCCAAAGTTACCCTAAATTCGTTGAAATATCTTTGGCCCCAAAAATGCTGTTGACCTGTGTTATCAGTGGTCTTGTATGTCTTCCATTTTCTAATTATTGCTCCCACAGTTGATTTCTTCACACCAAGCTGGTTGCCTATTGCAGATTCAGTCTTCCCAGCCTGGTGCAGGGCTACAATTCTTTTTCTGGTGTCCTTCGACAGCTGTTTGGTCTTCACCACAGTGGAGTTTGGAGTGTGAGGTTGTGAACACATGTTTTTTATACTGATAACAAGTTCACACAGGAGCCATTACTACAGGTAATGTGTGGAGGACAGAGGAGAAGTTACAGCTCTGTGATAGCCAGAAATCTCGCTTATTTGTAGGTGACCAAATACTAATTTTCCATCATAATTTGCAAAAAAAATTCTTTCCAAATCAGACAATGTGATTTTTTGGATTTGTTTTCTCATTTTGTCTCAGTTGAGGTCTACCTATGATGTCAATTACAGGCCAACCTCATCTTTTTAAGTGGGAGAACTTGCACAACTGGTGGCTGACTAAATACTTTTTTCCCCCACTGTAGGTATGGACAGCAGTTATGTATTGTGTTGCAACTTTGGAGGCCTTGGAGAAAAGTAGGTCAGCATAGATTTCTTGCTTTTTTATTTTAATGGATAAGAAATTCTCCAGGGACCCCAACACCATTGGTCCTACAACATTATGAAACAAAAGTGTAGGGATAATACTGAGTTCCCTATTATAGTGACGGGTTCTGCAATGAGCACCAGTATGGGCCTTCATTGTCATCCACTGGCCCCGCCATTACTTTTATGCATATTCCTGATGGATAAGTAAGTCAATTAGGTTTATAGAAAAGTCTCTACCTATTTCTGACTGGCTAAATCTTTTAGAAGTGGGAGAAGAGTCTATATAAGAGGTTTCTTGAGACTCACCATGCTTCTCAAAGACGTTGCTGAAAAAGCAAGAAAGAAGAAAGGGGAACAGTAGGTAGAAATAAGAGACTTTATGAAAAGGTTAAATCTTACCTGTCACTTGTAGAGAATTGCACACAGCACAGGTAACAGCTTTTCTATAAGATTAGTACGTAGAGTACATAGGCATAGGGGATCCATGCAGCTTCCTATTATTAGGCCCATTTTTCTCTTATCTTTTTTCCTTCCTTTTTTCCATTGAGTCTGTGGGAGTGGATGAAAACAGACAGAAGTATTATTCAATCCATTTATCATCCATTTTTGAAGAAGGGTTTTCTTTTTATATATTTTCCCTTCAAGGCAACTCACAAAGAACAGGACGTTTAACTGTGAATAGCTTAAAACTATAAGGTGAAAAGACAGATTAAAAATGGATTTAAATTTAGAAATTTATGCGGAATGAACATACTAAATAATGTATAAAGATAAACTGAAAGACAATGCAATTCTCAAGCCTCCTGGTTTCCCAACATTTGTATACAAAGCAATTCCTTCTTTGAGAGAGTTGAGAGGTATAGAGATGAGCGAACAGTAAAATGTTCGAGGTTCGATATTCGTTTCGAGTAGACCCTCAATATTCGACTACTCGAATCGAATATCGAACCCTATTATAGTCTATGGGGGGAAAATGCTCGTTTCAGAGGGAGGTAACAGTCGATCAAATTATACTTACCAAGTCCACGAGTGAGGGTCGGGCTGGATCCTCCGAGTGCGCATGCCTGCACTACAATCGGACATGCGCAGTCAGCTTTGCCCAGGCCCGATGCCTAGCAGTGTGAATTCAGAGCCGGAAGACGCCGCGGGGAAGCTGCACGGAGAAAACTTCTAAAGGTAGGAGAATAGAAGCACCATTTCCTTGAATAAACATTTTTATAAATTTGCAAATGAGACTGAAGAGCTATGAGGTGAATAAAGATCCCTGAGAGTCTGTGCCACACCCCATTTACACTTGAGCCTATTTGCACGGAGAAAAGGGTTAATAAAATAATGTGACGGATTTAGCTTCATTTAAATGTGATCTGGCTACAGATTCAAACTAGAGGGCCTAGGGCTCACCAGTAAAATTCATTCTGGGGCCAGCTATACAGTTACATGTAAGGTGTGGGGCACTTCCCGTTCGCTGTAATGGCTGCATGCTATTCTAACATTGGAGCCTATCCCCAACACTTTCCCAATTTCCTTCCCACTTACCCCATACCCAACCATGCTGAATCTCCTACCTGTGCTCCCTCACTCACTCCCACCACCACTAATCTCTCCAATTGCAGCACCAGTGGCCCCTGGATGTGCATCTACTGATGATTGATGGACAGTTGATCGAAAATATTGATAATTACAAATACTTGGGAGTTCAATAAATTTATATTTAATAAAAGTTATGATATAGTGTTAGTGTAGGGTAGTAGAGGCCAGATGGCAATTGTATATTGACCTTTAAAGGGATTCTACCACCAAAACTGTTTTTTTGTGCTTAAGACGTCGGAATAGCCTTAAGAAAGGCTATTCATCTCTTACCTTTAGATGTGGTCTCTGGCCCGCTGTTCTGTAGAAATACCGGTTTTTACTGGTATGCAAATGAGCTCTCTCACAGCAGTGGGGGCAGCCATTTTTGGGAGGCTGCTCTTGCTCTTCTAGTTCAATACAGGAGCGTACTGCGCAGGCGTCGGAAATTGGACCGAGACGGAAGACAGAAGACAGAAGAGGTGGTTGCAGCTGAAGATGGAGGCGTCGCTGGAGAGGATTGTCTGGCAGTAGTGGGGACGCCTCCATCACTGTTTGAGCACTGAGGCCCGCCCCCACTGCTGGGAGATAACTCATTTGCATACCGGTAAAAACCGGTATTTCTACGCAACAGCGGGCCGGAGACCACGTCTAAAAGTAAGAGACGAATAGCCTTTCTAAAGGCTATTCCGAAGTCTTAAGCACAAAAAAAAACAGTTTTAGTGGTAGAATCCCTTTAATCTTTATCACACTATGGGCTGTTCAGATGGTAAAGGTTTACACTATATAATAGTGGTGTGGGACCCTAAGGCCCCATTTACACGGGGCAAGAGGGGGCGGATTTTAGCGCGGAATCCACGTCATAATCTGCCCCCTCACAATTATGGTCTATGTAGACCACTAGTGGGTTTTTTTCCGCTAACGGCAACAAAAAAGAAACAAGCTGCCCTTTCTTCAGGCGGATTCCGCAGCTGAATCAGCCGCGGTGTCCGCCTCATGACAGCACCCTCCGAACTTGGCCCATTCATTTGGGCCTAATCTGGAGTGGAAAGCAGCCATGATGGAATATGCACATGCGTATTTGCGTGTGAACTAAGCTTAACACATACTTTTGTGGAGATAAAAGGAGTATGATGCTTCTTTTCTTTTTCTCCCACACAATAGTTGTAAACTATTCTAGAATCACTTTCCGGCAGTGACTATCACCAAGTCCCTGGTGCAGTGGTACAAAAAGAGATTAACTGCTGGATCAAAACTACATTTGCAGGAAAAACTTTCATTGTGTTCCATGTGCAAGATCATATTTCTTTTTTTACCAATGCAGTTTAGAAATTGAGAGTTGAACTCTGCTTGCTGATGGCTACAGGGACTCTATCTCACGTGGACTTGACAACTTCCAATATGTGGCCTATATCTCTATCTAACTTTAGTTAGGAAGATATAGGGCTAATATACCGTCCAGTATAGAAAATGGTAACTTACAAATAGGCCAGGTTGGAATTAAGTTCATTTTTTTGTATATAAACCTCTTTTCTGTACTAATGTCTGTACTAAAGTGTTAAGAATTGCCTTGTAAAAATAATGAATGCCTCCTTCAGAATACTTTTGTGTTACAAGATATCAAGTAAAGATACTATGGATTTTACATTAAATGTATTTGAAAGAGTCTTTACTAATCTAGGACATGCTGTAATGTAGTTTTACCTAATTCTTGCACTTAGGGAAATACACAATATACTAAAGTGTTTACTTATGTCTTTTACAATGGCAGGTAGTAGAATTTGGAATATGACACAGTATTTCCTTATGGCAGTCAGCAGAGCCATACAGTTTTCTCTTCCTATGCCTCATGTTTGCAACACATGAAGGGTACTTACATCAGCAATGGCGTCTCAGCGAGCTGCTGAAATGCCGGAACAATCACAGGCATGGCGCGAGGAACAAGTTCAGCAGCAGGACAGCTTGAGAGCTGCCGAAATGCCGGAGCAGGTGAAGAATCAACAGTAGCAATTTGCTGAATATAGGCGGATCATCGGCGCCAACAACATGCAGACGAAGTCATGGGCAGAAGCTAGTGTGATAATAAACAGAATCTGGCCCACCCCTTTAAGCAATGATAAGGAAGTTTTCAGGAATAGATGGAAAACACAGGGGTTATGTAAAATAAAACCTCAGTTCAGGCAATACACCCCTGTTCTTTCCACTATCAGGACTGGCTAGTCCAAAAGTGCTGAGCTCACATGGTTTCTGCAACCAATCCCTGTCCTCAATGGTCGTATGTGTGGTACCAATGATGTCACTGCTGATATGTCATGTGGCTTAAAAAAAAAGTCACTAAACTGATGTTGAAACGCATTGTCTTAAAGACAGATGTTGTTCTGACAAGATCCTGACATTTTTTTCTCTCCTCTCCTGTTTCGGACATGCACACCAGAGGATCCTCCAGGGGGTACAGGCTTTAAAGGGAATCTATCATTGGCAAAAAAGTTTTTTTAACTAAACACCATATATTGTAGCCTTGTTTTCCAGCAGAACCTTCATTTTTAAGATGCATCCAATAGATTCTGAAGAAAGTCACTTTCAGGGAACAGAAGGGGCATATACTTTAGCCACAGAGCAAAGATAGATTCCCTTTAACACAATAATAGACAAGCAGGAGACACCCAAATTTGAAGGCTACTATGAGGGACGTAACTACCAGGATAGCAGCAGTTTTTGAAGCAGTTTTTGCAACAATCGTGTTGCTTTTTCTCCGCCTCCCATTGACTTCAATGGGCTTTTCCAGGTGGAATCCACCTGAAGATAGGTCATGTCGCTTTTTTTTATCCTGCTAGCTGAAAAAAAAACTGCTAGTCACTCCCATTGAAATGAATGGGAGGTGGTTTTTCAGGCGGATTTTGAGGCAGATTCCGCAGCAAAATCTGCCTGCAAAAAACTCCATGTGAACTAATGCTAAAGAAATTGCTAAACAGAAACATATCTCATAACATGATATATAAATATTTCAGCGCAATTAGCTTTGCAGTGTATTGAATCAGTGATCAGACCCCCTGGGATTCAAGATCTCTACGGGGTCTACAAATTAAAATATAAAAAGGAGTAAAAAAAAATCCAAAAGAACTAAAAATTCAAATCCCTCCCTTTTCCTAGAGCATATATAAGATAAAAAAAAATAAATAAATAAAGGGAAAAAATATATCCATTAGGTATCCCTGTGTCTGAAAACGTCTGGTTTACAAACTTAGAAAAATATTAAATATTTTTCAAAAAACTGAACCGCTGTTTTTATGCTATTTTGCCTCTCATAAAAAATTTGGCTAAAAAGTGATCAAAACAAAAAACATTCTCCAAAATGGTATAAATAGAAAGTATATCTGGCCCTACAAAAAGAAGATGCCTTAATGTTAGAATATGGCAAATCAAAGATTTTTTATTTTTTTTTGCAAAGTTTTGGCTGCAAAAATTGCTTAAATGTAGTTTCTGTCTAATTCCATCCGATTACATTTTTTTTTCTAGCTTCCCAGTACATTGTATGGAATATGAAATAGTACCATGACTATTAAATGTCCCACAAAAAATAAGCCCTTATACAGCTATGTAAATGGAGAAATAAAAAGTAATGGCTTCTGAGAGTTGAGGAGTAAAATAACAAAAATTGAAAAAAATCATTGCGGTTGAAAACAGTTTATGTTTTTTTACCCATGATGGTTAAAGGGGTATTCCCATAACTCTTGTTCTGAAGCCTGAAGGCTCTGTGCTCTCTTCACTTCCTGGATTTCTCGCACATTGGTGGGCGGGGTTTCACTTGCTCTGCTATCTGCTATGCATTACCACAGTATGACGCTGATGTGGAAACTGATGTAGCAGTGCTGGATTTGAGTCAGCTTGCATTACATACAGAGGTAACAGACTCCTTATCTCAGCCCTTATCAGCCAAATTCAATTAAACCAGCTGATAAGTGGAAAAGCTGAAGATAGACAGCACAGTAATCCCGGAGCTCTCACCTCCTCCTCCCCTATATGAGGAGCTCCGTTGCTTGTCAGCCCCTCCCTTCCCCCCTGAGAGCAGGCAGCTACCTCACTTGACAAATGAGCAGATAATCCCAAGGTCCAGTGTCAACAATGAAGTGAATAAATTAAGATAGCGGCCAAACAAAGCAGTTTTGATAAAGCAATGTATTTCGGAAAAGTCTTATATCCACATAAACTAGCAGTATAGATAGGATCCTTGTTATGGGACAACCCCTTTAATGTGTAGTTAAAACATGACAAAAACTAAAGATTGAGCAAGTTACTATTGTCAATGTAATTTAGGCAATTTTAACATCAGGACACCTCCTGCACATTTGTAATATATAGTGAATGGTAAACAATTCGCAGAAGACATTGGAATTAAAACAAGTTTTTCGAAGGGCTTTTCTGTATTCTATATATGTTATATCTTAAGTTTTGTATGGTTCTATTGATTCTTTATCTTGTACAGCTCTATGTAAATTGTTGGTGCCATGTGAATAGACACTATCAATAACAATGTGAGTAAAACACTTTCTGCATGTCTATTTTCACATGAATGAACTGTGATCTGATAAGTCGGCCCTCGCGATTATTTTCTATATTATTCACCATATTTGTGATTATTAGTACTTGAGTCACTATACTACAGATAACCTGACCATTTTCTGCTTCCAAATGAACTACAGCTGAAAAGAAGTTTAATTCTAAAAATAAACTCATATACATAATTTTCAAAGAACTCGCACATCCATCCAGAGCAACCGCTTGTCCATTGGGATACAAAAATAAGTTGGTGCACAAGGGACTGAGAAAGCCCCGGGGTTACAGAATGTGTAAACACTTGTGGATTGTTGCAACAATTATTTAGTTGAATAGCCATAAGCCAATAGTACACAGCTACTGTATGTCAGGTTAAACATATAAACACTTCCAGTTATTTACTAACAAGAACGTTTAAGAATAATATTGTAAAAGTCATCTCGTAACTGAAACAGTTGTTTTTCATGGTTTCATCTGTAATCTCCAATCTGTGCCATGCACAATAGTGATGTCCCACAGCAAAGATTGCCCCAGACCCTGATGAAGTGCTTTCCTACGGCTCTCAGGACAAAAAGGGCCTTCTGTTTCAATAACCACTTTTCATGACCCTTGGGCCATGAGACAAGGGACCTATACTAAGGTAGCACCAGGTAATTCTACCAACCCTTCTTTTAGACACCATCTCTGGAAGCTTTTGTCGGTTCTTGGGACTTAGTGCAGGTAAAGTAAAGATGGAGGTTTTGTACTCGGCCATGAACTAGGTAACAGATTAGTAGTTAATGAGATATCTTTCTTCTTATTTGTTGAGCCGGACTGCAGAGAGCTCTTGTATTTGTAAGAGGGATGAAAATAAGTCTGCCACCCTCTTACGAATTACCATTTATCTGACACAGGCCCCACTGTTAAGCAAGTACTGTGTTACTGCATTATAATATGTATTGCAATGTCTTATCATGTCTCTTTATATCCCCATACAGTACAATGACCTTTTTATGCACCCATAAAATCACACCGTATGCTTCTATACAGTACAATGCCCCTTATAGAATGGTCCTTTATGAACCCATATGATGGCACTTATGCCTGCCTCCCAATCCCTGCTTTACAACGCTTTGCATAGAGTGAGGGGTCAGCACAGATTTCACTTTCACTTACTACCATTGGCTCCTCGGACCCCTGACCCTTCTTTGTTCCAGAGTAAGAAAGAGGCAGGAATCTGAGGAACTAAGAGCAGTAAGTGAAAAGGAAATCTGTATTTACTGCTTGGCTCTATTAGCACTACAATACAATAGCGCTTACGTATTTACCCTGACAAGCAAATCCGTAACAATGTTTGGAAGTTGTAACTTTCAGACTCCATATCTCACCATCCACTACAGCTTTGAATGGGCGTCTACCATCATTTTATAGACAATCATCTCGGCTATTCCATACATAAATTTGACTTACAACTATTTATCATATGATTAAATATGCAGATTCTTATCATGTTACTGTTTTGGTCCTAAAAAAAAAAATCTAAATTTTAATTTTTATTATTTTGTAAATCCATCTTGGGCTTTCAACACTACCTGAATCCTTCTGGGCATGATCTCGATCAGATTCAAGCATGTCTCGACCAAAATCTGATCCCAGGTCTCTTCTACACGTTTCCAACATTGGTGCATACTGGTCGACTCACTTGACTATTAGAGATGAGCGAGTAGTACTCGATTGAGTAGGTATTTGATCAAATACTACGGTATTCAAAATACTCATACTCGATCGAGTACCACTCGCTATTCAAATGTAAAAGTTCGATGCAGAACCAGCATTGATTGGCCGAATGCTATACAGTCGGCCAATCAACGCTGGTCCTTCTCCTACCTTTAGAAGTCTTCTCCGTGCAGCTTCCCCGCGGCGTCTTCTGGCTCTTCATTCACTCTGCCAGGCATCGGGCCTGGGCAGAGCCGACTGTGCATGTCCACTTGTAGTGCGGGCATGCGCAGTCAGCTCTGCCCAGGCCCGATGCCTGGCAGAGTGAATTCAGAGCCGGAAGACGCCGCGGGGACGCTGCAAGGAGAAGACTTCTCAGAGGATCCAGCCCTCACTCATGGACTTGGTAGGTGTAATTTGATCGAATGTTGCCTACCCCTGAAACGAGCATTTTCCCCCCATAGACTATAATAGGATTCGATATTCAATTCGAGGGGCTACTCGAAACGAATATCGAACCTCGAACATTTTACTGTTCGCTCATCTCTATTGACTATGAATACAGCTTTTTCTTCAACTCTACCCACAAGTGTTCGATTGGGTTGAGGTATGGGGACTGTGCGGCCAATCCGGCACCTCTACTTCATCGTGATTGAACCAGTTCTTCTCTAATCTCCACGTATTCTTCGGGTTGGGTCCAAGCTACTTGAATGTATGCAGTAGCTGCAAATAATAGTCTTTACATTGTAGACATAAGGAAGACATATGGACGTGACGTGATGGTTTTCCGAATTTCACAAAATGAATTGATATTAGTGGGTACATGTAGAGGTCTGACTGTAATCCACTGTGTGAAAGTCATAATGTTCCATGAGTTTCTTCTGCACAATGAAGTAATGGGAATGAGTTTGATATGTATATTGAGGAGGACCAGGGTTAGCAATGTGTAGTTAATCCGGCCATGCATTCTTTATGAGAAATACATAATGCACAGCTGAGTCCACCTCATTGTACACCTTAGTCATTAATTCCTTCTGATGTGCAGGTAAGTCTCCCCGCAGGCTCAATCCTCAGACCTTCAGATCTTATTCTCTTAAGCAATGCTGACAGGTCAGTCTTTGAAAATAATGTGTTTTGCTTGAAACTTTGTTGCACAAAATAAGTAAACAATATCCGCTTGTTCAATGACATTTATTAAAGGGCAGAAAACATGTTTATTAGCCTCTGTGGGGTATGTATCTATGATGCAGAATTAATATAATGCGCAACAGAGTAGACATTTACTCAGACATACAATCTACAAATGACTTATGAAATAAAATCAACTAGTAAAAAAATTGTTTATGTAGTATTAAACTAAGCAAAAAGACTTCCGTATTAATTGTGTAATATTGGAGTGCTCTCATGTGTATTACAGATGTGCTGAGAACTTTCAGCTATAAAACGGTATTATAAATTAAAAATCAAATTGCTTATTTAGTGTAAGTCTACAGTATCTATCTCCAGTGCACACACGTATTATTACAAAAAGTTAGAAATAACTCTGTTGTGTAACATAAAACTTTGTACCATAAATTCCTTTCATCTAACATATAACCCACAGCTTGAGTCCAGCAGAGAGCTGCAAGATATTGTCGAACTTCACAAAACTTGTAGCAGAGAATTTGAGAGAATTAAACAATTTTACAAGTAAAGCATTAAAGAAATCTTCATCATACTTTGTTAGATTTTGCTTTATTTTGGAGGGGGGTGTCTTCCTGCTGATTTTCTATCCACAAGCCAGGGCTGATAGCTAATCCATTTTGAGCAGGTAAATGCCTACAGACTCCTGCTCCTTGATCACGATTTGGTACTGCTCTACTCTTCTGTTACTGACCCGACTTGATTGACCTCTCCTGGATTACTCCTCTGTACTACACTCACCTCATGTTAAAGGGATCCTATCATACTTATCATCCTATCCTTTGTTTTCTGAGTAACACATCAGAATAGCCTTAAGAAAGGCTATTCGTATCCTACCTTTCGTTGTCTTCTCTGCGCTGCCATTCTGTAGGAATCCCGGTTCTTGTCGGTATACAAATGACTTCTCTCGCAGCACTGGGGGCAGGCCCCAGCTCTCAAACAGCACTGGGGGTGTTCCCAATACTGCCAGAGAACTCTCTCCAGCGCCGCCTCCATCTTCATCAGCAACGGCCTCTTCATCCTCTTCTTCCGGCGGTGGTTTGTAAGTTCTAGGCCTCGGGCCTTAGGCAGAGCAGCCTGCGCATGCTCACAGGCCATGAGAAAATGGCCGCTTTTACAGTATTGTAAGCGGCCATTTTCTCGTAGCCTGTGGGCATGCACAGTTTGCTCTGCCCAATGCTCAGGCCTAGAAGTTACAAGCCACCACCGGAAGAAGAGGATGAAGAAGACGCTGCTGACGAAGATGGAGGCGGAGCTGGAGAGAGTTCTCTGGCAGCATTGGGGACAACGAAAGGTAGAAGATGAATAACCTTTCTTAAGGCTATTCCGATGTATTACTCAGATAGACTTTATTAGCGTACTGCTGCCATCCTCTTCCGGTGCAGGGGTGATGCTGGGCCTGTCAGAAACCTATATCTTCACTACTTTCGCTCACCACTGGCTATTCAGTCCAAACTGGTAATTAGCTCTCCTCTGCTGTATCCCATGTGTCTCCTGTTTTATCACCTGGTTCCATCCCTGACTCTGCTTTTTGCCTCCTGATTCTGTACTTCGCTCTTTCCTGTTAATGACCTTGGCTTGCTACAGACTCCTGCTCCTTGATCACGTTTGGTACTGCTTTGCTCTCCTGTTACTGACCCAGCTTTCTTGACCTATCTCCTGGATTACCCCTCTGTACTGCACTGACCTCACGTTGATGACTTGAATTGGACAACTACTCTATTGGTGTACTGCTGCCATCCCCTGGCCACTGCCATCCTCTGCCTTCTGCTTCTTTAGACTTTTTATCTCATCTTTGAAAGCCTCCTGGTGAGTGATTTCAGTTTCTGGGTCTGCTGAGACTAGTGTTGCGCTGTGCATCCAGCACTCTCTGACCTGTAATCACCTTGCCCTATAGTAGCTCCCAAGTCCATCCCCACCATCAGGGGCTCTGGTGAACATTTCTGGAGGGTTGGATTTGGTGCATGGGACGCTCAGCATAGTTTTGTGCCATTTGTTTAGTGTTTTAGGTGCTGGGACTCACTATTTTACCCGGTGCTGCATCTGTTTCCTAAGACCTGCATTTATGATGAATTTTTTCGCTCATTTTTTTAATGTTTTAATTATAGGTTAAGTTTTATTTTTTTACTCTGCAACTCCTTTTTGGATGCTGGTTACACAGTGATGGCTTTTGTTTGTGTGAACAGATCCTTTATACTGAACTGAAAATCTCATCTGGCTTGCAAATATTCCAGCTGAAAATAATACATAATATGCTCCTTCCCATTCTGATGAGCTGCATAGGACAAGTAAAGACTCTTTCTCGAGTGGCACAGGGGCTTCTGTTCGCCTTTCTATGGCATAAATATCAAGTAGCAAGATACATTTTACATTAGATTTTTATTCTGTAATTCACATTGTTATACTTACATTTGTATGTCTGGATAGGGAACACAAGTAATGTTGCTCTTTTAACCTGTTTTATGAGTCATTTCTAAAATGAGCATCATGAAAGCTCCATTTCAAAACCTGCCGTAGCCAGCCTGCTCCTCGGACACAGCCCTTCTTCTATAATGTCCCTTGTTCTCCTATGGACCCAGTATTGTGCGGGGACGTATAATAGGTCATTTGAGCAGTTTTTCTTAAAAACTGGCTGAAAGCTTTATACATACTATCATCAGTTTACTTGTAGATTCTCAGTGCAGAACTAGAACAGGTCTGACACCTATTTTCAATTGCTTAAAGACAACCATGTCTCAGATGACATGACATATAGTCATTGATATTAATTGATTGTAAGCTCTTGCGAGCAGGGCCCTCAGTCCCATTGTGTGAAATGACTTTCTTTGTTATGTATCTGTCTGTATTTGAACCCTACAAATTGTACAGCGCTGCGAAATATGTTGGCGCTATATAAATAAAATTTATTATTATTATTATTATTAATTGAATTCCTGTAGTTTTCATTATATTAGTTCATTTGCATTTTGCTTGTTTTTTTCCTCCACAAATGAAGACTAAAATATACCATGTGTCATATGATTATGACTATACTATATGACTATATATTACTTAAATAGATAACTATAAGATCCAGTCCCTTTAAGAAAATAGATGTAGACTGAATATTGTGATAAATATTGTTAGATATCTAATTTAATGACTAAGTAAATATTAAGATGCGGAAGTTATGTTATGAGAATGCTGAAACAAACCTGCCAGGAGAAAGTGGCAAACAATCTGATTGACAGTTTTCCCTTTATCAGTGTGTAGAGAGAAGTCTGTCAATCAGTGTGAGTGGGCGGGGTTAGCAGGACTCTCACTGCTCCTCATTGGAGTCCTTTCACAATTTACTTTGCTTTTTATTCAGAAATCCTGCTCCAAATCATATAAACCTGAATATCACAGAGTTCAGCTTCTGTCCTTTTATCATATTTTAATGTGTGTTTATTGGAAGTCATTCCTCCTGAGCCTCCTGTTTAGTTTCCACCCACAGGAAATAATTGTAATAATGTTAATAGACAAATTTTAAAATTTAGATAAAGATCCCAAATAAGATCAGGGACTGATGTAAGACATGTGAGTGATGGCTTATGTGTCAAGGTCGTGCTTTGAGTAGGCCTCAACCCAGGTGAGGGTCCTGAGGTTGTTATTGTGCCATAAAAGGCTGCAGAGCCTGCACTTCAAGGCAGATCCAGAGAGCGAGAGGAGGCGTCTGGAACTGTCCTGAAATACTGAGACCGGTGAGACCTAAGTGTGATATTTTGTTTGTGTGGCTGGTAGTAAGCCACATGTATAGCTAGTCTAAACTTATAAGATAAGATAATCCTTTAATAGTCCCACATTGGGGAAATTTCAGCATGTTACAGCAGCATGGTAATACAGGTACAGGATAATACACAGTAATATAATACAGATGTAGACACAACATAAGCTGAGAAGAGAAGATACACTAGGAGCCCATATCAGCTAAGGAACAGAAGAAGAAAGAAGGAAGACCTCATAATTAGAGATGAGCGAACACTAAAATGTTCGAGGTTCGAAATTCGATTCGAACAGCCGCTCACTGTTCGTGTGTTCGAACGGGTTTCGAACCCCATTATAGTCTATGGGGAACATATACTCGTTAAGGGGGAAACCCAAATCCGTGTCTGGAGGGTCACCAAGTCCACTATGACACCACAGGAAATGATGCCAACACCTCTGGAATGACACTGGGACAGCAGGGGAAGCATGTCTGGGGGCATCTAACACACCAAAGACCCTCTATTACCCCAACATCACAGCCTAACAACTACACACTTTACACACTATATACCACCTCTCTGACAGTAGGAAAACACCTTGAAACATGTGTATTTGGCACTTGGAGTGAGGAGAGCTTGTCACCAGCAGTGAATTTGGCCCTTGTAGTAAGTTGAGGTTGGCACCAACATTTGTTTTGAAAATCAGGGTGGATTGAGCCTCTAACCAGCAGAGTTTGGGCAAATTCATGGTGGAGGGAGCCTCTAAAAACCCCAGTTTGGACCAAATCATGGTGGAGGGAGCCTCTAAAAACCCCAGTTAGGCCAAATTCATGGTGGAGGGAGCCTCTAAAAACCCCAGTTTGGACCAATTCATGGTGGAGGGAGCCTCTAAAAACCCCAGTTAGGCCAAATTCATGGTGGAGGGAGCCTCTAAAAACCCCAGTTTGGACCAATTCATGGTGGAGGGAGCCTCTAAAAACCCCAGTTTGGACCAATTCATGGTGGAGGGAGCCTCTAAACAGCCCAGTTT
Source organism: Leptodactylus fuscus (assembly GCF_031893055.1). Classification (NCBI taxonomy): domain Eukaryota; kingdom Metazoa; phylum Chordata; class Amphibia; order Anura; family Leptodactylidae; genus Leptodactylus; species Leptodactylus fuscus. Next base: position 23,413,130 of record NC_134275.1, on the reverse strand, counting down.
GGGCAAATTCATGGTGGAGGGAGCCTCTAAACAGCCCAGTTTGGGCAAATTCATGGTGGAGGGAGCCTCTAAAAACCCCAGTTTGGACCAATTCATGGTGGAGGGAGCCTCTAAAAGCCCCAGTTAGGCCAAATTCATGGTGGAGGGAGCCTCTAAACAGCCCAGTTTGGGCAAATTCATGGTGGAGGGAGCCTCTAAAAACCCCAGTTTGGACCAATTCATGGTGGAGGGAGCCTCTAAAAACCCCAGTTTGGACCAATTCATGGTGGAGGGAGCCTCTAAAAACCCCAGTTAGGCCAAATTCATGGTGGAGGGAGCCTCTAAAAACCCCAGTTTGGACCAATTCATGGTGAAGGGAGCCTCTAAAAACCCCAGTTTGGACCAATTCATGGTGGAGGGAGCCTCTAAACAGCCCAGTTTGGGCAAATTCATGGTGGAGGGAGCCTCTAAAAACCCCAGTTAGGCCAAATTCATGGTGGAGGGAGCCTCTAAAAACCCCAGTTTGGACCAATTCATGGTGGAGGGAGCCTCTAAAAACCCCAGTTTGGACCAATTCATGGTGGAGGGAGCCTCTAAACAGCCCAGTTTGGGCAAATTCATGGTGGAGGGAGCCTCTAAACAGCCCAGTTTGGGCAAATTCATGGTGGAGGGAGCCTCTAAAAACCCCAGTTTGGACCAATTCATGGTGGAGGGAGCTTCTAAAAACCCCAGTGTGGACCAATTCATGGTGGAGGGAGCCTCTAAAAACCCCAGTTAGGCCAAATTCATGGTGGAGGGAGCCTCTAAACAGCCCAGTTTGGACCAATTCATGGTGGAGGGAGCCTCTAACCAGCAGAGTTGTGGGAAATCAGGGTGGAGGGAGCCTCTAACCAGCAGAGTTGTGGGAAAGCAGGGTGGAGGGAGCCTCTAACCAGCAGAGTTGTGGGAAATCAGGGTGGAGGGAGCCTCTAACCAGCAGAGTTGTGGGAAAGCAGGGTGGAGGGAGCCTCTAACCAGCAGAGTTGGGGGAAATCAGGGTGGAGGGAGCCTCTAACCAGCAGAGTTGGGGGAAATCAGGGTGGAGGGAGCCTCTAACCAGCAGAGTTGGTGGAAATCAGGGTGGAGGGAGCCTCAAACCAGCAGAGTTGGGGGAAATCAGGGTGGAGGGAGCCTAGTATTAGCAGAATTGTGCAACGCTTATGGTGGATGAGTATGAGGATGCGGAGGAATTGGAGAGGTTGAACACAGACATGGAGTTTCATGTTGGGGTGCTTTACACAGGTGGGCACAAAAATGAAGGCTCTATCCAGTGGTGGTTCATTTTTATCAAAGTGAGCCGGTCGGCACTCTCAGCTGACAGACGGGTGCGCTTGTCAGTGATGATGCCACCGGCTGCACTGAACACCCTCCTCTGGCCCCACCGGAAAGTTCAATCTCCATTTCCTCCTCATCGTCCATGTCTACCCATCCGCGCTGCAACAATGGGACGATTCGAAGTTGCCCGGAAGCCTCCTGTATCACCATCACATCATCGGACAACTCTTCTTCCTCCTCCTCCTCCTCCTCCTCCTCCTCCTCCATTAAACGCGATGAAGCGGACAGATGTGTGGACCTACTCTCCAGCTGTGACGGATCGGATGCTATCCCTGACTCCTCTGTGTGATCTGAGTTATCCCTGATGTCAATCAGGGATTCTCTCAGAACACACAAGAGCGGGATTGTAAGGCTCACCATCGCATCCTCAGAGCTCGCCCTCCTTGTGGACTCCTCAAACACCCGTAGGATGTCACAAAGGTCTCTCATCCATGGCCACTCATGGATGAGAAACTGAGGCAGCTGACTTTGTGGCACCCTAGGGTTTTGTAGCTGGTATTCCATCAAAGGTCTCTGCTGCTCAACCACTCTATTCAACATCTGAAACGTTGAGTTCCAGCGTGTGGGGACGTCGCACAAAAGCCGGTGTTGTGGCACATGCAGGCGTTGCTGGAGAGATTTTAAGCTAGCAGCGGCTACTGTCGACTTGCGAAAGTGGGCGCACATGCGCCGCACTTTCACCAGTAGCTCTGGAACATTGGGGTAGCTCTTTAGGAAACATTGCACCACTAGGTTGAAGACGTGGGCCAGGCATGGAACATGTTGGAGTCCGGCAAGCTCCAGAGCTGCTACCAGGTTCCGGCCGTTATCACAAACGACCATGCCTGGGCCCAGGTGCAGCGGCTTAAACCATATTGCCGTCTCATCGAGGAGGGCATCCCTCACCTCGGAGGCAGTGTGCTGTCTGTCCCCCAAGCTGATCAGCTTCAGCACGGCCTGCTGACGTCTACCAACGCCAGTGCTGCAACGTTTCCAACTCATAGCTGGGGTCAATCTAACAGCGGAGGAGGAGGCGGAGGAGGAGGCGGTGGAGGAGGAGGAGGAGGGGGGTGTTCTTCTCGTGTCCCTGCCAGGAATGTTAGGCGGGGAGACGAGGTACACTGGGCCAGTTTGGGAAGCAGTCCCAGCCTCAACTACATTCACCCAGTGTGCCGTCAGTGAAATGTAGTGTCCCTGTCCGCATGCACTTGTCCACGCGTCGGTGGTCAAGTGGACCTTTGTGCAAAGCGCGGAACTAAGGGCCCGCCTGATGTTGAGTGACACGTGCTGGTGCAAGGCGGGGACGGCACACCGGGAGAAGTAGTGACAGCTAGGGACGGCATAGCGAGGTGCCGCAGTTGCCATCAGGTCCAGGAAGGCGGGAGTTTCAACAAGCCGGAACGCCAACATCTCCTGGGCCAGCAGTTTAGCGATGTTGGCGTTCAAGGCTTGCGCGTGTGGGTGGTTAGCAGTGTATTTCTGCCGCCGCTCCAATGTCTGAGAGATGGTGGGTTGTTGTAAAGAAGCGCCTGATGGTGCCTTTGATGGTGCAGGAGAAGGAGATAAGACAGGAACAGGGGAGGATGAGGAAGAAGTCAACAAAGTGGCGGAGGCAGATGAAGTGGTGTCCTGGCTCATCCTCTGGAGTGCATCGCCAGCAAAGTCAGCAGTGGCAGTGGCAGAGGCAGAGGCAGTGGCGTGAACGGCAGGCGGCCTTTGTCCTGCCGTTGCTGCCTGCCACTGATTCCAGTGCTTGGATTCCAAATGACGGCGCATTGAAGTGGTGGACAGGTTGCTCTTCTCAGAGCCCCTAATCAATTTCGAGAGGCAAATTGTGCAGACAACACTATATCTGTCCTTGGCGCATTCCTTGAAAAAACTCCACACCTTAGAGAAACGTGCCCTCGAGGTGGGAGTTTTTCGGGGCTGGGTACGAACTGGAACATCTTGGGAGATTCCGGGTGTGGCCTGGCTTCGCCTAAGCTGCTGACCTCTGCCTCTAGCTACCCTTTTTGGTGCTGCACCTGCCTCAACATCCACACTACTTTCCCCGCTTGACATCCCCCCTGTCCAGGTCGGGTCAGTGTCCTCATCATCCACCACTTCCTCTTCCAACTCCTGTCTCATCTCCTCCTCCTGCACAATGCGCAGGTCAACTGGGTGCCCTGACGGCAACTGCGTCACATCGTCATCGATGAGGGTGGGTTGCTGGTCATCCACCACCAAATCGAACGGAGATGGAAGAGACTCTAGTGTTTGAGCATCTGGACACAGATGCTCCTCTGTTAGGTTCGTGGAATCGCGACGTGGAGGGGCAGGTTGAGGGACAATGAAAGGAGCGGAGAACAGCTCTGGGGAGCAGGGACAGTTGGGGTTATTGTTCTGTGAAGCTTGGGAATTTTGGGAGGAAGGAGGACAAGACTGTTGGGTAATAGGAGGAGAGGAGGCAGAGTCTGACTGGCTGCTGGACAATGTGCTGTAAGCATTATCCAACAGCCATTGCAAGACCTGTTCCTGGTTCTCGGGCCTAATAAGGTTTGTACCCTGCAGTTTAGTTAATGTGGCAAGCAACCCTGGCACTGTGGAGTGGCACAATGCTTGCTGCCCCACAGGAGTAGGCACGGGACGCCCTGTGGCTTCACTGCTACCTTGCTCCCCAGAACCATTCCCCCGACCTCACCCACGGCCTCGTCCACGTCCCTTTCCGGGAGCCTTGCGCATTTTGAATTCCCAGTCGGAAACTGGCACTATATGGCAGTAGCAAGAAATGAGGGTATTTGTAAACCCAATATATTCCTGGAATTCCCAGTCAGACAATGGCACTATATGGCAGTAGCAAGAAATGAGGGTATTTGTAACCCCAATATATTCTTTGAATTCCCAGTCAGACAATGGCACTATATGACAGTAGCAAGAAATGAGGGCATTTGTAACCCCAATATATTCTTTGAATTCCCAGTCAGAAACTGGCACTATATGGCAGTAGCAAGAAATGAGGGTATTTGTAAACTGAATATTTTCCTGGAATTCCCAGTCAGACAATGGCACTATATGGCAGTAGCAAGAAATGAGGGTATTTGTAAACCCAATATATTCCTGGAATTCCCAGTCAGACAATGGCACTATATGGCAGTAGCAAGAAATGAGGGTATTTGTAAACCCAATATATTCCTGGAATTCCCAGTCAGAAACTGGCACTATATGACAGTAGCAAGAAATGAGGGCATTTGTAACCCCAATATATTCTTTGAATTCCCAGTCAGACAATGGCACTATATGACAGTAGCAAGAAATGAGGGCATTTGTAACCCCAATATATTCTTTGAATTCCCAGTCAGAAACTGGCACTATATGGCAGTAGCAAGAAATGAGGGTATTTGTAAACTGAATATTTTCCTGGAATTCCCAGTCAGACAATGGCACTATATGGCAGTAGCAAGAAATGAGGGTATTTGTAAACCCAATATATTCCTGGAATTCCCAGTCAGACAATGGCACTATATGGCAGTAGCAAGAAATGAGGGTATTTGTAAACCCAATATATTCTTGGAATTCCCAGTCAGACAATGGCACTATATACCAGTAGCAAGAAATGAGGGTATTTGTAAACCCAATATATTCTTTGAATTCCCAGTCAGACAATGGCACTATATGGCAGTAGCAAGAAATGATGGTATTTGTAACCCCAATATATTCTTTGAATTCCCAGTCAGACAATGGCACTATATGGCAGTAGCAAGAAATGAGGGTATTTGTAAACCCAATATATTCTTTGAATTCCCAGTCAGACAATGGCACTATATGGCAGTAGCAAGAAATGAGGGTATTTGTAAACCCAATATATTCTTTGAATTCCCAGTCAGACAATGGCACTATATGGCAGTAGCAAGAAATGAGGGTATTTGTAACCCCAATATATTCTTTGAATTCCCAGTCAGACAATGGCACTATATGGCAGTAGCAAAAATAGTGGGTGTATATAGCCCCAATTCTATTGCTAGGGGACTTGCAGGGTATTTCTGGGGTGAAGGTGGGGGGGCACACCGTTGGAACGGGGATTTGGGGTGTATATATAGGGTATACGGGAATACACTGTCAGTGTATTCCATTCAGGATGCTGGGAAAGCTGTGTTGCGGCGATTGAGCCCGTCAGTGCCACGTTACACTGACAAGCTTCTCCCTGGAATTTAGCTCTTATAAGAGCTGTTGGTTGTCTTCTCCTTCCTATCCTAGCCTGTCCCTGCCTACCCAGAATCTGATCCCTAGCTAACTGGACAGAAACCTCCGTCCTCGGTGAATTGCAAGCTCAGAATGACGCGAAGCTGGGCGTCGCTGTTCTTTTAAATTAGAGGTCACATGTTTTCGGCAGCCAATGGGTTTTGCCTACTTTTTTCAACGTCACCGGTGTCGTAGTTCCTGTCCCACCTACCCTGCGCTGTTATTGGAGCAAAAAAGGCGCCAGGGAAGGTGGGAGGGGAATCGAGTAATGGCGCACTTTACCACGCGGTGTTCGATTCGATTCGAACATGCCGAACAGTCTAATATCCGATCGAACATGAGTTCGATAGAACACTGTTCGCTCATCTCTACTCATAATCATAATCATTAGTTCTCTGTGCAGAGTGATCTTCGCTTGGTCTGATGTAGATTATACAGCCTGGTCACGTTTGGAATGAAGGACCTGCGAAAGCTCCTTCTCACACTTGGGGTGGAGCAGACGGTCACTTACAGTGCTGCCAAGTCCCATCAAGGTCTTCTACATGGGGTGGGATTTGTTCTCCCGCACAGAGGTCACCACAGAACAAATCCCACCCCATGTATGGGACCTTGATGGGACTTGGCAGCACTGTAAGTGACCGTCTGCTTCACGGTCTGCTTATTTACAGTAGTTAGTGGTCGGATGAGCAGATTTTTGTGTGACATTTTGTACCTGATGTAAGGTTTATTTATTTTGCTATTTTCCAAATAAACCTGTCCGCAAAAAATATTGAGATATTGTGTCCCTGTGGTCCCCAGAGTAGATTTGGTTGCCCCCAGTCTGTTGTGGAACATGCAGACAGAGCTATTGCTGATGAATATCATAAGAGAACTGCAATGTGTAAATGTGGCTTCAGAAAACACAATGAGTTAACAACACAAAGAGAGAAAACTACAGATTTGGTGAAAAAAGAATAAAATGAAGCGGAGACAGAAAGATAAACAAAAGAGTCTTTTTATGGAGGCCAGGGAAAGACAAATTAGAAAAGAGCATTCAGGCAGTAAGGAGCATACAGAGAGAAAGGGAGCGAACAGTACAGGGAGCAAGAGGTGCTACAGACACCAGCAGTCAGTCACAGTCTACTGGGCTCCATGACTGGCCTGGTCATTAATAACCAAGACATCTGTGCTCTGTCTCTATGAGGAGATGCTATCATAGTGCAGCAGATACTGAGCACAAGCAGATGACAAATGGTGAAGCGAGTAACAGAGTACATAATTGTGGCTTTTAAAGCAAGAATTGTGTCAGAATAGCATCCAGCAATGAGTCACGATGCATCCAAACAGCAAGAATGAAAAGCAGAGAAATGTAACAAAAGTACACGGGCTCCTAACAATGGCACATACAGGGACAGGAAGCAATTTCAGACAATTTACTGCTGTCTCATTATTAGACATTAAAATAAAATTGCAAATGTCCATACTGTACAAGCTCGGTGGATCAGCGGTCAGCTCTATATGGCAGTAATAGACATCTGTTCTCCTCTGGACCCCGAATCATACTGGTAGTGCTGTTCTCTGTATGACATTGGCACCCCCACTTGAGATGTTTCCTAGATTGGGAACCCCACTATGGACCAGAACTAATGTTACTGTAATGTGTAACGTGTACAGTGCATTGTACAGATCAAATATTGGGGTTCAGGTTTTTTAATGCAGATTTTAAACGCAAAAAGAAGTACAGATCATAAAGGGAGAGAACCAGGCTTGGATTAGCCACAAGGTATAGAGATGAATCCCAGAGTGGGCCACTCACTCATCCTGGCATAACACATCACACTCGCTGTACTTCATAGATATAGTCATCACAAGGCATCTTGACCAGGCCATGTGTCGGGTAGATCATTTACATGTTATTTTTACATACTGCAGACACATATGACAACTAGGTGCATGCTCAGACCAACTAGTATCCTTCCTCCCTGGGCCCCATAATCTTAATCACACTGCAGGGCCCCATCACCAATTATGTTATTTTCTTGCAGGATCTTCCTGCTGGTTACATATGCATAGCTCAGAACTATAAGGTTTCGAGTTCAAGACAAGAGCCAGGTAGCAGACTACTGTCATGAACCGGAAATAGGAAAGGTCCTATTAAGTCAAGGCCTAAGCAGCAGGATACTACTAAGAATAAGATTATGTTCCTGACAAGAATTGTGAATGAGTGTTAGGTAATATTTCCATGTAGCTGTATAGTGGGCCCCAGGGAAAAACATATACAGTACAAGGTACTTGTACTGTTCTTTTTATTCCACAATTCAATGTAAAACACCTAGAGTGGTATGACATAATACTGCCATAAATAATTAAGTCCTATTGGATTACACATACAGTGTTGGCCAAAAGTATAAGGCACCCCTGCAATTCTGTCAGATAATACTCGTTTTCTTCCAGAAAATGATTGCAAGCACAAATTGTTTGGTATTATTATCTTCATTTAATTTAATTTTTTTTTTTTTTTTAAAAAAGGGGGTGGACAAAAGTATTGGCACTGTTTGAAAAATCATGTGCTGCTTCTCCAATTTGTGTAATTAACAGCACCTGTTACTTACCTGAGGCACCTAACAGGTGGTGGCAATAACTAAATCACACTTGCAGCCAGTTGAAATGGATTAAAGTTGACTCAACCTCTGTCCTGTGTCCTTGTGTGTACCACATTGAGCATGGAGAAAAGAAAGAAGACCAAAGAACTGTCTGAGGACTTGAGAAGCAAAGTTGTGAGGAAGCATGAGCAATCTCAAGGCTACAAGTCCATCTCCAAAGACCTGAATGTTCCTGTGTCTACCGTGCGCAGTGTCATCAAGAAGCCCATGGCACTGTGGCTAACCTCCCTAGATGTGGACGGAAAAGAAAAATTGACGAGAGATTTCAACGCAAGATTGTGCGGATGGTGGATAAAGAACCTCGACTAACATCCAAACAAGTTCAAGCTGCCTGCAGTCCGAGGGTACAACAGTGTCACCCCGTACTATCCGTCGGCGTCTGAATGAAAAGGGACTGTATGGTAGAAGACCCAGGAAGACCCCACTTCTTACCCAGAGACATAAAAAAGCCAGGCTGGAGTTTGCCAAAACTTACCTGAGAAAGACAAAAACGTTTTGGAAGAATGTTCTCTGGTCAGATGAGACAAAAGTAAAGCTTTTTGGGAAAAGGCATCAACATAGAGTTTACAGGAAAAAAACCAAAGAGGCCTTCAAAGAAAAGAACGCGGTCTCTACAGTAAAACATGGCGGAGGTTCCCTGATGTTTTGGGGTTGCTTTGCTGCCTCTGGCACTGGACTGCTTGACCATGTGCATGGCATTATGAAGTCTGAAGACTACCAACAAATTTTGCAGCATAATGTAGGGCCCAGTGTGAGAAAGCTGGGTCTCCCTCAGAGGTCAGGGGTCTTCCAGCAGGACAATGACCCAAAACACACTTCAAAAAGCACTAGAAAATGGTTTAAGAGAAAGCACTGGAGACTTCTAAAGTGGCCAGCAATGAGTCCAGACCTGAATCCCATAGAACACCTGTGGAGAGATCTCTTGATGGCAGTTTGGAGAAGGCCCCCTTCACATCTCAGGGACCTGGAGCACTTTGCCAAAGAAGAATGGTCTAAAATTCCAGCAGAGCCTTGTAAGAAACTCATTGCTGGTTACCGGAAGTGGTTGTTCGCAGTTATTTTGTCTAAAGGTTGTGCTACCAAGTATTAGGCTGAGGGGGCCAATACTTTTGTCCGGCCCATTTTTGGAGTTTTGTGTAAAATGATTAATGATTTGACTTTTTTTTTTCATTCTCTTTTGTGTTTTTTCATTGCAAGCAAAATAAATGAAGATATTAATACCAAAGAGTTTGTGATTGCAATCATTTTCTGGAAGAACACGAGTATTATCTGACAGAATTGCAGGGGTGCCAATACTTTTGGCCAACACTGTACAATATATTCATTATTAGTATAGTAGTCAGGGATTCTCAGTAGGTGGACCGCAGTCCAAGTGCAGACTGTAGCTGCCCCCTTGGCTGACTGCTGCCCCCTGGCCCTTTCTTTATGACAGTGGACGAGAGAAAAACTCTACTTACTATTGTAGCAGTAGGGCTTCGTAATCATCGCTTCGGCCTGTACAAGTGCTCTTATCCAAATAGCAGGGATGATTGCTTATCCCTGCTGCTGCTATTTTAAGGTATCAAGATTTAATGTCCCATTAATGACCCCCACCAGATAAAGCGTCTTAGTGCCCCCAATACTATAATGCCTCGTTAGTGCCTCCACACACAGTATAATGCCTCGTTAGTGCCTCCACACACAGTATAATGCCTCGTTAGTGCCTCCACACACAGTATAATGCTACGCTAGTGTCCTCCAATACAGTATAATCCAATGTCTTCTGTCTAATCTAAAAGTTCATTAATGGTGTATGACAGTATCGGAAGTTAATTTCAAACGGAGAGGTGAAGAGCAGCAGGCAACAGGGTGAGTAAAGACCAATTTTCTGACCAGAGGACGGGAAAGGAACTGCGATGACTCTGTACCATTGAGGTAAAGCACGCACTTTATTATATTCACACACAGAGTGTGTGTGAATATAATAAAGTGCGTGTTTTACCCCAACGGTACGGAGTCAGCACAGTTCCTTTCCTGTCCTCTGGTTAGAATTTAGGCCAATACAGTATAATGTCACGTTAGTGCCTCCAAAGACTGTATAATGTCACATTAGTGTCCTCCCATACAGTATAATGACACGTTAGTGCTCCCACATAGTATAATGCCATGTTAGTGTCCTGCAATACAGTATAATGCCACATTAGTGCTCCCACAGACAGTATGATGCCACATTAGTGCTCCCACAGACAGTATGATGCCACATTAGTGCTCCCACAGACAGTATGATGCCACATTAGTGCTCCCACAGACAGTATGATGCCACATTAGTGCTCCCACACATAGTATAATGTCACATTAGTACTAACAAACACAGGATAATGCCACTTTAGTGCTTCCACACATAGTATGATGCCACGTTAGTGTCCTCCAATACAGTATAATGCCATGCTAGTGCCCCCTACTAGTTAGTGATATTGACCCCTCTACTTAGATGCATCTTATCGCCCAAAAAATGCACCAAATTCTGGATGTGTTCAGCTGTTTGGCTTGGACCTTCACCTGATGATGGACACTGATCAGTGGGCCTTTACTAATAGTAGTTGGGTACCCCTACTTCTATATTATATATTCATAAAAATGAATGTTATGAAACTTATTTTATCAACTATTATTTTTTATGGATGATATGGCCTGAGTATAATAATAGCATCCATATCTACAATGCTCTTTAAAGTGGCCATAAATTAATACACTAGTTTCTGTGTAAGTAATATGATGCAGTAACAGATCCAGTCCCATGTATCCATATATGTAGAGGGAGTTTAGAAATCACAGAATAATGTGGTCTAAATGCTTTTTACTTAACGTCAAGTCTGTGCAGTATATACGCTGTATATAAGTTACTACCATAAGATGAGTTTTCGCACAGGCCTAGGTAGATGAGAGACAATAGCTATTTTTACCACTAGCTGGATCAATATCTTACTTAGCATCTTATCTTTCTACTGTTGAGAGTCTGAGAGTTAAGGCAGGTCACAGATCACTATGAACTGACAGTGTTCTGTCAATGTGATGTTCCCATTATGTTCACAGCTAGGATGTTTAATGATAGGCCCAACCGCTTACTGATAACCCGAAGGAAACTCTATTTATTTCCCAGAAAAAAAGTCTGACTTGTACCAATGCTGATGAGGATCTGACTGCTTGTGTTAGCGCTGCGCTGTCTTCGTCTCTCTGGGGATTCTGAATTTCCACATTGATAGTTAACTGCCCATCAAAATAAAAGCTACAGGAACAAATACAAGACAGCGGTATACACGAATCTGAAAACAGGAGCTCAAAATCTTAGGGTTGAATCGAATAAAGATATATTGCAACGTTATGAAAGTCCTATCTGCAGATCTGCTGAGGTTTAGTTTATGGATGAGGAGTATTAAATACCAGATATTACTATTTCCTTAAAATATGCATCCGGCCCGACGTGTCCAGTATTGCTCTTGCACTTGAGAAAGGACCCGTAGAGGCCTGAAACGCATTGTGCTATTGTTTTATAATAAATCTATTCAACATCTGGAAATCCGGTCTCCGTATCATCAAGACCCACCAGAGAGCGCAGAACTCCATTTCAGCCTGAACCTCTGGTTCTCCATATATATACATCTTTTCTCCGGGTATCTGGCGTACTGTTGGTTCTGCTGCCACTCCCACCTGGATTGCCAACCAGTAAGCTCATATTGAGGTTGTGACATCTCACAACCCGACCAGGTGAGAGGCCAACTGGGTTGTTTATCATTCATCAATATTTCTCTAAAAAGTGTCACGTTTTTACTACACTTAGAGCGCTCGGTGTCTCACTCTCTTTTTTTCCACTATTTCCTTAAAATATACATACTGGTCCAATAACGTTTGGTGAAAAAGTGATAATACTATGGGGTTGTTTTTCAGAGGTACGCCTATGACCGTGTAATATGTTTATGTTCCAGTACTTTTGTCCATCTAGTGTATAAACTTCAAAGGCATAAAGAAAGCAGTGAACTTTGAACTGTTTCTGAGAACAATGGAGCAACAATGTTGCGACCTCTTTAAAGTATTTAAAGACCATCATTAAAGGGATTCTATCATTAGAATCCCTTTTTTCAGTCCTACCATGTCAGAATAGCCTTAAGGAAGGCTATTCTTCCCCTACCTTTAGAAGTCTTCTCCATGCTGCCATTCCGGAGATATTCCCAGTTTTCATTGTATGCAAATGAGACACTCCAGACTCTCCAGCGAAACCCTCCATCTTCTTATCAAGACCGCTTCTTCTCCTCCTCGTCAACCGAAGACGACAGCAGCCATTTTCCTGTGGCTGAATGGATAATCGTGCAAAGGCCACAGGAAAATGGTCACCGCATATGCGCAGTGGGCACTTTTGGTTGAAGATGCAGAGAAGAGGCAGTCTCGAGAAGAAAATGGAGGGCGTCACTGGAAAGTCTGAAGGCAGCACAGTGCTATTTGAGTGCAGGCGGACAACCCCCAGTTCTGTCTGGAGACTCATTTGCATACGGTGAAAACCGGGAATATCACCAGAGCGGCGGCGCGGAGAAGATGTCATAAGGTAGGGAAAGAATAGCCTTTCTTAAGGCTATTCAGATGTGGTAGGCCTGAAAAAAAGGCATATTCTAATGATAGAAACCCTTTAAATCATGTCCATATTCCCAGTGAGGTCTCTCTCTTTGGAACACATAAGATATTCCTTTAATAGTCCCACAATGGGGAAATTTCAGTGATACAGTTTCATAGATGGTACAGTAGTATATAACAAGAGAGAAAACACATACAAGCTCATGGCAGATAGAGAAATCCTAGGAATCATAGCAACTAAAAAAGAAAGAAACACAGACACACTGCAGGATCATTTAGTTCTCTGTGCGGAGTGATGTTAATAATAATAATTATAATAATAATAATAATAATAATAATACAGCCGACTTGGCTGTATTATCTATTATCTATATCTATTATCTATATCTATTATCCGTAAGAAAAAACAGATTCCACTGTGTTGGATGTGACCAAGTTGCTTATTAACGGATTTTAGTTCAACATTTATAGAATTTTAACATGTTTATTGGGCACACTGTATCTAGACAATCGATCACTGCCTTATACCAAGAACCTACACATATTTATTGGTTAATTCATATGGAGCTCTGAATTCTTTTCCTGCAGCAGATATGAGACATTTACAGAATGCAGATTGATACAGGTAATATTGATTAATACAGGTAATATTGATTTCAATGGGAGTTGTAGAGATTTATAAGTAGTAAGTTCCTCTTAGTGGCCGCATGTGCCACTACAAGGATCCACATATACAACTTTGCCATGTGAGTGTGCCCATAGATTCAATAAAATAAGCCATCAAGCCTGGTTGTATTCAAGTTCAGTTGTGTTCAATCAACCAAATCTAATTATCTAATTAAACATGGGTGGAATGGCTGGCTGAATATGTCAGGGGGTAGTTAATTTTTTCACAAATTATGTTGGTGGTTTTACATAGATTACCATATATTGATGTACAATCTATTATCAGAATCTCTCCGTGTCTAACATAACATTTAAATACCGCTTAGAATGACAAATATGAAATAACAGGAATATTTGAAGGGGGAACTTACTTTTTAAATCAATGTCACTATGTCAAGTGTTAGCAGAGTTTAGCTAACAGCGTTTACCACAATGCTCAAGGCTGTGGTTTCCTCCTAGATAGCAACTAATTAAGTTAGACAGATCAATCTCTTATAAAGCCACCTTGACATCTGCTGATAGAATTATTGACAGACAGGTAATGATTTCTGAGCTTCCCTAGGAACCCTTAATATAGTTTCCCAATGATTAATGTCAAACTAAACCATCGGAAAAAAAAAACAAGGCCTGGACATTTTTAATTTTGTAAGACATAAATTATGAACAGTCTCTGTATACCTACACGTTTTTATTAGTTGCTTGTCGGTACCTCCTTAGCAAAAATTTACTATTTTCTGAGCATTCCGTATATACTCGAGTATAAGCCGAATTTTTCAGCCCAGTTTTTGTGCTGAAAAAGCCCCCCTCGGCTTATACTCGAGTCAGCAAAAAAAACAACAACAAAAAAAACCACAATATCAATGTATAGAATCTCCCATAAAATAGTGCAAAAAAAAAAAAAAAGATATAAAAAAAAATTAAAAAAATAAAAGTTCTAAATCCCTCCTTTCCCTACACACACATACACATTAGGTATCCCTGTGTCTGAAAGTGCCCGGTCTACTGAATATAGGGGATCTGCAGTGCTCCTGTTCTATTGGGAAGGGGTTAATAGGAGCACTGCAGATCCCCTATATTCAGCCAGACTGAATTCTAAGTGGGGGAAAAAAACCTCAGTCCTCAAACTCAGGGAAGGGGCAGACAGACAACCAAAACACCCCCTCCCCTTCCCCAGCAACTACTGCACCCAAAAACTCCGACCATTTTAATTTTTGAAATTTTCCAGCAGCTGCTGCATTTCCCCCCTCGGCTTATACTCGAGTCAATAAGTTTTCCCAGTTTTTTTGTGGTAAAATTAGGGGCCTTGGCTTATATTCGGGTTGGCTTATACTCGAGTATATACGGTACTTTTACATTATTTCTAAAAAAACCCCACATTTTCCAAACATCAGCTGAGTAATAGACCACAGGATTCTATATGACTTATACCAAATCTTACCAAGATTGAAGCTAAACTTCAAGGCATCATGTAGCTGACTGTATTATGGAGTTACATATAGTTATATATAGTTCCTAGTGGTATGTATCCATACGGCTGAATGCCCTTAGCAGTACAAGCTGAACGGGACATATCCTGACTGATGGATAACCCATTCTTACCTACTCGGAGTACTTGGAGTTTACCACAGTTTCTGTGTTTCTGTTTGTCTATCCTATTTTAAAGACTGACCTCAGATTCTCAATGGGTTTGAGATCTTGGGAATTTCCTGGCCATGGACCCAAAATGTCCATGTTTTGTTCACTAAGTCTAAGCCTTGTGACATGTTTCTATGTAATGATTGATCATGGGCAGCACGGTGGCTCAGTGGTTAGCACTGCAGCTTTGCAGCGCTGTAGTCCTAGGTTCAAATCCTGCCAAGGGCAACATCTGCAAGGAGTTTGTATGTTCTCCCTGTGTTTGCGTGGGTTTCCTCCCTCACACCAAAGACATACTGATAGGGAATGTAGATTGTGAGCCCTATATGGGACAGTGACTGACAATATCTGTAAAGCACTGCGGAATATGATGGTGCTGTATAAGTAAGCATAATAATAATAATGACGGCCAAAATGTTCCTGGAACATTGGGAGAAGTTTCTGTTGGAAGATGTTTCAATACCATTCTTTACGGCAGTTTTCTTAGGCAAAATTGAGAAAGACCATCACTGAAAACAAAGAGGTGCTGATAACATTACTTTGCTATATTAATTATATTCGCTATAGCAAACAGCTTGCTATGCAAAGGTCCATTATGTAAGTATTGCTGTTGCACTTTCCCTGCCTACTGATTCTATCCCAACTATCTAGCATTGCCAGGGATAGATTGAAAAGACCATAATTCATACTGCTTATTGATTCTGTCCCTACATATTTCTTCTGTATCTAATTCACTATCAAAGTCATGCTACATAGGATACAGAAAAGTCTAAGTGCATGTTATACTGTAAGAAAGTAAACTAGTATCCATACAGGGCAGCAGCATATCAGTGTACTAAGGCACATGCTGGCCTCATGATAAATAGGGAAGGCCACATATGACGTATGTCCCTGCCACCAACCAATGTCCTCTCCTGACATCCTCAGAGGTCCGACCCACTCTGTTCTCATCTACACAGTCTATCAAGGACAGGTTGCTGGTAATGTAGAAAACCTGTACTATATGAGGAATGGCCATACTCCATATCAACCAGTCTAGAGAGCTAAAATAGAGTTAGCAGAACACTGACATTTCTATGAATCATCCTCAAAATATCCAAAATGGTGACATCATGAACAGATGTTATAAATTGCAACTGGATTGTCCAAGAGGCAATGATTGCATAGAGCAGGAGATAACCTTTTTATATACTGTCACAGCACACACTAAGAACTTGATCTCTGGGTCTTGTCTATAGGGGAATACAGCATTTACAATACAAGTAAAGTAGTGTAGGGTCCTATCTGAAAGAGTTCTCAAAGGGGCAGATGGGCTCGCACAATTTATCAAAGTGTGTGCTAGGAACCTCACTTTTATAACTGTAGTCAGTGATACATGAAATTTTGTGAAAGTGCAGAAGAATCTTATTATTTGAAGCGCAGCAACCAAAGAATAAACTCACTGTGTTTGGTCTCTGGTTCCCCTAGTTACTACTCTGAGCACATCAGTCCTCATCTAACCTACCCGGTCTTTTGCTTTCCCTCCATTAATTTACCTCTTAGCTTAAATGGTTATTCCAGCAAAAAAAAAAAATACATCTATCAATTATCCACTTGCAGATAGCAAATATTAGATTGGTTGGGGTCCAAGAAGAATTGCTGCTAGAATAGTAAATCGCCATCCCAGTTGATATTACAGAGGTGACGCCATTTGTATATTAAATTAAATTTATTAACATTAATATTTATTAATATTCATAGTAAATGTTAGTAATTTTTTTAAAAAATATTCCTCACTAGCTCAATGGCAAAAAGGAATTGGCAGTGGCATCATGTGAGCAAGACCGTTCTATTCCTTCTCCCTAACACATGTCATTGTGTCTTCCTCCTCGCCAATGTCAGTCATCACCTAAAAATGAAGGTATGTCCAGTAAACAGAAATCATTCAGTTGGTCTGCAACTTTAACTTTCACCTGGTCAACTTACCGATTGACCAGGTTCAATTGCCACTTCCTGGAATCTACTGCATTTTGTCAACTGATAGCCACAAATATTTCTCTATGTCCCTGCTTAATATCATCATGTGGGCCTGTTCTTGTAAATCAATTATGGGCAGGAACAATGCATAATTTTCATGGCCAACTAGGTCAATGCTTTGAGCGACAGAGACCATATTTGAGAAACACAGCAGTGGCCCGATGCTTTCTAATACTCATGGGTATAGGTCAGCCACAGTTTCAACACCTAACACCTCCTCCAGTTTCTTCAGACTGTGTGAGTGGATGTATGGAGAGGACTCAGGAGCTGATCTCTCTCCATACATGGGGGATATCAGCTGTATAATACAGTTAGCACCCGATGCTAACAGCTGGTACTGATCTCAGTTGCTAACATTTTAGATGCTGCAGTTACATGCAACTGCAGCATCTAAAGTGTGCAGGTGCCATTTTTTAAAGTGTGTCATCAGATATCGGCAGTTGGTCGCCAGGCTCCCGGGTTTCTTATTATCATAGTTCTATTACACGCTGCCATACTGAATGTCGTAGAGTGGAAAAAAAATAAAATATCCACTTAATAAACACTTTTCCTCCTAAAAATAATGGAAAAAATGTGATCAAACCATAAGACCTTCTCCAACAGGCTATCAATATAAAGACGCCATACCTAGCTCTGTACATATGAAAAAGTTACAGGTGTCAGAATGTGGCGACACAAAGAAATGTATTTTGCAAACATTTAATTTTTTAAAAGGTATCAAAACATTAAAAATACTATAGCAAATTAGAATTGCCGTGATTGTACTGACCCACAGAATACAGGTAACATGACATTTCGTGTCACATAGTGGATGCCATAAAAAATAAACCCACGAGAAAATGTCACAAATGCATTTTTTTCCAATTACACATCATTCTGATTTTTTTTTCCAGCTTCCCGGTATAATGCACAGGATATTTAATGGTGCCATTACAAAGTACAATTTATTCTGCTAACAATAAGCCATTACTTGACTTTGTGAACTGAAAAATGAAAAAAATTACGTCTCTAGGAATGTGCGGCTGGAATAAAAACAGAAATGCAAAAACAAAAATTGAGTCAGTCCTTGGCTCAAACCAAGAAGTAATGTCCAGAAATTTAGCAAAACAGACATGTTCATGTGGTCAGAGGTCTTCTTTAACCCCTTCCCGCCGACTGCATATTTCATTTTTGTTTTTCATTTTTGACTCCCCTCCTTCCAAACCACATAACTTTTTTATTTTCCACTCTCAGAGCCATATGAGGTCTTAATCTTTGTGAGACGAATTTTTCTTCATTGTGCCACCATTAATTATTCTGTATAATGTACTGGGAAGCTGGGAAAAAATTCAGGGTGGATATCAAGAAAAAATATATTTGTGTGACTTTCTTACGGGCTTCGGTTTTACGGCGTTCACTGTGCAACCAAAATGACATGTCACCTGTATTCTATGTTTCAGTACGATTCCGGGGATACCACATTTATAGGGTTTTATTTACATTTTAACCCCTTAACAAAAATCTAAAACTGTTAAAAAAAATGTTTTCAAAAATTCACATATTCTGACAGCTGTAACTTTTTTATCCGACCGTGTACAGGCAGTGGCGTAACTACCACCATAGCAGCAGAGGCAGCTGCCACAGGGCCCGGGACATTAGGGGCCCGGTGACAGCTGCTACCGCTGCTATCATTATTATCGGAGGTCTTTTCGGACCCCCGAGTATAATGATCGAGGCCCCCTGTTGGTGGAATACTTTCCACCAACAGGGGGCCCCGAAGCTGCAGCAATGGCTGACACACAGGAGCTGCAGGTCTGGCACCTCACAGCGCTTCAGGACGTTCCCCCTCTCTCCCCCATCCCTTTCTCTGCCTGTCCTCTGCCCACCAATGAGAGGGCTGAGGAGAGCCCAGGAGGCGGGGCTTATCCCTGCCGAGCTCCTGCCGTCCTGCAAGAGAAGAAGAGGAAGAAGAAGCTGCTCCAGGAAAATGAAACTAAAGATACACAGGTACATACTGGGGTTACTATACTTATTAATATCAGGCATTTGGGGTGATTACTTTTGTTTTAGTAACTCTATGTGCCTCATATTAATAGCATTTAACCCCATCATGTCCCTCACATTAATCCCTGTGTGCCTCACCATAAGAGTTACTGATATGTGAGACATATGGGGGTAATAGTAATGAAGATACTTGATTATTACCTCCATGTCTCTCACATATCAGTAATTCTTATGGTGAGGCACACAGGGGTTAATGTGAGGGACATGATGGGGTTAACTGCTATTAATATGAGGCACATGGAGTTACTAAATTGTAATGCACATGACCAGATTTTTTTATCCACAATTGTCCTGGTATAGCGGTCAGCGGTGACGTGACAGTGTTTAGTCCTGTAGGGGCCACTAAGGGACATAATACTGTGTGCAGGGGCCACTAAGGGACATAATACTGTGTGCAGGGTCCACTATGGGGTATAATACTGTGTGCAGGGTCCACTATGGGGTATAATACTGTGTGCAAGGGCCACTATTGGGCATAATACTGTGTGCAGGGGCCTCTAAGGGACATAATACTGTGTGCAGGGTCCATTATTGGGTATAATACTGTGTGCAGGGGCCACTATGGGACATAATACTGTGTGCAGGGGCCACTATGGGGCATAATACTGTGTGCAGTGGCCACTATTGGGCAGAATACTGTGTGCAGGGGCCACTATTGGGCATAATACTGTGTGCAGGGTCCACTATTGGTCATAGGAATGCGTAGGAGGGACTTGGTCGAGATCTTTGGTGTCGGGGGGGGGGGGGGGGGCATGTCAAAAGTTCGCCACGGGGCCCCGCCATTCCTAGTTACGCCACTGTGTACAGGGATGCATAGGGCATCTTTTTTTGCAGGGCCAGGTGTACTTTTCAGTTATACCATTTTGGGGAATTGCTTTTGCTTTGTTAATTTTTTATTCAAATTTTTATCAGAGGCAAAACAGTGAAAAAATGGCAGTCTGGCACTTTTGACTTTTTTTTCCTGCTACAGCCTTTACCATACAGGAAAAATATTTTTATAGATTTGTAGAGCGGGCGTTTTCAGACACAGGGATACCTAACATGTATGTGTTTCATTGTATTTAAGTACTTTTATATGTGTTCTAGGGAAAGGGGGGTGATTTGAACTTTCAATATTTTAATTTTTTTTTTACCTTTTTAAAAACTTTTTTTTTTTTTTTTTTGCATTTGTTAGACCCCCTAGGGGATCTTGAACCCCAAGGGATCTGATCACTAATGCAATGCATCACAATGCTAATGCATTGTAATGGATTGCAAAATACCAGTGTTTCTATTGTATTGTAGGCTACCTAGCATAGCCTGTAATAGAAGCAATAGAATGACAAGCTGGGGAGCCTTCACAAGGTTCCTGTCTGTCATAGCAAATTGACGCTGGGCCCGGAGCTTATCCTGGGTGCTGACGATCACAGGAAAAATGGTGGCACCCAAGCCACAGGAAAATGACACCTCGGTCAGCTTTGACCGAGGTGCCTGAGGGGTTAATACTAGAGGGGTTAATACTAGCGAGTAGTATTCGATCGAGTAGGTATTCGATCGAATACTACGGTATTCAAAATACTCGTACTCGATCGAGTACCACTCGCTGTTCGAATGGAAAAGTTCGATGCAGAACCAGCATTGATTGTCCGAATGCTATACAGTCGGCCAATCAACGCTGGTTCTTCTCCTGCCTTCAGAAGTCTTCTCCGTGCAGCTTCCCCGCGGCGTCTTCTGGCTCTTCATTCACTCTGCCAGGCATCGGGCCTGGGCAGAGCCGACTTCTCGGAGGATCCAGCCTGACCCTCACTCGTGGACTTGGTAAGTATAATTTGATCGAATGTTGCCTATTCCTGAAACGAGCATTTTCCCCCCATAGACTATAATAGGGTTCGATATCCGATTCGAGTAGTAGAATATTGAGGGGCTACTCGAAACGAATATCTAATCTCGAACATTTTACTGTTCGCTCATCTCTAGTTAATACCCCTGATTGGTGAGGGCACTGACCAGGGTTATTAGCACTGGGTGTACTGTATACCGGGCGACCACCATAGTTAAACACCCAGCATCTGCCGTACTAGTATGGCAGATGTCGGGAAGGGGTTAAGCAATTAAGCTCTTATTGTGACCATTTGACAATGTGACTTTTGTACGTCTTAGTTATGCTTCCCCGCCATACATTATATTGTATGCTGAGTTCATTAGAAAGATTTGTCTACTGATAGTGATATTCTCTGACCTGTACAAATGGAGTTCTCATCATGGAATGAGACTGTTCAATTGTATCATAAAATAACTGAGGACTGAGACTTTGTTTATGGCATGAAACACAAATTAGCAGCTTCCTCAGGTTTCTTCTTTTGCCAGAAGATAAAAATTTAGTACTGTATCTTATCTCGGTTTTACCCAGAAAGGAAAGAGCTTTAGCAATTCCTTTGAACAAACAAGTTCATTGTCGGTTCTTAGCTTTGTCTCATTAATTCATTTCATTAGTTGCTCTCCAATATTTCCTGTTCATATGAAACAAATTCAATTTTCTTCAAGAGTAAATGACTTTATCTTCTTTAATTGTATCTAAATGTTTCTTTGTTTCTTTTAACGAGTAAAGAGATTCCAAGAAAAGTTGCAGTTTTTTCTGTATGGACCTGTGGTATGTTCTTTTGCCTTTACTTTGCAGCATTATATTCAATAGATGTTATAAAGGAATATACTGACCTTATTGCAGTACGGTAGATTTTTGAAGACATTTGAAGGAAGACCTTATGCACACAGCCATATTATAACTGTGCCCAATCTCTGTATGGGTATGTTCACACGGTAGAAAATGGATTCCGTGTGTGGCTAGCCGCGACGGAATGCCAATGCAGCGGCATCTCATTGAGGCATTCTGCTCCGGATTAGGTCTGAATGAATAGGCCTGATCGGGAGGGAGTCTCACGCCGCGGACACCATGGCTGAGTCAGCTGCGGAATCCGTGACAAGATAGGACATCTCGCTTCTTTTTTCCTCTACTAGCTAGCAGAAAACAGAAGCAAGCAGCTCCCATTGAAGTCAAAGGAGAGCTGCTTTGGTAGGCAGATTCCTCGTCAAAATTTGTTGCCAAAAAACTCTGTGTGAATCAGACCTATATGAGATCTTTATGGTCTACCATCACCAAAATCACTGGTAGAAAAAAAAACATGGAAAAATAATAGCAATTGAGAGTTGGTAGTTAATACCTTTTGATGGTTTGACAAATCTGAATGAATGACAAATCTGAAAGATGAAGCAAAATAGAAAGCTTTCCAGACTACTTAGGTAATCAGACATGGTATAACTAGGGTTGAGTGATCGTGTTCGGAAAAAATCGGATTCTAATCGGCGATCGAGAAAAATTCACGATCGCGATCGAAATCCCGAACACGATCTTTTTAGGTGAGATCGAGATCGGTGATCATTTCCCACAATGATTTGCTAGCTAGTCTCCCATTCATTCTAATGGGAGACTAGCTAACATCTCTAGTAGCTACTTACCTGAAGAGATGGCTAGTCCGGTGCCCGGTCTTCTCGTTCTTCTTCGCCTCGCTGTCCCCTGCCTCCCAGGTTAGGAGAGTGTGGGCGGGTTAGGAGAGTGTGGGCGGGTACTGGGAGGGGAGACATCACGGCTCCCCGCCCTGTTCCCGCCCACACTCTCCTAAGCTACAAGCCTTCCTAGATCTTTAAACACTAACCTGGGAGGCAGGGGGCAGCGAGGCAAAGAAGACTGAAGCACCGAGCACCGGGCAAGCCATCTCTTCAGGTAAGTGGACACCAGGGGGACTAAGTAGCCAGAGGATTAAAAAAAAATCCTCTGGCTACTTAGTGATTAAAAAAATTCACTACACAGCGTGGATTCTAACAATTAAAGCGTACAATTGTTAGATTCCATGCTGTATAGTGAATAGGATTGCTTTTAAAATGCAATCCCCGATTAGTAAAAAAATCCCATTGACTTGCATTGGGATCGGAATTGGGATCGAGATCGGATTCGAATGAAAAATGATCGGAAATCGGATTTCAAAATTGATCCTGAAAAGTCAAGATCGGCTCAACCCTAGGTATAACACAATATCTGAAGAGTCAGATGTTTACACAGGAAAGGACAGGAACATAGTGGTAAATGAGACAAGTGATGTAAAGCAGAACTATCAATATAAGTAGTGAACTGTTAAAGCAGTAAATATTGGAGTATAAAATTTCCACTATCTTTTTTTTTTGGCTTAATGATGTTCTATTTCACTTTGATTGAGAGCTTCTTTGACCGAATGTTGTGGGTTCATAGCAACAGCTTCCAAAAGCAAATGCCACACCTGGAATCAACTTAGCTAAATGTGAGATAAAGTTATAGACCTGGGTGCAGATTTCTATGTATCGGATACACATTCCTTTATGGATGATGAATGACATTGGTGTGGAAGAGTAGGAGAGGCAGACATAAATGATGATAACGACAATGACCATATGCTAGGTTTGGATGTTGCCTGCCTACAAAGATTATTGTGGGAAGAAAGAAGGAAAGAGAGGGCACCGAGCCAACCCTAGTGTAGTATGTTAGACCAACGTAGCAATCCAATAGGTAAGCAAACAATTAACTGCTCACCTTGGGGGGTTGTGTGGGGACACAACAACCAAAAGGGTCACAAACAGTAAGAAGACCAGAAGGGGAGAGAGCAGAAGTAAACTGGAACGAAAGGAGAGAAATGTATCAGTAACGCATATGTACAAGGAGAGAAACACGTCAGAAACGCATATTGGATACATAGAAGATCAAGAGCTGATCTGACAACTGCGATCGCTCCATGGAAGGTGATTTGTGCCTAATAACATTTTCCAATTTATCCATTGGGGTGAGCGCCTTTTTTGCCTGTGCTTCTGAGGAGGCTGGTCCATGTTCATTGCTATTGTGGGAAGAAGGAATAGAACGGTCTTGCTCACTTGGTGCCACAGCCAATTCTAACTTACCAAATGACCTGGTGGTGCCATTTCATGCGAATACAGACTTAGTTTGTACACACGTTCCTTGTCTTGAATTTGTAAATTTGGTAAATTACAAAAAAATTCTGCACCTTGTAAATGCTGCCAAAACCAGCACAAGTGGAAATGTGTCTGCCAGTTCCATCACCATCAGTGCTTGTCTTACACATATCCTAGGCAGGTTATTTGGATGTTGGGGCTGCACATTGGATGGAATTTTTAATATTGCAACTGCCTTCTGTCTCTTGCTCAGATGTCACCCTATCATCTTGCCCTGGTTGCCATGTCTTATCTGCAACAGATTCATCATTAGATTCAGTAATGATCCCCACTTTTTGTGACTCATCATGGCAATGAGATTCCTCTATGCCCTCACAATTCCAGATTCCACTAGGGGGGAAACTGATACAGCAATTTCTCGAAGTTAACAAGACTGACTTTATCAGTAAAAATAATGTGAGACACTGGTGACAAGCACAGATCAAACTGCTCTATTGCAAAACCGACTTAGACAAATTAGATTTTGGTAATTAAAGGGTTAACTGCCCAATGAACGTACTACAGCATGGGAAGAATATGCAAATCTGACTTCCATGATGTAATTAGGATGCCAGTGCCTCAAGTATGCACACCAATAGAGGGCTATGACTGAGAATGTGCAAGTCTGTCTTCCATGATGTAATTAGGAGCCACTAACAGACATAATACTGTGTGCAGGGGCCACTATGGGGCATAATATAGCGCTGTGACTGTGTCATGATGCTTCAGATGTTGGATTATGGAGATGTTGCAATTTGACTGTAGGGTTATACCAAGTTTGGCCATAGAATTGACAGTAAAATTAACAGATGGTTGTACTGTCATGAGACACCCATTTATAGTTTATTTTTACATGTGGACATATAGATATACAATATTCATTGATAATGTATATAAAGATAGAGGCTAATAAGACAAACAATATCAAAATGATTTAGCAATAATTTATTAGACAAATCCAAGATATGCCATTTATTATGTAGCAAATGTCAGCACCGCCTTTGGCAGAAAAGGAGCTATGAAAAATTGCTCGACTTGTATCCCTAATAATGTGTCCACTAAGTTTATACAAATGAATAGCTCTGGTAATATTCTGTTAGGAGATACTCATGGCATAAAATACATTCTCTGTGGTCTCCAACACAACCAAGGTTTTCAAACATGTAGTGAAACAATGTGAAAAATACAATTTGACAACCAATCTCCAGTGGCTTAATGCATTTGATTTGCTAGTGACCCTTAACTAGAAATTGCTACTGGATCCTTTCACTTCTACCCCCCTTGATAATACGAAAGACAATTGAAAATGTACAAGATACACAAGTAGCATTGATGGCTTTGTAGCTGAAATCTTTCTGGAGGACCATCCAAGTTACACAGTTTATTCATTGCTACAAACTGCAAGATTAGAATTGTACATGCGGCTCTTGCAAATACAATAAGTCATATTTATTAAATTTAGTTTGGAAAGCTGGTGGTTCCATCTACAAAAGTGATGCATGTTTTTGTATACTATGAACTGGAAAAATGAGTATCAAGTACGCCCTCCCAAAAGTAGTGTCGCAATGGAAAATCTGTAATACGGCCTCTCACTTACCTTGTGCAATTTATAATAATGGTGTTTTCTTATGGAGCAGAAGGAACTTTTTCCCTCTCCTCGGAGTCTAAGGGCCCAGGTTCAACTGTTAATTCTGCACCTTTATGGCCAAGTCTCCACTAAAAAATACAGTATGACAGGGGGCCACACGGTGGCTCAGTGGTTAGCACTGCAGCCTTGCAGCACTGGAGTCCTGGTGTTCAAATCCCGCCAAGGACAGAAAACCATCTGCAAGGAGTTTGTATGTTCTCCCCGTGTTTGCATGGTTTTCCATCCCATTTCCAAAGACATACTGATAGGGAAAAAATGTACATTGTGAGCTTTATCTGGGGCTCACAATCTACAAAAAAAAAAACACAGTATGACAAGCACTGCTGTTTCTGAGATACCAACAGCACTTAGTTACCTGTCATCTGTAGGGTTGAGCCGATCTTGACTTTTCAGGATCGATTTTAAAATCCGATTTCCGATCATTTTTCATTCAAACCTGATCTCGATCCCAATTCCGATCCCAATGCAAGTCAATGGGATTTTTTTATTAATCGGAGATCGGATTTTAAAAGCAATCCTACCCCCTGGTGTCCACTTACCTCCAGAGATGGCTGGTCCGGTGCCTTCATTCTTCACCTCGCTGCCGCTCCACGCTGCTTTTCTTCCTTCGCTGCCCCCTCCCTGCCAGGTTAGGAGAGTGTGGGCGGGTTAGGAGAGTGTGGGCGGGTACTGGGAGGGGAGACGTCACGTCTCCCCGCCCTGTACCCGCCCACACTCTAAGCCACAAGCCCCGCCTACCTAGCGCTTTAAACACTAACCTGGGAGGCGGGGCAGCGAGGCAAGAAGAAGAAGGGCACCGGAGCAGCCATCTCTAGAGGTAAGTAGCTGCTAGAGATTTAGTTTAGCCTTCCATTTGAATGAATGGAGGCAGCCGGCGCACAGGGGGTTAAGGGTGTGTGTCGGCTGCTTCCATTCATTCCTATGGAACTGCAGCAGAGGCTTCACACTGAATATACAGCGTATACTCAGTGTGAAGGCTAAGCAAAGCATTGTGGGAAAAATCACCGATCTCGATCCCACATAAAAAGATCGTGTTCGGAGTTCCGATCGCTCAACCCTAGTCATCTGACATTTCTGCTCTACCCCTCTTTCTTCTTAGTGTCGTAATGTGTAATCCTCTGTTCACATTACTATTGGAGGCCCCATCATATTCATATATGATTTTGTTATAAATGTTCAAAATATGCCGTACCAGTCATGTAAGAGATCCAGCAATGCCATCAATTTCTCTGTTCTGGTCCTATGAGAAAATGGAATTGACCACTACATGCGAACAGAGCCTTAGAAATATCAGTAGAGGAGGGGAGGAGGTTGCAAACACAGAAGGGTCTTCATAATGAGGATTGAGTCACACAGACTAAGCGTCCATTCACACAAAATTTTTGGGCGCTGATTTTGACACTGAGTCCGTGTCAGAATCCACGTGGAAAAAACGCCTCCCCATAGAGTTCTACAGTGTTGGCCAAAAGTATTGGCACCCCTACAATTCTGTCAGATAATACTCATTTTCTTCCAGAAAATGATTGCAATCACAAACTCTTTGGTGTTATCATCTTCATTTAATTTGTCTTCAATGGAAAACCACAAAAAGAATGGTCAAAAAGCCAAATTGGATATAATTCCACAGCAAACATAAAAAAGGGGGTGGACAAAAGTATTGGAACTGTTTGAAAAATCATGTGATGCTTCTGTAATTTGTGTAATTAACAGCACCTGTTACTTACCTGAGGCACCTAACAGGTGGTGGCAATAACTAAATCACACTTGCAGCCAGTTGAAATGGATTAAAGTTGACTCAACCTCTGTCCTGTGTCCTTGTGTGTACCACATTGGGCATGGAGAAAAGAAAGAAGACCAAAAAAACTGTCTGAGGACTTGAGAAGCAAAATTGTGAGGAAGCATGAGCAATCTCAAGGCTACAAGTCCATCTCCAAAGACCTGAATGTTCCTGTGTCTACCGTGTGCAGTGTCATCAAGAAGTTTAAAGCCCATGGCACTGTGGCTAACCTCCGTAGATGTGGACGGAAAAGAAAAATTGACGAGAGATTTCAATGCAAGATTGTGCGAATGGTGGATAAAGAACCTCGACTAACATCCAAACAAGTTCAAGCTGCCCTGCAGTCCAAGGGTACAACAGTGTCACCCCGTACTATCCGTTGGCGTCTGAATGAAAAGGGACTGTATGGTAGAAGACCCAGGAAGACCCCACTTCTTACCCAGAGACATAAAAAAGCCAGGCTGGAGTTTGCCAAATCTTACCTGAGAAAGCCAAAAACGTTTTGGAAGAATGTTCTCTGGTCAGATGAGGCAACAGTAGAGCTTTTTGGGAAAAGGCATCAACATGGAGTCCAGCCTGAAGGTCCAGTCCAGCCTGGTTAGGTGTATTACCTTTTTGCGACATTGCCATTATGGGTATGTCTGTTTCATTACCACCATTCATTTGATTTTATTATGGTATGACTCACATGGGACTTATTTCTTCTTATTTCTTCTCTTTTGTACTCATACATTAGAGGTTTACCTCCATCTGATTAACTAGTGTGTGTTTACTCCTTGTACATGATGTTCCCTAGCTGCACCATACACTCATAGGTGATTGGTGTAACTAGTATTATGTGTATAGGGCAGGGGTAGGCAACCTTTTCTGTTCGGCGTGCCGATTTAAATTAAAAAATCAAAGATGAGGTCCTCGGAGTGCCGGGCAATAATTGTAAAGCTCACGACACCTACACTAAAGTCATATAGCACAAACCGCAACATAGGGGTGCTGTCATACTGCGCTCCCAGCCACATGCGCTTACCACTATTTGCCTGGATACACATGTTCTTTTCCTTTAGAAGCAATGTAACATATGTAACCCACAATTAGTGGTAATGTATGTGACTGGGAGCAGAGTGAGGTCAGACCTGTAAAGAGCTGACACACAATGTACCTGTATGCTCCATCCAGTCCTCGGCCGTTAGTAACTTCAGTTTTCTGTAAGGGGGCGTTCACCCTACCGTCGGTGTCCGACAGCTAGTGTCCGCTGCTAATGTCCGTTCAAAATCTTGTGCGGATATTAGTATCAGACACTAGCTGTGTCTGTGACATTTTGCATTGATTTAAACGGACTTCGGGTGCGTTCTTTTACTGTTCGTGGGTGTCCTTAACTGTCCGTTCACAAAGATGTCCGACTTTTCAAGCGGACAGCAAAACCCGACATGTAGGTTTTTCTGTCCGCTTGAAAAGTCGGACATCTTTGGGAACGGACACTTAAGGACGCCCACGGACAGTAAACGAACGCACCCGATGTCCATTTAAATTAATGCAAAATGTCACAGACACAGCTAGTGTCTGATACTAATATCCGCACAAGATTTTGAATGGACATTAGCAGCGGACACTAGCTGTCGGACACCAACGGTAGTGTGAACGCTCCCTAAGTGAAACGCAGATTAATTTGTCACTTTTAGTTCCTGGCGATGCAGTAACAGCAAAACCCCAGCCAGGAATTAATGGGTGTCACACTTACAACAAAGTGACTGCACTGGTGCCCAGGAACTGGTTTTGGCTATAATTGCATCTAGTTACAGTGTCACCATCCAATAGAATCACACTAAGGCTGAGGCCCCACATTACAAAAATGCAGCTTTTTTTATTGCAGATTTGGCTGCGTTTTTCTTTCTGTCAAAGCCAAGAATGGCTAGAAAACGAATGGGAAATATATAGGAAGCTTCTTATACGTCTCCCTCCTGCTTAATCTACTCCTAGCTTCGGCTAAAAAAACCCCAGCAAAATCTGCAACAAAAAAAAGCTGTTTCTGCAACGTGGGGCTTTAGCCTAAGGCTGAGGCACAGGGAACACAGCTTTTTTTGTTACATATTTTGCTGTGTTTTTCTGAGCCTAAGCCAGGAGTGGATTGAGCAGAAGGGAAACGTATAAGAAGCTCCCTATATATTTCCCATTCCTTCTGTAGCCATTTTTAGCTTTGGTTGAAATAAACCGCATCAAAATCTGCAACAAAACTGCTGCATTTCTGCAACGTGGGGCCTCAGCCTTATGCCTCCTACATACAAGTGGCACGCATGTGGTTTTCACTGACCTATATGTTAAAAATAGGGGATGTATAGGACACATATAGGACCTGCTCAATAGTTTTCAGCTCTTCAATTTGGCCCAGATACACAGCCACAATAAGAATGGCTGTATATATGGGTCAATTGAAATATATAGGTCTGTACTTAATCCATAGTTGTAGATAAAGAGTCTGGTCATGTGCATTGCAGGTTACAACTCAATGTGCCTCATATTAATAGCAGTTAACCCCATCATGTCCCTCACATTAACCCCCTGTGTGCTTTACATAATTGACACTGATATGTGAGACATATGGAGGTAATAAGTGAACATCTTCATTATATAGGTCCTTCATTAGTACCCCCATATGTCTCACACATCAGTAACCCTTATGTGAGCCACACAGGGGTTAATGTGAGGGACATGATGATTAATATGTGAGGCACATGGAGTTACTAAAACTAAATTAATAACCCCAAATGCCTGACAGTAATAAGAATAGTTAGTAACACACGTACCTGGTGTTATTTTTACTTTCACTTTGCTCCCCGGAGCTTCCTCTCCTATTCAGGGCTGCAGACGGCAGGAGCTCCTCCTCACATGTAGCAGCAGGTCCAGGGAGCCCTTATCCTGTGCAGTGAGAGGCTCACCTCTGATTGGTGGGCAGTGAGAGAAGGGGGCGTGTCCTACACCGCAGCTCTCCAGAGCACTGAAAGGACGCTCTCTCTCTAAATTTAGTGTGAAGTCTCAGGCTGGCTGCCGTGCCAGCAAAATATACCTCGCGTGCCAGTCTTGGCATGCGTGCCAGGGGTTGCCGACCCCTGGTATAGGGGGTCAGCACCGCACCTCCCATGAGGCGACCTGAAGCGAGCGCTTCAGGCGGCGCTATGTCAGGACCCCAGGGAGGGCGGCATTTTTGATTATCTAAGCCAGTCCAGGACAAGCTGGATTGGCTTAGCACCGAGCGGTGGTTTGGGGAGGCCACTGAAGCAGCGCTGCTCCAGCAGCCTCCCCGCATGCTCAGGTAGAGAGCAGGTCTTCTCTGTGCCTGCTCTCTGCCTGCGAACGGCGCTAAGCCCTTCCCCCTCCACTCAGCCATGCCCCTTCGCTCTGCCACGCCCCCTTCGTTTTGCCATGCCCCTACACTCCGCCCCCTCCTCCCGGGAGGGGGGGGCGGCTTTCTGTAGTTCTCCTCGGGTGGCGAAAGGGGTAGGTTCACCCCTGTAGGGGGTCACTATCCTTCATGTTATGCATATACCTGTACAATCTTTAAGTGATGCTTTGGTGAATATTTACTTCAGCTTATACTCTTATCTTCACCATATATATACATTTATATGTTTGTATATGCACTATACATATAATGTAGGATACTTTTGTGGAGTCCCATTGTATTCTACATACTTACCCATACATTTTGTTATACATGCCTACATGGCCTGGACCCTTCTGTCTGACAGCATTTGTCCTCCCTTTCATTCATTTTAACCTAATAAAGATTTTTTGTATTTTTCTGACTATACTTTGTACTCCATTCATTTGTTAGTTTTTGGTAAACCTATAGGGAATAGAGATGAGCGAACACTGTTCGGATCAGCCGTTCCGAACAGCACGCTCCCATAGAAATGAATGGAAGCACCTCGCACGTACACTTTGCCGGCAGCCGGACGCCGTGCCAGGTGCTTCAATTCATTACTATGGGAGTGTGCTGTTTGGAACGGCTGATCCGAACAGTGTTCGCTCATCTCTAATAGGGAAAACACTCGCAATTCCGAAGCTACAATTAATATGCTGCGTTTTCAAACACCTATTTATTTTTGCAAATGCAACTTACCTGCAAGTCTTTGTTTTCCACAACTTGTGAATGAGATTAATTAAATCTCATTTACTTTGCTCATACTGGAAAACATAGCATTAGCCTTAGCCTTAAATACATTGCAAAAAAAGTTTACAGGTAATACTACATTAAGGCTAAATCCGAACGTTGCGAGCTGCGGCCAAAAACCATTGCAGGAAAAACCGCGGCAGAAATGGAAAGTGTAGACTTTCTGCTTCAATTATACATATATGGAAAACACAAGCGTTTCTGTAGGTATAATTGACACAAGTGATTTACAAAAATGCAAATTTTTTTCGATATTGCAGTATGTTAGCTACGGACATTTTTCTGCAATGTGTGGATGGGATCAGCATGAATCCCATCCGCTTTGCATGTACTTTGCACGCGTTTCCACTGCGGCAAAATTGCAACATTTACTCTACGTGGGGCCCCGGCCTAAGAAATTTCAGGCAGAGAAAGCTGTCATGCATTGAAGAATCACAATGTTATCCTGCAACATCACAGGAGCACCTGGTTTTAATTCAATGGGGTTGGACTGAAACCTCGAAGCTTGTGCAGCCAAAAATGTATTTGCAAAAAAATAATAATAGTAAGTTGAGCACTATGCATTTTTTCAATTAAGCAAGTCAATTCACTTACATTAGTTGCAATGTTGTAGGGCAACATGGCGATCTTTGGACATGACTGCTGTTGGAGCAAATGTGTTCATTTTACTGGAAGACCAATAATCCAATTCCTTAATGGCCAACACTCACTTTAACTCTACCTGCATCTGCTTTAACATGGTCTACTTACTGCTCTGACAGCTTCAGTAAATGCTGCTATGTTACAGTATATTTTATGTAGGGCATGTGTCACACATATACGACAAGGGGTCACCTAGTAACGCTATTAATATGCTGTGGGTGTTTTATATAAATCCTGGTTCACACAAGGGAGCTCCTCACTTACATAAACAGTAGTATTGAGCATGCCTATGTAGTGCAATTGCTTTCAGTTGCAATTGTTGGAACAAAGTATTTTACACAATGTTTTATACGGTGTCTCACATTTGGACAGTGCTGTTATTGCTTATCATTTTTGCACAGACTTGTTCAAGCTGTGATACAGTAATAATTGCTTTTCTGATAGAATTGTTTCAAAATAGGTGGCACATTCTGTATTTTGAACGTAAACCAAGGATGGAAAGGGTTTGACCAGGAAATTCTTTTTATTATCCTATAATTTTTTAAAGGGAAATCTATCACTGCCCCCAGCTACTTTAAATTGCTCCCATAGTGTTGTAGATGCTGTTAGCAGAATAAAACCATACCTTTCTCATGTTTCAGAGCCCCAGGGATGCGGAGAAAAAGCGCTTTTATTCTTGTAGCCCTAATTGGGGTGGGAAGGTGGAGAACATGAGTACTATCCCTCCCACCAGTGGCGTAACTACTGGGGTATTAGTGGTAGCAGCTGCCACAGGGCCGGGACATTAGGGGCTCAGCGACAGTCGCTACCGCTGCGTTTTTTTTTCTTAATAGGCCGTTACCGGCTGGAGTAACTCTAGCCAGTAACAGGCCCTATTTACTTACCGATCCTGGCAGGACCGGGATCGGTAAGTGACACCGCGGGCCCCACAAACATTATTATTATACTCGGGGATCTTTACAGACCCCCGAGTATAATGATCGGAGCCCGGGAGAGGTAAGGGAACATAAAATACAGTGTTACTTACCTTTCCGGGCTTCAGACAGGCTTCGGGCCTAGTTGTGTGATGTCCCGGGTCATGTGACGTCCGGACATTATTGAAGATGGCCGAGACCACCGAGGACTGCAGCTGTGCCAGGGATAGGTGACAGTGATTTTTATGTTCCCTTACCTCTCCAGGGCCTCCGATCATTATACTCAGGGGTCTGAAGAGACTCCCGAGTATAATAATTGTTCATGGGTGTCCACAGTGGGGCATAATACCGTGTGCAAGGGCCACTATGGGACATAATACTGTATGCAGGGGCCACTATGGGGCACAATAGAATGCGCAGGAATGCGGGGGAAGGGGTCCGGTCTGTCGAGGTCTTTGGCATCGGTCAAGGTGGAGGGCCCCATGTCAAAAGTTTGCCACGGGCCACCGCCATTCCTGGTTACGCCACTGCCTCCCACAACAGACTCTGACACTGACCTGTGTGTATATTGGGAAGAGGGTACATGAAGTATATCAGCGCCTCCACCCAGGATACAACCTCTGTATTACAGGGAGGAAGTACATTACTGTACTAATCTCAGTATGAAGAATACATATTAATACCACATATGATTATAACAGGAGCTTTAGAAGAGTCAAAATGATAATTTTACATACATACAGTATACTGAGAACACAGCAGTACTACAACAACCAGCAATCCTGCAACACTCTTAAGTTATATATCCAGGTATATATAGCTAGCAAAAGTTCTGTGCACAATACCTCTAGGCCACAAAAGAGATGATCCAGGTGCAAGGCCCCTGTAGATGACTGGGGATCCTAAAATTCTTCCAGGAGACGACTGACAGCCGATCAGCAGATGATAATGGCGCTTGATGAAAGCAATTCTCCAGGCAACCACAGTAGTAAACGTCGGCCTGACTAATCTAACACTGAGGCCTTAACCTGACAACTACCGTGTTTCCCCGAAAGTAGGACACCCCCTGAAAGTAAGGCATGCATGCATGCGGGGGTTTCTGTTAAATTGCCTAATATAAGGCATCCACTGAAAATAAGGTATGCCTGGCAGTGGTGTGCGGGGTTTCGGGGGGCGGGGCTTAGCGGAGGCAATAGCCGGCATTCCTGTGCACACGGAGCACAGAGCACGGCTGCTGTGTCAGTGAAGTGGAGCTCGCTAAGCCACGCCCACGAAAGTTCCGCTAAGCGCCGCCCCCGAAGCCTCACTAAACCCCGCCCACCACTTCCGGGACGAATAGCAGCACCAGTGCTGCTAGGAAGAAGGAAAAGGTAAGTATGAATAAAAAAAATAAAGAAGAAAATAGGGCACTTGACTGGTGAGTGCCCTATTTTCTTCTTTATTTTTTTTATTTTTTTATTCGTAAAACGCTGATATATTCATAATAGTGAGCACCACCAGGGATCTCTTTGCTGAGCCCATATGCGTTTTTTATCCTAATTTGCATATAATGTAGCTCTGCTTCAGCTGCAGTAGTGCCACTTTTTTTGTTCTCTTACATGCACTAAAGGTATGTATGATACCTTCGTCCCTCCCCTACACTACACTACCTAACACCGGCAGTCATGCTGACGCTCCACTAAGGAAGTGCCGGCATGACTGCCGGTTGTAATAAGACGTCCCCCGAAAATAAGACAGGTCCTATATTTAGAGTGACAATTTAATATAAGACACTGTCTTATTTTCGGGGAAACACGGTAATATACCAGTGCAATCGGGCCTCTAACTATCTATCACTAACCTAACCTATCACTAACCTAACCTATCACTACCCTAAACTATATACTGATCCCTAACTAAAAGTACTAGCTAGATCCTCTTCAAACACTGGAGAAGGGGTTAAATCTGGCACATGGTTTTATGGCATCTTACAGAAGCCACTGACCTGAGACCCTGAGAACTGATAAGGACCTGGAATTGTTTACATTGTTCTTACATTGTTTCTATCAATTACTAATAACTAGAGATGAGCGAACAGTAAAATGTTTGAGATTCGATATTCATTTCGAGTAGCCCCTCAATATTCAACTACTCGAATCGAATATCGAACCCTGTTATAATCTATGGGGGGAAAATGCTCGTTTCAGGGGTAGGCAACATTCGATCAAATTATACTTACCAAGTCCACGAGTGAGGGTCGGGCTGGATCCTCCGAGAAGTCTTCTCCGTGCAGCGTCTCCGCGGCATCTTCCGGCTCTGAATTCGCTCTGCCAGGCATTGGGCCTGGGCTGAGCCGACTGCGCATGTTCACACTACAAACGGGCATGCGCAGTCGGCTCTGCCCAGGCCCGATGCCTGGCAGAGTGAATTCAGAGCCGAAAGACGCCGCGGGGAAGCTGCATGGAGAAGACTTCTAAAGGTAGGAGAAGAACCAGCGTTGATTGGTCGACTGTATAGCATTCGGCCAATCAATGCTGGTTCTGCATCGAACTTTTCCATTCGAATAGCGAGTGGTACTCGATCGATTACGAGTATTTCGAATACCGTAGAATTCGATCAAATACCTACTCGATCGAGTACTACTCGTTCATCTCTACTAATAACCCCCTCACCCCCTTCCTCCTAGAATTCTATCCCTATGTGTCCTTTTGTATATAAATCTGCTCCTTCAGAAATGTTTTTTTAATTTACTTGAGAAAGGAGCCGAGAGTTCCGAAACATTGTAATGTGTCATCATTATTAGTTAGCCATTAAAAAGGTATCAACTACTGAAGACTCTCAAGTTTTTTTTGTTTTTTTATATTTCCTACCCACTGGCTAACACGGTACGAGAACAAACATTTTCCTTATTTTAGATAGATCCTGTGAGTATATGGATAACCCAAAGCAGAACTATCGGCTCTGTATGAGGGAGATAAAGAGGAGCAAATGGCAATCTATTCCTATACACTCCAGCTTCACTAGCGGATCTTAAGGACATAAATACTCAAAGATCTGCTTATCTATTCCTCCTAGTTGAAAAATTACACCTGCCACTTGCCTAGAGACATACGATGTTTCCTCATGTCTCTGACTGGCTGTGTATACAAAACAAACCTTGTACTGAATCTCTGGGGTTTCTGAGGCCAAGCAGCAGGGGGCAGAGAGGCTAAATACACTATATCTTAGGCCTGATTCACATCTGCCTTCGATATTCCGTTCAGGGACCCCCCGAATGGAATACTGAGTGCATTCAAAAAGCGGTGAGCAATGAAAGCACACGGACTGCATAGACTATAATGGGGTCCATGTGTTTTCCACGCAGTTTCCACACAAAGGCAGATGTGAACCAGGCCTTAGTAGTACTAGCAGTTCCCTACATTCTTTATTCAAATGAGGATCACAGAAGTTCTTGTATTATGGAGCACTGTTGCATCATCACTAAACACGCTCATCCTGCATGAAGCTCCTATCCCTGGCCAGTTTGAGGATCAAATCACACCGCACAGGGGGAGGAGCTGAATGCAGGATGGGTGTGTTTAGTGATGATGCAGCAGTGCTCAGTAATAGAAGAAATCTCACCCTGTGCTCCAGGATCCTCATTTGAATAAAGAATAAAAGTGATTTTTCTAACCATCTCTGTAGCTCTGAAACTTACGAAACTTATGGTTTTTCTGTTAACAGCATCTACAGCACAATGGGAGCAGTTTAAATTAACTGGGGGTGGTGATAGACTCCCGTTAAATTATGCTTTAAAAGAATCAAGCCTCTATAAATAGGACTGGAGCTTTCTGTTTAAGGCTAAGGCCCCACGGGCCGGAAACAGTGCGCTAATTGGCTGCGGGAACAACCGCAGCAGGAATGCATTACGGTTCTTCCCGCAGCGCTTTGAACAGAAAATTCACTAAGTTTTCCTCTGCGTACCTTCTGTTACCATTATATCTACGGGAAAGCCACCGGTGATTCCGTAGATATAATTGACATGCTTTTGACACGTTTTTGGAAATCGCAGCATGTCTGCGCTGCGTTTTTTCCCGCAAAGTGGGCATGGGATTCACATGTACTCCATAACGCCATGGGGCCCCGGCCTACGTTGCTCTGTGCAGATGATTATTGCGAGGGCTGGCTGTTACCCATAAGATAGACCATAAAATTCAATATCTTGGATAACCCCTTTAAATAGAGCATGCATATACACTCACCGGCCACTTTATTAGGTACACCATGCTAGTAACGGGTTGGACCCCCTTTTGCCTTCAGAACTGCCTCAATTCTTCGTGGCATAGATACAACAAGGTGCTGGAAGCATTCCTCAGAGATTTTGGTCCATATTGACATGATGGCATCACACAGTTGCCGCAGATTTGTCGGCTGCACATCCATGATGCGAATCTCCCGTTCCACCACATCCCAAAGATGCTCTATTGGATTGAGATCTGGTGACTGTGGAGGCCATTGGAGTACAGTGAACTCATTGTCATGTTCAAGAAACCAGTCTGAGATGATTCCAGCTTTATGACATGGCGCATTATCCTGCTGAAAGTAGCCATCAGATGTTGGGTACATTGTGGTCATAAAGGGATGGACATGGTCAGCAACAATACTCAGGTAGGCTTTGGCGTTGCAACGATGCTCAATTGGTACCAAGGGGCCCAAAGAGTGCCAAGAAAATATTCCCCACACCATGACACCACCACCACCAGCCTGAACTGTTGATACAAGGCAGGATGGATCCATGCTTTCATGTTGTTGACGCCAAATTCTGACCCTACCATCCGAATGTCGCAGCAGAAATCGAGACTCATCAGACCAGGCAACGTTTTTCCAATCTTCAATTGTCCAATTTCGATGAGCTTGTGCAAATTGTAGCCTCAGTTTCCTGTTCTTAGCTGAAAGGAGTGGCACCCGGTGTGGTCTTCTGCTGCTGTAGCCCATCTGCCTCAAAGTTCGACGTACTGTGCGTTCAGAGATGCTCTTCTGGCTACCTTGGTTGTAACGGGTGGCTATTTGAGTCACTGTTGCCTTTCTATCAGCTCGAACCAGTCTGGCCATTCTCCTCTGACCTCTGGCATCAACAACGCATTTCCGCCCACAGAACTGCCGCTCACTGGATGTTTTTTCTTTTTCGGACCATTCTCTGTAAACCCTAGAGATGGTTGTGCGTGAAAATCTCAGTAGATCAGCAGTTTCTGAAATACTCAGACCAGCCCTTCTGGCACCAACAACCATGCCACGTTCACAGGCACTCAAATCACCTTTCTTCCCCATACTGATGCTCGGTTTGAACTGCAGGAGATTGTCTTGACCATGTCTACATGCCTAAATGCACTGAGTTGCCGCCATGTGATTGGCTGATTAGAAATTAAGTGTTAACGAGCAGTTGGACAGGTGTACCTAATAAAGTGGCCGGTGAGTGTACATTTTAACTTATTGTTCCCCATTCCCCTGCGTTCCAGAGATCTAAAGGTTTCTCTAATACGGCATAATATCAAATGACTAGGGGATAGGAAAATGAAATGAGAAAAAATGAAGAAAAACCCACTTGTGGTCATGACAATATAAATTTATAAGTTCACATAGAAAAACTGTTACCTGAGAAACCGTATTACATCAAAATTTTTACTAGTATAATATTGTT
Organism: Leptodactylus fuscus; assembly: GCF_031893055.1. NCBI lineage: Eukaryota > Metazoa > Chordata > Amphibia > Anura > Leptodactylidae > Leptodactylus > Leptodactylus fuscus. Next base: position 23,374,164 of record NC_134275.1, on the reverse strand, counting down.
AACCCCTTGTTGCTACATCCATTTTCGTTTTAAATTTTCATTTATTGATTCCCAACTTCCAAACACTATAATTTTATTTTTCCATTTACAGGGCCTAATTTTTGTGGGACAAATTGTACTTCACAATGGTACCATTTAATTTTTCATACAATGTACTGGGAAGCTGGAAAACAATTGTGAATGGGATGAAATTGGAGAAAAACTGCATTTGTACGACTTTCTTATAGGCTTTGTTTATACAGGGTTCACTGTGCAGCCAAAATAGTATGTCACCTGTCTTCTATAGGTTGATATGATTACAGGGATACCAAATTTATATAGGTTTTTTTTTTTTAAGTTTTAACTCCTTGAAAGATCCAAAACTTTGCAAAATTTCTGGGAGATGCCATATTCTGGCATCTGTTTTTGCAGGGCCAAATGTACTTTTGTATTTATACCAATTTAGGGAATGTATATTGCTTTAGTTTTTTTTATCTAAATTTATATGGGAGGTGAAACAACGAAAAAACGGAAGTTTTTTTTTTTACTTTTGTTAATTAGGGATCTTGAATCCCAGGGGGTCTGATGGATAATATAATGCTTAAGAATGCCAATACATTGCAATGCATTGTAAAATGGCAACACTTTTATTATGGGCTGCATAAAGCAGTCTGTAATAGAAGTGTATGCCAGACATGGTTGGAAGTCTTCAATAGGCTCCCAGCTTTCATGGCAATGAATAATCAGCATCGGGTTTCATTCTGGGGGCTGATGATGCATCCCAAAATGGCACCTCGCTCAGCTTTGTCCAAGGCATAGGGGTTAATATCCTTGATCAACATGGGTAATGATTGTGGACGTTACAACCGGGTCTCTGCTGTATAATATATCTATAAAGCTCACTGAAGGCCCTCAAATATTATCAGGTGAGTCGTAAAGTGGCAATGTCGTAGCCACAGCAGTTGAATGGTAGGTGGGTTTAGACAACCCCTACAGTTATTACACAAAGTTGCTATAAAGTAGCAGAAACAAGGTCAAATTAATGGAAATTATTAATACCGTATATACTCAAGTATAAGCCGAATTTTTCAGCACAGTTTTTGTGCTGAAAAAGCCCCCCTCGGCTTATACTCGAGTCAGCAAAAAAAAAAAAATATATATATATATTTTTTTTTAAGGGGGGATCTATGACCAGCCACAATATCAATGTATAGAATCTCCCATAAAATAGTAGGGGGGGGAGGGGCCACACTGTGGCTCAGTGGTTAGCACTGCAGCGCTGGAGTCCTGGTGTTCAAATCCCTCCAAGGGCATAAAACCATCTGCAAGGAGTTTGTATGTTCTCCCCGTGTTTGCATGGATTTCCATCCCGTATTCCAAAAAAGACATAATGATAGGGAAAAATGTACATTGTGAGCTCTATGTGGGGCTCACAATCTACATAGAAAAAAAAAATAGTGGGGGGTGGGGGAAAGAAGCTTTTTTTTTAAAAAAAAAAAAAAAAAAAAAAGTTCTAAATCTCTCCTTACCCTAGAATACATATAAAAGTAGAAAATGACTATGAAACACTAACACATTAGGTATCCCTGTGTCTGAGAGTGCCCGGTCTACTGAATATAGGGGGTCTGCAGTGCTCCTGTTCCGTCAGGAAGGGGTTAATAGGAGCACTGCAGATACCCTATAGTCAGCCAGACTGAATTCCAAGTGAGGGGAAAAAACTCAGTCCTCAAGCTCAGGGAAGGGGCAGACAGACAACCAAAACACCCCCTCCCCTTCCCCAGCACCTACTGCACCCAAAAACTCCCACCATTTTAATTTTTGAAATTTTCCAGTAGCTGCTGCATTTCTCCCCTCGGCTTATACTCGAGTCAATAAGTTTTCCCAGTTTTTTGTGGTAAAATTAGGGGCCTCGGCTTATACTCGAGTATATACGGTAATAAAAATCACCTGCTTTCACGTGTGCATTTTACAACCAAGGGACATCCATTTTCATGGGAATGACCTATGTTTTGATGTTCCATTACAACGGACTGTCATATGAATGGCTCCAATTCACTTTAAGAAATGGGCGTTAAGTGGCTGGTGTGAATATAGCTTTATTAATAACGCCACAGTAAGAGGAATTTATTTTTTTGGATACCAGAATATGTCTTCTAAAAATTTACAAGAAAAACCTACAGTATATTACATTCGTGACTGGTTACCATGGTTACTGCAATTCTATGAGAATTTTGCAGCATGAACTCATTTTCACTTCAAAAGATGTCTGAGCGTCATGTTTTCATATTGTTAGCCATGAACCCTAGTTTTTTTTTCCTTGTTCATAAACAGATGTGGTGATAAAGCAGACCTGACCCATACTACTATACATTATAATGGCGTTGGCTATTTCCAGTCTTGTTATGTCAATTGTATTTATACATAATTTTTCTCAGCACTGAGCTAGGGTTGCACAATGCCTTCAATTTTCGATACTATTTCATTACTTTGGAGGAGCATACAATTCCATACTCGTAATTTCAATACTTTCATACTAAGCTGCTCTTATCAGCAGATCACAAGTGGATTACACAGGGGGCAACATGGTGGCTCAATGGTTAGCACTGCAGCCTTGCAGTGCTGGAGTCCTGAGTTTGAATCCCATCAGGAACAACATCTGCAAGGAGTTTGTATGTTCTCCCCATGTTTGCGTGGATTTCCGCCCATTCTACAAAGACATACTGATGAGAAGAGAAAAAAATGCACATTCTGAGCTCTATATGGGGCTCACAATCTACATTAAAAAAAAAAAAAAATTAGATTACACAGCAGATAAGGGCCCTATTGACCTGCCCACGACCACCTCCACTTCCCCATCATCCCTTTAGTAGGCCTTGTGCGCCTGACATCACTTTGCTGAACAGTATCAGGACACTGCTGATGCAATTTATTGTGGCGTACGGGACCTCCTGGAGGCTGAAGGGGAAGCGGAGGCACAGCAGCACTTACTTTATTTGTAAGGTGAACCTCAAGGTTTTTTTTGTTTTGTTTTTTTTTTTTTCAGTGTAGATTGTGAGCCCTACATAGAGCTCACAATGTACATTTTTCCCTATCAGTATGTTTTTGGAATATGGGATGGAAATCCACGCAAACACGGGGAGAACATACTAACTCTTTGCAGATGGTTTTGCCCTTGGCAGGATTCGAACCCGGGACTCCAGCACTGCAAAGCTGCAATGTTAACCACTGAGCCACCGTGTGGCCCCTCCTTGAGATAGTATTATACTCTGGGGTCCATTCAGAGCCCAGAGTATAATGATTGGAGGTAATCAATTATAAAAACCAGTGTTATTCACCTCTCCTGGGCTCCGGCAGCCTCCTTTGGGTCTCTACTATGACGTCACAGACCACTGAGGCCTGTATTATTGAGCAAGTCTTGAAGACCCATGCCAGAACTCAAGAGAGGTGAGTAACACAATTTTTGTATGTTAGCTCACCTCTCCTGTGGCTTCATTCATTATTCTCTGGGGTCTGAAAAGACCCCATAGTATTAAAATAGTTTGTGGAGGGTGAACTCCAAAAACTTCAGGTTTGGCCGAATCTGAAACTTTTATAAAATTTATAGAAGCCACTAGGAACATTGTATTGTTTAGAGGCCACTGTGCTACATTATGCTGTATGGGGTTCATATGCTGTATAGAGGGGCGACTATGGAACATTATTCCGTGTGCAGGGGCCACTATGGAACATTATACTGTGTGAAGTGGCCACTGTTGGACATTATACTATCTGGAGGGGTCATTGTGGGATATTAAACTCTGTGTAAGTGGGACATTATACCATCTGGGGGCCAGTAAAGGGTCCCTTATACCATATGGGAGAAAGGAAAGGGGATGCTATGTTGTATGGGGAGGGGGGCCCAAATCAAAATATTGCCACGGGGACCAGTCTTTGTTAGTTATCTCCCTAGGCAGAATGTTTTATCTAACTTGTCTATAGGTAATGTAAAAAAGAAATGTGACTTAGGTAACACAGTTTGGGGGAGAGAGGAGGAGCTGGGTTCTGTCCTAACACTCTGCGAACTGGTGAGAGTCCAGTCTGAACTATTGCCGTTCCTGTGCTCTGGGTGGACCATGTGGCTGAAGCAATTCACACGTAGAATTAGGGGTTTTGCTGTATAGTTATGTTAGTAGCTCAGACGAGCAGGATTTCTGTTATTGTTTTGCCTGAAGTTAAGGTTTATTTTGTTTGCACCTGTTTGCACCTGAATTTTTGTGTGTCTTTGACTGTCTTTGTCTTTGACTGTCTGGGTCCGCTGCTGCTACCCCTGAGCCTATCCTCCCACAATATACAGAGTTCACCTACTGGCCTATGACGATCCAAAAACAGTTCAATGACAAATTAGACACTGCTACATCTATATAGAGTGTTTGAATCGCGTACTATCATTTTTACTAAATTGTATGTTTTCTTAAAAAAAATTTTACTTGATCATTTAGTTAAGGAGAATTTGATAATTTATCTATTGAACATTCAATCTCTTCATCTTTCCACACTTACTGTGCACAAAATATCAAAGGGAATATCAACGGAAATTTCAGCACATTTAGAGCACTCTCAATAGTTTGCTCCTGATAATTCGGCCTTTGTAGTGCCTATTAACTCACAGCCAACATCACAGCTTTGTATATAATATTAAAAGCATAATTCATTTATTTAATTAAATTGACAAAGGTTATAAATATAGAAATAATTATATTGCTTTCTTGTGCTCAACCTGCGAGAACCCCTTAGAACCAGCACGGTTTAGATGTTAGATAATGGCATCCATTTCCACAAAGAAATACTGTGCCATATGTATTAGATACAAGAAGGAAAGTGCATTAATTATAATTACAGTCGCAGAGTCAAAGTTAAAAAAAATAAATTTAAAAAAGTGCTAAAAGTAGTATAGGACTAAAAATTAAAAAATGATCAGATAGTATCCGAAGTAGTAGAGAATAAAATATGGCACATCAAAAAGTGAGCTACCCCATCTTTCGATTCACAAATCTGCTGGAAATCTATTATCCCAACTAATTTAAATGCAAAGTCCTTCTCTACTTTGTATAATATAAAGGGAAACTTGTTGGGAGAAGGCAGGGATTGCTGTTGCTTAGGAGAGTGTGGGTGGGGAGACTTGGGTGATGCACTCACGTCTCCTCGCCCTGTACCTGCCCACACTCTCCTAAGCCACAACAAGCCCCACCTACTCCCAGCATCAGTAACACTAGCCTAGGGAGATGGGGGGGTGTACAGCGCTCTGCTGGCGTGTGAATGACAGAGGAGAAGACAGAAAACAACGGCCGGGAGCTCCGGGGAGTGGCAGTGGTTCTGTGCAGGTAACCGGACAGCAGGGGGGACTAAGTAGCCAGCGGATTTCGTAATCACTACACAGCGTGGAGTCCAAAAATTGAAGCCTTCAATTTTTGGACTCCATACTGTGTAGTGAGTAGGATGGTTTTTAAAATCCAACTTTCGAAAATTAAAAAATCCAATTGACTTGTATTAAGATCGGAATAGGGATCGGGTTCTGATGGAAAATGATTGGAAATCGGATTTTAAAAATGATCCTGAAATCTCAAGATCGGCTCAACCCTAATTAACACACAGAATAATAGAGGAATGTCATAACTTAGGGTTCTAAAAAATGTTCCACAACTGATAGAAGTGAGATAGGAGATGGTGGTGGACTTTAGTAAACGGAGAAGTGCTCCGACCCTGGTGGAGATCCAAGGGACATGTATTGAGATAGTCAGGACTTATAAGTACCTGGGTGTGCTCCTCAATAATAAACTAGACTGGGCTGATCACCTGGAGGCGCTGCACAGAAAGGGCCACAGCATACTCTACCTGCTTAGGAGGCTGAGGGCCTTTGGAGTTCAGGGGCCACTTCTTAGAGCCTTCTTCAACTCTGCGGTTGATTCAGCCATCTTTTTCGGTGTGGCCTGCTGGGGGAGCAGTATATCAACCAGGGATAGAAATAGACTTGACAGGCTGATCAGGAGGGCCAGCTCTGTCCTGGGGAGCCCCTTGGACCCAGTACAGGTGGTGGGTGACAGAAGGATACTGTCTCTGGTGACCTCCATGCGGGAGAACAAATTCCACCCCATGTATGAGACCTTGATGGGACTTGGCAGCACTGTCAGTGACCGTCTGCTCCACCCCAAGTGTGAGAAGGAGCGCTATCAGAAGTCCTTCATTCCAACTGCGACCAGGCTGTATAATCTACATCAGACCAAGTGAAGATCACTCCGCACAGAGAACTAATGATTATGATTATGAAGTCTTCCTTCTTTCTTCTTCTGTTCCTTAGCTGCTATGGACTCCTAGTATATCTTCTCTTCTCAGCATATGTGTGCCTACGTCTGTAATATATTACTGTGTATTATCCTGTACCTGTATTACTATGCTGCTGTAACATACTGAAATTTCCCCACTGTGGGACTATTAAAGGATTATCTTATCTTATATTTTATGGGAAGTGTTTACTAAGGCATATATGTTAAGGCAGATTACAGATTGTGATAATGAGGATTATAATTATAATAATAACTGCAGCAGTCTATATGAATTTCGATACTTTAAACAAATGAAATAACTGAACTTAAACTTAAACCAAGTTATTATTTTATGGCGCCTGGTGACACTGCTCAGCCAATAACTAATGGGAAACAAAGGCTAGAAAGTATTTCTCATGGTCAAGTTGCCAGCCAATAAATCAATAACTCAATCAATTAATTATTATAATGTGCCACATATTCAAGTGTTAATGAACTCAATCTGCTGCACTGTGCAGACACATTGTATCAGCAAAGAGTGTTGGCTGAATAAGTGTGTGGCATATGTACATGGAACCTTTTCATAATCCACATGACCTGAAATTTGCCAGTTTATCCAATATTCTGTTATCAGATAGTCACAGAGATGTATTTGATAATTGGATATTTTCCATGACAATCCACAGCCAAATGAAACCCACTGTGTGTGCCAAAATGAAATAAATTGAACCAAAATAATTTTTCATGTAACTTAGAAGAGCCAAGTTTTGGCTTTCTCTCCTCATTCATCTTCTGAGAGATTGCAAATTACCACTAAATAGCAGAACTTATGCGGACAGCGCTTATAATAGTATGTGCATAAAACCAAGTTTACAGCTGTGTACGCTCCATAGACAATCATTAGCAGCAAATACTGACGGTCTGGGACATTCCGCCAAGCCCTGTCATAGACTGTCACCTATAGTATTGGTAATGTACACTAAACTAGAAAACTCTGCAAGCAACTGCTTAGTCCAAAAATAGATGCACACATTGCAATGTTACACTGAGATCTCGCATAGATTAATATAATACTTATACAAAAAATAAAATAATTTACTTTCATTGACATATACAGTAGAGTGTCCAAAGACCTGCATTACATTGGATCATCATTTAACATCTGCAATGGTCAACTGGCTTTAAGGGAGCTTCCAAGCGGACAGTCTTAGCATGAGTTAGAGAGATATTCACATAACAGTGTTCTTTTTGTTTGTTTTTTATTGGCCGTGACACGGACATATTAATTTCAGTATGTGAACTGGGACTATTCAAGTGACACTGTTAAAATATAGGTCATGCTCTATTTTTGTCCATTTTCACTGATCCTTGAAATGTTAGGGGGGTCTGTGAAAAATGGCCTTTTACACCTCATCTGTATGAAGGTAGTTTAACTGCTTAAGGGTAAGTTCACACAGGGTTTTTTGGTCAGGATTTTGAGGCTGTATCCGCCTCAAAATCCTGACCAAAAAGATGGCTCCCATTGAAATCAATGGGAGCCAGTCAGTTCTTTCAGCCGGAACAAACAGTTCCCGGAAAAAGAAGCGACATGCTCATTCTTTCAGGTGGATTCGCCTCGCGACATCCGCCTGAAGACACTCCCTCCCGACTAGGCCCATTCATTTGGGCCTAATCTGGAGCGGAGTGTGCGACTGGATGCTGGTGCACTGCATTTGGTCAGGAACCCGAGTCGGCCTCCGCCTCAGGTTCTGGACCAAAAAAACCCTGTGTGAACTTACTCTAAGAGTCTAAGTGATTTCAGGTACTCACCCTTTAACACCTACAGGGATCTGGGTTTACTTGCATCTGCAGAGTTACTGCCAACCAGTGGAGCAGAGGGAGTCATGCATAACCATAAACAAGCAGGGGTTCGAAGCAATCAATAGGTGAGAGACATGTTCTAGGGGCAAATACAGAGATAGGGTTGGGATCAGGCTCCCTAGGAAAACACAAGGCAATCCAAGGGTAATCCAGAAAAAATGTTGGGCTTCAAGCAAGGATCAAATAATCGAGGCACACAATACTATGAGAAAGATACAAAACAATAGATTGTGTAGATATAGTTACTGTCATAAAAATCTTATCTTATTATTCAGTTATTTATTATTCAATTACTAGGTAGTGATCCATTAGAGAGCTCAGTGCACAGCTTGTATTTACCAAAATAGTAGATTTATATGCAGAGAGTAACAACAAATAGTAGCAAAATAATGTTATCCCTTTAGAGGATTGTCTCCAGATCTTCCTCCCTTTCCCCATCCTTCCCGTTCCATAAATGGTCTAAGTAAAACATACAACCTGCCGGAATACTCTACGCTAACTGTAACGCTTAACTACTTGCAGTCCAGCAGGTTATCATACACTGTAAGCTCTAGAAGGACATCCATGAATGTTTTCCCAAAGGTTGAACAGTGATTGGATTGTTTGCGCCAATGTTCTTATCATCAACATTAATAACTAAACTGCTAGATCGGGGGGGGGGGGGGGTGATATAGTTGAAAAAAGCAAAGCACAACGGGTGAGGAAATGGACTGATGGTGGGCTGAATGCAACCAAATCATGCCAAACCCTGATATTTTTCGCTGCCTTCATTTGGCAATTTAAAGTGTTTCATCAGTTGTTGTAAAAGTTGTTGTTTGTATAACTGTATTATACAATTTTCCATTATAATTTCTGTATCATTTCCTCCTGCTTTGTAGCTTGTTGTCATTCATTATTTACTTCCAGTGGATAAAAATCAGTCCATGGTCATGTGATCTACAGTCCATGGTCATGTGATCTGCAGTCCATGGTCATGTGATATACAGTCCACAGTCATGTGATATACAGTCCATAGTCATGTGATATACAGTCCATGGTCATGTGACATACAGTCCATAGTCATGTGATATACCGTCCATAGTCATGTGATATACAGTCCATGGTCATGTGATATACAGTCCATAGTCATGTGATATACAGTCCATGGTCATGTGATATACAGTCTATTGTCATGTGATATACAGTCCATGGTCATGTGACTGTCACACAGGTGCGCAGCTTGTTACAGACACAGCACAATAATCCAAGCCCTATCATGTAACGAGCCGAACACCTGTGTGTCCATCACATGACCGTTGACTGTAGATCACATGACCATGGACTAATTTTAATCCTCTGGAAGTAAACACTGAATCACAACAAACAGAGACCTAGAAAATCATGAGAAACTAATACAGAAAGTATATTGGAAAATTATATAACTCTATTCTACAAACAGTAACATTTGTTTGATGAAACTGAAGACCCCCTTATTGGGAACAGTTGTTTTGCTCAAGTTGAGGCAGCAATATGCAGTGTCTACGAAAATCTTTACAAAAGTCAACTTGTATCTCTTAATGAGGACATACAGCTAGCATGTCTGCATGGAGGCAAAGTTCTTGGTCATATTACTCTTGACAAAACGTTAAAGTTTCGATGTAAAGCACAGTATTTCGTATTTGATTTAATTTGGGGGTTACCAGCAACAACACTGTGTGTACCTTTTTATCTTCAATGGCAGGGTCATTAGGCGGTGTTACTTTGCCAGTCTCACACCAATTTGCCATGTCCAATTACGTGTCATGTCTGCAGGAGTTCCCGCAAGATTTTGTCTGTGTGCTTAGGAGGTTTTTTGTCTTGTGGTAAAAATTATTTTGTTAGGGTGCCCCACTCCTGTTTCACCTCTCAATGCTGTAGGGTGGTATGCCAATTGCTGTGCTACTCTTCCCTGGGGTGGTGTACCAATTGATGCTCAACTCAGGTAACCTCCCATAGGTTAGCTTATTGTGTTCGTTCATAGGTTCAGAGTCAAACTGCATTATTTTAGTGAAGCCCTGTAGCCCATTCCTAGCACTTAATGGAACAGTTAAAGCCAATCCAACAAGTTCACCATTGGACTGAGATTTGGTGAATTTGAAGGCCACATCAACATCCTGAACTCTTTGTCGTGTTCCTCAAATAATTTCTAAACATTTTTTGTAGTGTGTCGGGAAACATTGTCTTGCTGAAAGAAACCATTGCTGTTGAGCTGTACCATTGCCTTAAATAGGGGTACTTGGTCTGAAACAATGTTCGAGTAGTTTGTTCCTGCCTTTAGTGAGGCACCAGAGTAAGTTTAAACTCTGTGACATGTCTATGCTACCTAGGTTCAAAATATAAAAAGAACTGGCGCCCGTAAGTTGAAAAAAGATGATCTATCAGTTGCAGCTCCTCCCAGGCACCATCCAAAGGGTGGTGGACAAACATAGAATATAAATAGGGTAAAAACCGGGAATGGAGGGAACACTACTGAGTGAAGAGTGAGTCCAAGGGTTAATTGGTGACATCATTTTATTGGTTCCAATGACAGAAGATAAAATGATAGGCTACGCGTTTCGACGCTGGTGAAGCGTCTTCTTCAGGCCAATGTATATTCTACTGTCAGAGCGTGGGAACCTATCAGAAGGACTAATCGGTTTCCCATGCGCATTCCACAATCCTATTGCTGATTTACCAGTTGTCCTTTCTGGAATCAATCTTAAGATTTGCCATTTTGGTGATGTCTTAACCTAGTTCATAAACTGGCTCTTGTCAAAGTCACTTGGATCCCATTGTCATACTTACCCGTTTTTCCTGTTTCCAGTATGTTCACTCCAAGAGTTGGTGGTGCAATTTTTAACAATAAAATGTTTTTTTGGCTGTCAGTGTTCTTAATGTAATAGCAATATTGTGTAAAGTTTCAGACAAATGTGGAAAAAATGCTTCAAATTAAGAATCTCTTCCAAAAACAGAAGCATTAATAGTCAATTGTGTTAGTTGACAAAATGTGAATGAACAAAAGTGAAAACTATATCAAATCAATGTCTCCACAAGGCCCTGATCTCAACAAGTCTGGGGGATTACATGAAGAGATAGAAGCAATTGAGCAAGCCTACATCCATAGATGATCTGTGGTTAATTCTCCAAGATGTTTGTCACACCTCCTTGTCAAGTACCTTCAAAAACTCTTTATGGCCAGAGCCCCATGGGTTGGAAACACAATGAATTGCCTGTGGTGGAAACGGCGCAGGAAAAATCGTGGCTTTTTACAGTAATTACAAAGTGGATGGGAATCTTGTGAACCCACTTTGCGGTAAAAACCGCGGCGCAGACACAACGCAATTTCCAAAACCAGCGCAGTTTTGGAAATTGCAGCATGTCAATGATATCTACAGGAATGCTGGCGGTTTCCCCATAGATATAATTGAAACAGAAAGTCCACGGAGGAAAACTCTGCAAACTTTCTATTTACAGCGATGCAGCAAGAACTGCGATGTGTTGCTGCCGCGGTTTTTCCCGCTGCGGTTCGTCCCAGGGGGCCTTCACCTATTTAGAAGAAATGATGTTCTTTTGAAGACAAAGGGTAGTTTGATTTAGATTTTTTGTTGTTGTTGTTGTTCATTACTTTATTTTTGTAAATTAATAAAATTAATAAAAATAAAACTTCTATTTTTGACAATATTGTTAGGGGGCGTTCACACTACCGTCGGTGTCCGACATGTAGTGTCCGCTCCTAGTGTCCGCTCAAAATCTGTCACGGACACTAGGAGCGGACACTAGATGTGTCCGTGACACCTGTCATTCACTTGAATGGGCATCGGGTGCGTTCTTTTGCACTCCGTGCCCATCCTTCCCTGTCCGCAAGAGAAGATGTCCGACTTCTCAAGCGGACAGAGGAACCCTGCATGCAGGGTTTTTCTGTCCGCTTGAGAAGTCGGACATCTTCTCTTGCGGACAGGGAAGGACAGGCACGGAGTGCAAAAGAACGCACCCGATGCCCATTCAAGTGAATGACAGGTGTCACGGACACATCTAGTGTCCGCTCCTAGTGTCCGTGACAGATTTTGAGTGGACACTACATGTCGGACACCGACGGTAGTGTGAACGCTCCCTTACTTTGCAAAACTTCCGCACACTATTGTACATATTTGACTTATAGTTACCAAAAAACAGACTTGCAGGATGAACTTTATTTTATAGAGAAACCGGTCTGTCTTCTGTAATTAAATATTGGACTTCTTTTCCTCTGTCGTTTGCTTTTTGGCCTCATTTCAACATCATTTGAGTCTTTTTTACTACATTAGCATTGATATCATTTACATTTAGATGACTCCATGATACAGCATGACACAAAGTAGTATTCCTTAGTGGTAAAAGGAAGTGACATGAAATACTAATGACACAAGGGGGACATGATTGTAAGAAACATGCCTGTGAGGAAAGATCATTACACACTTATCATATTGATATTGTATTATTATTCAAAGAGAGCACGCAATTTTTTAAAAAACTGGAATGTGAGTCCCAAATATCAAATTATAGACACGGGTAATAAGTATTGCACTTGGCGCATAATAAAAATAACATATTGCACACACACACACAAAGAATAATCCCAATCTAGCAACAAATAAATACATAATCTAAAATGTAACTTTTATTGCCGCACTATGTGGGAAGTAATTTAAAGGAGTAAAGTAAGAGACCGAGTTTATATCAGGGCTCATCCACAATATTGCTAAAAGGCCGGGCCGAGGATTTGGGATAGAAGGAGACTATGGTGCGGGGCCACACAGTGGCTCAGTGGTTAGCACTGCAGCCTCGCAGCACTGGAGTCCTGGTGTTCAAATCCCACCAAGGGCAAAAAAAAACATCTGCAAGGAGCTTGTATGTTCTCCCTGTGTTTGCATGGATCTCTATCCCATGTTCCAAAAAAGACATACTGATAGGGAAAAAATGTATATTGTGAGCTCTATGTGGGGCTCACAATCTACATTAAAAATAAAAAGAAGGAAACACCATGATGACATCTGTGGTTTCTGCACCAGTTCATTGTCATAGTTCATTGGTACTGTAAGTATTGATCAGTGAGTAGGGGTTGCATATGCTCAAACAAGGTTTATAAGCGCGAATGAGTGTCATAAACCCCACAGACCCCTGAAGATTCCTTGTATGTGGGGAAACATTTTGAAGGGGTAAATCTGTATTTCAATAATCGGTAATCCTGTACTTCACATAAAAGCAGGCTAGTTATTATAACCCTAAGAATAACAATAGGGCTATGAATAAATTATTATTATTATTGAGATAAAAAATAGGCTGATAGCGAGGCATTTACAGTAATTTTAACTTGGTATTTGAGGCAATAAAAGTTAAGTTTCAAAATATCTATATTTTTTTATTTATTTTTTATTATATTTATTTTTTTATTTTCATTTAATTTTAATTTTTATTTACTTTTTATTTTTCTTTTTATTATATTTTTTATTTGCTTATAAGCAACACAAAGATAAATTGTCTGTAAACTTGAGTTTTTTTGCTATTGTAAAAAAAGTGAACCCAGAATAGATTGATAAGAAGACAGCGACTTGGTATAACCCACAGGATAAACACGTACGGTAATATTCATCGCCTGTATAATGCCCTTTCCAGTGGAAACAAAAGAGAATGTCTCCAGGTGTTACTTTGCTTCATTAATAATATTCTGCTTGAAACATAGAGTTTCACTTTGATATGGCATCATGAGGATCTGTGACTGTAAGCACGATGGCAACTTCAACATTAGTGCCACTCAAGCCTCTTTCAATTTTCCAAAAAAAATCTTAACTTGTAAAAGGAGCTGAAGAAATCGTTGTACTAGGTGCCATCTTAGCTGACAACTGAGAAGAAACTTCTCTTTATGTCTGTGCTGAAAGCAAAGAAACATATTATATGATATTATGATGTCTTAAAGGGATTCTACCATTAAACTACCTTTTTTTTCTCTAATGAACACGTCGGAATAGCCTTAAGAAAGCCTATTCATCTCCTACCTTTAGACGTTGTCTCCGCCGCGCTGTTTCGTAGAAATACCGTTTTTAACCGGCATGCAAATGAGCTCTCCGCAGCAATGAGGGCGGGCCCCATTGCTGCCCAGAGCTCTTTCCTGCACCGCCTCCTTATTCTGCAGCAACTCCGCCTCTTCTGGCTTCTCTTGCTCTTGTAGTTCGATACAGGAGCATAGAGAGGCCACCCCAAAATGGCCACCGGTCAGCTCCTGTATTGAACTGCAAGAGCGGCTACCCCAAAATGGCCGCCGGCCGGCTCCTGTATTGAACTGCAAGAGCGGCTACCCAAAAATGGCCTTCGGCCAATACAGGAGGCGGCCGGCGGCCATTTTGGGGTGGCCACTCTATGCTCCTGTATTGAACTACAAGAGCATGAGAAGCCAGAAGAGGCGGAGTTGCTGCAGAAGAAGGAGGCGGCGCAGGAAAGAGCTCTCGGGCAGCAATGGGGATGCGCTCATCGGCCTTTCAGCGCTGGGGCCCGCCCTCATTGCTGCGGAGAGCTCATTTGCGTACCGGTTAAAACCGGTATTTGTACGGAACGGAACGGCGGAGACCACATCTAAAGGTAGGAGATGAATAGCCTTTCTTAAGGCTATTCTGACGTGGTACTTAGAAGAAATGTCATCTGAATCATAGGATCCCTTTAAAGGACTACATTTCGGCTCAGATCTACTTATTGACAGCTCCGGGGTAATAAGCAAAGAAAAAAAAATACATTCAATCATTAACTTAAAAAAATGCCCCGGTCCTCAAAAAACAGTCAAAATGTAACCCCCACCCCCGTTGTATTAGTCTAATGAGTGGGATGACTTGACGGAATGAACATTATGGATCGAAGTAGTTTGTATAAGTTGGATGGAACTCATTTTCCAAGGATACAGCTAGAAAAACTCCCCCAAAGCAGTGAAAAAAGGGGGCCATGATTTTTGGAGATAGATCTATAACTTCTGCAGTTTTATCTATAACTACTAGGCTAAGGCCCCACGTGGCATTCGGCAGCAAAAATGTGCTGCAGGAAAAAATGCTGTGGCAATGCTGCGGCTTAGACAGAAAGTTTGCAGAGTTTTCCTTTGCGTTCTTTCTGTTTCGACTATACCTATGGGTAAACTTCTGGCATTACCATATGTATAATTGACATGCTATGATTTCCAAAACAGCGCCAGTTTTGGAAATCACGGCGTGTCTGCAGCACAGTTTTTATCGCAAAAAGGGGATAGGATTTGCTAGAATCCCATCCACTTTGCTGTGACTGTAAAACGCCGTGGACAAATCGTGACATTTGTGCCACGTGGGGCCTAGGCCTTGGAGTCTACTATGTCCCCTTGTAATGACACTACTCTGCCACACCACCATACTTCCTTTCCCAGTGCCCTGCCTTCTTTAGTCTGAGCAATGTGTTCAGTTTTCTCGTCCAGATCTGTTGCATGCTAGAATTCTGCTGTTCTATTCCATTCTGTCTTTCCTGTTTGGCATGCTAGTCCACATATAACTACTAATAATAAGGCCCCTATATAACATTTGTTATATAGTCTATTGGCCTGTGGCTTCTGATTCTGCTATCTGTTTGCCCATTGCTTCTGTATCTCTTACCTGTTACCTTCGGCCATTTGCGTCTGTTTTCTGCTAATGGAGTTTTGCCCTGTACTAAGCTCCTGTTTTAGACCCACCTTCTGTTATCAGACCTATATCTGTCTGTTTATAGGCTGTACATCTATTCTGTCCGTCCTAGTTTTAACTTTGTTCACATTGTGTTTTCTGCAATGGTCTGCGCCATAGTTCGGACGCAAGCTACCAATCTGGGTAGTGGCCTTATAGACTTCCACCATATCTCCAGATGGGGGATGGAGGGTGAAATAGGGAGTCTGCTAAAACTACATCCGAAGGGGAGCAGCACACGACCGTGTTTAACCCATTAAACACGGTCCGTGCGTCAGACAGATTTACCGGCTTGGACTTCATCCAGGGAGCGTGAATAGTTATCTATGATACTAGGAGTCCCTGCCTCCAGCGACATACTGCCCTGTACTGTTATTGATATAGGACAGTATGTCACTGGGTGCAGAGACTCCTAGTATCATAGATATCTATTCTGCTAGCTGTTAAATATGGCTGATACACAGACTGTGCTTCATGGGTGAAACATGTCATGTGCTGCTCCCCTTAGAGTTAGCCACAGCCAAACTGGTTTGGTAAAATAGTGGATTTGCAGTCCCGCTGTTCAAGCTGAGGGGTGTCATAACAGGGGGAGAATCAACTCTCACTGCATGGGGTTGGTGCAGATGGTAGGGGTCCGAGTAGTAGAAGCAGTGCACCCAGGAGCTGAAGGCCCCGCCCCCAGCGCACTAACTTACTTATTTACATATTGCATCAAAGTAGTTTTTCTCTACAAGTGACATACATAGCAAATGTATGTTGTTTGTCACTCTAATGAGCTCATGTAGATATATATTTTTGTGGGAAATGAATCTGTAGAATTATTTACTGAAATTTCTTTTCATTCCAGTTTTACGACTCCGGTGGGCGATTATATCAGTAATTGACAATAATCTCTATAGAAGTGTACATACAGAACTAGCTGTCAGTCACTGAGTAGGACTGTCCACTGGAATCTATACTTCCCTATAAAGGACCTGTTTGCACTGAACGTCATCTTTAAAGACCCGGCATCCGCCGTAGTAATACTGTGGATGTCACGCCTAGTTCAATCTGCATTCGGTATTCTATTCAGGGAGTCCGCATGGGGACCCCCCCGAATGGTATACCGAACACATTGACAAGCAGTGAGCTTATTAAAGCACACGGACTTGATAAACTATAATGGGGTCCGTGTGTTTTCCGCGCAGTCTCTGCACGGAATATGCAGAGAGAAAAGTACTTCATGAACTACTTTTCTCTCTGCATGTTCAGGACAGACACCATGCAGAAAATACATGGCCCCCGTTATAGTCTATGGGGTCCATGTGCTTTCATAAACTTTCCGCTTGTCAATGCGTTCGGTATTCCAATCGCGGGGTCCCTATGCGGACTCTCCAAAGGGAATATTGAATGCAGATGTGAACTGGGCCTCAGAAAGGAGTTAACTGAACAAAATGATTTTGACATATATTTTTTTAAAAATAGCTTAGCCTCTGTTATGATTATTATAGGCGGCATATTGTTCATTTACTTTTATTTCTATTTAGTAACCTAATTTGACATATTATGTCACCCATAAGGTTGGAAAAGACCTTTGGGGACCTTTCAGCACTACATTATTTATATATAGCTTATTATGTCTGTAGCTGACATATTAGTCCCAGTTCCAGAAGGAATACAACCTCCTGATATACACCACAGAGCAGACATGGGTGCGATAAGATCCAACATATCCTGCAGATACCAGCAGGGAGTGATAAAATACTGCCAGGTCTGGAGTAGGAAGAATCCCATGCGCTTTCTGCACTGTACACATGGTGCTTATTGGTTGCTGTACCCGCAGTGATCGGGATGGCAGGAGTATAATAAACCACTTCTGTATTCACTATGGGATAGTCAGCTGTCACTTACAGTTTGCTCCTCATTGCACATTAGGCTGCAGGCACAAGACAGTCAAAGAGACAGACATTAAAACCAGATGAAACTATCCGTTTTCCATCAGCGTGTCAATTATTTATCGTCAGCTTTCTGTTTTGTCTGTTTTTATTGTCTGTTTTACATCAGTTTATCGTCCAATCCAACCCAATCCAATCATCTATTTTTAAAGGCACTCAAATGAATGCCCATCTGTTAAAAACCGACTGTTGACTGGACGTTGAAAAAATGTCTGTTACCTGTTTTTCACTTTCATGTCCATAGGGCCTAAAATGCTGAGCTGCTGAATTACTTTGACTGTTACAGTAACTGGACCTTCATATTGTTTATTCCCCTTAAGGCCCTATGTAGTGAGCCGTAGCAAAAAAACCATCGGGGCAACACATTGCGGTTTTTCCTGCAGCACTTTTCACCAATAGTCCGCAAAGGTTTCTTCTGAGGACCTTCTGTTTCCATTATGCCTATAGTGAAACTGCCGGCATTTCCGTAGGTAGAATCGACATGCTGCAATCTCCAAAGCCGTGAGGGTTTTGGAAATCACTGAATTTTTGCTGTGTATACATTTCTGCAATGTGTGTATGGGATTCACAAAACCACTGCGTTTATGCCACATGGCGTCCCAGATATAGCCATATTTCAGTTTGTTAGGAATTATGACTGGGCTTCTGGCAAGTTTCAGACCATAGTCTGCATCCATGGTCATATCTAGAGATGAGCGAACACTGTTCGGATCAGCCGTTCCGAACAGCACGCTCCCATAGCAATGAATGGAAGCACCTGGCACGTACACTTTGCCGGTGGCCGGTCGCCGTGCCAGGTGCTTCCATTCATTTCTATGGGAGCGTGCTGTTCGGATCGGCTGAACCGAACAGTGTTCGCTCATCTCTAGTCATATCCATCGGCAATAGATGAAGATAAAAGACTGTCACCACTCAGATGATTAGATAAAATCTTAAAAACTTATTAATATTTGCAAAAATGATTAACTTTTAATTGTCTTTGGTTAATATTTCTTGTTACTCTGTCACTTCCTTCCGACTTAACGCCTCCATTCAAGCCTTTTTACCACTTGTGTCACCCGTATTTCATAGCAGGATCTCCTATTGTTTGATATAGTCATTATTTTATTATATTATTAACCCTTTCCCTACATCTGCCATACTAGTACAGCAGTTGCTGGATGTTTAAAGATGGCGGCCACTCGGGAGTCGGACGCCCACCATAGCCACAGGGTGTCTGCTAATACAATTTTTGATTTTTGTTAAGGGGTTAAAACGTAAATAAAACCATATAAATTTGGTATCCTCTGAATCGTACTGAAACATAGAATACAGGTGACATGTCATTTTGGCTGCACAGTGAACGCCGTAAAAACGAAGCTCGTAAGAAAGTCGCACAAATGCGCTTTTTCTTTAAAACCACCCCATTCTGAATTATTTTCCAGCTTCCCAGGACATTATACAGAATAATTAATGGTGGCATCATGAAGAAAAATTTGTCCCGCAAACATTAAGACCTCCTATGGCTCTGAGAGCAGAAAAATAAAAAAAAGTTGTGGGGTTTAGAAGGAGGGGAGTCAAAAATTAAAATAAAAAAATGCCCTTGGTGGGAATGGGTTAATGTCTGATATTGACTGTTCATATTCCCTCTGATTTGTACACTATGTCAGCACTATATAAATACAATTATTATTATTGCTATTATTCTATACTAATTTAATTCTGGTTACTTTCATGGGGATAACCCCTTTAACATAAGTTTTATTAAAAAGTATCTATCTATCTATCTATCTATCTATCTATCTATCTATCTATCTATACTCAGCAAACAGCTTGGCCTATATTTGGAGAATTTACTCTTCTCTGTAGGTTTAGCTACAATACATTGCAGAAAGACAACTAGTAATCATGTTCATCAAGTCCCACTGTGTCTGAAATGACTATCAGGATATATAGAGGATTTATAGAAAGGCGAGACTGATGGCGGGAAGGAGAAGGATGGAGAAATCACAGATCACAGACGGTTCCATCACATTATATTTTCTATTTTTTTTCCCTATCCGTATGTCTTTTTGTAAAATGGGAGAAAATCCAGGCAAACACAGAGAGAACATACAAACTTGCAGATGTTGCAGGATTCGAACCCAGGACTCCAGCGCTGCAGTGCTAACCACTGAGCCACCGTGTTGTCCCTGTCATTTCTTTATTTCTGTCACAATTAAATCAGTTTCAGTTTAATCAAATCTTAATTCAACTGCTTATTATTACATGTAGCTGTGTCATCCCTTAGGTTGCCTTCACACTGAGTTTTTTGGTCAGGAATTTGGTCAGGAATCTGCCTCACCATACAGTCCTATGTAATCTTTTTTTTTTTTTCTGCTAGCGGAAAAAAGAAGCGACATGTCCATTCTTCAGGCGGATTCTGCCTCAGGAAATCAATACAAGTCAATGGGAGGCAGAAAAACCGCTAGCCAGCAAAAACTGCCTCAAAAACGCCAAACACCAAAACATTTTTATACTTTCACGTATGGGGATGCATAGGGAGTTTTTTTTGCAGGGTCGGGTGTACTTTTTAGTTCCTCCATTTTGGGGAATTGGTATTGCATTGATCAAATTTTTATCAGAGGCAAAACAGTGAAAAAACGGCGGTTTGGCACTTTTTTCCTGCTACAGCGTTTACTGTATCGGAAAAATATTTTTATAGATTTGTAGAGCGGGCGTTTTCAGACACAGGGATAACTAATATGTATGTGTATCATAGTATTTAACTACTTTTATATGTGTTCTAGTGAAAGGGAGGTGATTTGAATTTTTAATACTTTTACATTTTTTTCTATA
This sequence comes from Leptodactylus fuscus, assembly GCF_031893055.1. NCBI lineage: Eukaryota > Metazoa > Chordata > Amphibia > Anura > Leptodactylidae > Leptodactylus > Leptodactylus fuscus. The sequence goes on along the minus strand of NC_134275.1, from coordinate 23,353,575 downwards.
TTTTATTACTTTTTTTATTTTATTTTTTGCATTTATTAGACCCCCTAGGGGTCTGGAACCCAATGGAGTCTGATCACTAGTGCTGTATGTCAGACAGCTGGGGATCTCACAGTATTCGTGAATCCCAATGGTCTAGCACTTCACCTGACTCCTTCTGTGATTACTTTCCTTCTGTGAGTTTAATAAAGCTGTGGCCATTTTGACACCCAAAATAAAGTGTTTTGTGCATTTATTCCAAAGTCTATGGTTACTGTAGTTTGGGTGGTTTTAGGAAGGAATGAGGGACATCCCATATCCAAAAGTCATGTCGTTTGATGTTGCAGGTTGAAATTGCACCAGGCTCCTTGTAGTGAAACAGAGACAATATTCTCCTTCAGAGTCCTGTTCTTGTCCTTCGAGACATGCTTTGAGATGTTATGAGATGTTATCCACTGCCAGAGGCTAAGTTCTGTTTTTGCCCTACTGGGCATGCTCACAGAGTTTAATGCTATCGGCACAATGATTGGTACAATATTAGATCTCTTGGTGGTGCCACCGTCCTGTTTACCCATGAGAATGCCAATATATTGGTAAAACATATTGGGACACAAATAAATTTGATTTTATTTCATGCAAATAACACAAGTATAGTAGAAATAGCTGTACTACCCTGCTGGTGTGAACGGCAGCACTAAATAGTGCAGCGCTAATGTTTGCTTGTGTAGGTGCATTCAGTCTAGAGTTTGAGTAATGTAATAATGTGAGAATTGTGATATCTCACTGTGTAGATATACTATATATATGGCTGAGAGTGGATTACTATACACAGATTACTGCTATTGATGCATGTACAAAGTTGTGCATTGCATTGTCACTGCGCAGTGTACAGAGCCATCTGGTCACTGGGTTTTAGAGCTCCAGGTATCAGATCCCCATAAATCTTATATTAGTAACTAGAGATGAGCGAGTAGTTAAATATTCGATATTCGTTTCGAGTAGCCCCTCAATATTCGACTACTCGAATCGAATATTGAACCCTATTATAGTCTATGGGGGGAAAATGCTCGTTTCAGGGGTAGGCAACGTTCGATCAAATTGAACTTACCAAGTCCACGAGTGAGGGTCGGGCTGGATTCTCCAAGAAGTCTTCTCCTTGCAGCGTCCCCGTGGCGTCTTCCGGCTCTGAATTCACTCTGCCAGGCATCGGGCCTGGGCAGAGCTGACTGCGCATGCCCGCGCTACAAGAAAATGGCCGCTTTGACTGTAAGACTTCTAAAGGTAGGAGAAGAACCAGCGTTGATTGGTCGACTGTATAGCATTCAGCCAATCAACGCTGGTTCTGCATCAAATTTTTCCATTAGTGGTACTCGATCGAGTACGAGTATTTCGAATACTGTAGTATTCGATCAAATACCTACTCGATCGAATACTACTCGCTCATCTCTATTAGTAAGTTACTAATGAATGAATTACTAACAGTAACCTATTCTACAGATCAGGTAATTCATTTTGGGATTTGGATAACCCCTTTAACAAATTGTTCTATAAGAATGACAAGATTTTAGTGACTTTCATTACATTTTGGTTTGAGATGAACACAATCGAGAATAGAATTTTTAATGATTTACTTATCTCTATTTTTGTCTCAGGAATAGAGATGGAATTAGTTGCTAAAATCCCTTGTTTTTCACACCAACTCTTTGCCAGTGTTGAAGCTTCCAACAGTATCACATAATGCACATAATGTCGTTTCCAAGTAATTTATTTCATCAAATCTGCCACAAACCTACTCCTTATGGAAAAGCTATGAAGGGAAGTCTTGGGAAGTTCATGGACTCAATAAGCTCAATAATAATGTTAACGATGTTGACAGACGTACTGGAGAAGTTATTCTTAGACGAAGATTATAACACACTTATACTATATGCCCTAAACATCTGATCAGTTAATGTACAATTTCCACAAGCAATATTTTCTAGTATTCCCTAGCTACGAAGCCTAGATGATATCATTCCATATTATAGGATATATACATATATTAATATACACAATGACTTGTACAGTAGCACACAGCAATAGAAATGTATGACAAATCTTCCTAAGAACGTGAAAGTCTTGATATTATTCAAACGGAAAGAAAACAGTTTGTCCCAAAGAAACGCACAAAGCAAATACTTGGCTCTCATCTCCTGTATAAGTGACAATAGCACATGTCAGAGTTTGGCTGAAATTTAACATCTGCCTCGCTATATACACCAGAACATTACCCACATTCACTGTTAACAAAACAGGGACAATCTCTGTCACAAGGCTTGGTTACTGCTACTGAGCGATTGTAGTGACGATAATAAAATGGAAGAAGTCCCAGATTACAGATTAGGATTATGGGTTAATGTAGATGTATGGAGGTAAACAGGGGTGCAATTGGTTGAGAGTAAATGTTTTAACTTCTTCTTCTGCCAATGGAAGACACACACTTCTGTTCTATTAAAATCAAATTCAGAAATGTTTTAGGGCACCTAACATAGACAATGCACAGGGGGAAACATGGTGGATAGCACTACAGCCTTGCAGACCTGGAGTCCTGGGTTCGAATCCTGCCAAGGGCAACATCTGCAAGGAGTTTGTATGTTCTCCCTGTGTTTGTGTGTATCTCCTCCCACGCTCCAAAGACGGACTGATAGGAAAAATGTACATTGTGAGCCCTATATGGGGATCACAATCTACATGGAAAAAACCCCCAAAACATATACAATGCACCAATAGCAGCTATAATGCACTATATAGCACTGCAGTCTAATACAAGAGGAAAATAGGGTGGGCCTAATGTTGTTCGCAACCACTTTGTTTTTCCTGTAAAGCAAAATAACACATCTGACACACATACCACCTAACTACAGAGGACAATGGATAAGTCTGAACAGTCTAAAAGCATGAGGCAACAAAAACCACAAAAGGTATCCAGACCCCCAGACTCCCAAAAATTAATTCACACTCTGTGCATACAAAACGTAAGCATCTATCCCGAACTCTTGACATTCTGTGTTGGCACTGTTAGGGTTAATTTTGTGTGCTTGTAATTGACGGCTTATCTGCCAATCAAGCCCAGGGCAGATTCTGGACTTCCTTAAACTGGCCATCAGCCCACTCATGGTTCCTGGCTATTGTGTCTCTGACCTTGCTAAGAATTTTCCTTGCTCTTATATTGTATTTTCCTTCCTCTGCTTTTTGGCTTTGTCTCTCTGGTTTGACCCTTGGCTTGCTAACTCTTCGTCTGTGTTGTCTTGTCTTGTCCTGTTCTGTGTATCAGTTATCTATTTGCTGATCTTGTCTGTTTTTCAATAATTTCATATCTGTGAAATATTATATATAACTAAATACACTTACATGCATTACTATCAAAACTATACGTCATTGATATCACTGCACATGTCCCAGAATAAAGTTATTGTATTAGTTATGCTGTCCAATGAATGCTGTAAAAATAACCCCCAAAAATCAATGGTGAAATTTTCCAATCATCCTCCCTTTCCTTGCTTTTACTGGTAACCATCTGTCAGTGGGGTTGTCATACACTGTTGATTTATGTCATGCAACAGATCCAACAATGCCATCATTTTCAATATTCTGCTTCCATGATGGAATAGAAAACTGGAAATTACAGTGGGACATTGAAAATGTGAATTCAGCCTAAACCACACATACACATATATTACACACATTACTACTCACATTTCACACATATATTAAACATACACATAAATACAGAGTATATACTAGACACATGTATTTGTTGGACAGTGTATAAACATTGAAAATGTTTCGACTCTTATCTATCCTTTTCGCTGGACATGTATCACACATCAAGAACCTTCTATAGGCAGCATGATCATAATATGCTAAACTGTTTTTAAAAAATCCAAAACAGGGGCAACTTAGTGGCTCAGGCACTACAGCCTTACAGCGCTAGGTTTCAGGGTTCAAATCCTATCAAGGACAAAATCTTCAAGGTGTTTGTATGTTTTCCCTGTGTTTGTGTGGATTTCCTCCCATACTACAAAGACATACTGATGGCAAAAAAATGTAGATTGTAGAATCAAAATAGTCATTTCTTGCTCTTTCGTCTCTTATAAAAATGTGGATAAAAAGAGATCCAAACATTCTCCATGATGGTATACATAAAAAGGACAACTGGCCCCACAAAAAAGACATCTTATGCATCCCTGTATATGGAAATGGAAGAAAGTGCTGTATTACAGGTGTCAGCATATGCAAATTCCAAGATCTTTTTTTTTTAAAAAAATTCTATCAGTTATAAAGTACTATTATATATTTATACCACACACCAGGGGATTGGATACATGCATCTGTACACAGTACCACATGCCGTAGGATGAGATAGGCGCTTCTGCACACATTTCCACATGCCAGAGGATTAAATACACGCATCTGCACACAGTTGTACATGCCATAGGATTAGATACACGCATCTGCACTCAGTACCACATGCCATAGGATTAGATACATGCATCTACACACAGTTCCACATGCCGTAGGATTATATACGTGCCTCTTCACAATATCACACAGGGGAGGATTAGATACGCACATCTGCACACAGTTCAACACACCGGAGGATTAGATATGCATGTCTTCACATAGTACCATCGTCAGAGGATTAGATACGCGAGTCTACACACAGTACCACATGGGGAGGATTAGATACGCACATCTGCATAGAGTACCACACACCAGAGGATTGGATACGCACATCTGCACACAGTTCCACACGCCAGAAGATTAGAAACACACATCTGCACACAGTACCACATGCCGTAGTATTAGATACGCGAGTCTGCACACAGTACCATACGCCGGGGGATTGGATACATGTGTCTGTACACAGTACCACATGCCAGAGGATTGGGTATGCACATCTGCACACAGTTCCACACACCAGAGGATTAGATACGCACATCTGAACACAGTACCACATCCCATAGGATTAGATTTGTGCATCTGCACACATTTCCACCTCTGTCTAGATGGTGTTTTGAAAAGAATTAGCTTTGCAATGCATTGCATTAGGGATTAGACCCTTTGGGGTTCAAGATTCCTAGGGGGCCTAATACACACAGGTATAAAAGATTAAAAAAAAAAGTAAAAAAATATAAATGATAGGAATATAATAATAATAATAATAATAATAATAATAATAATAATAATCACCACCTCCCTTTTCCTAGAATACATATAAAAGTGAAATAATGACTGTGACTGACATACACATCAGACTTCCCTGTGTCCAGAGATGCCTGGTTTACAAACTTATAAAAATTTGAATAAAAAGTGATCAAAGAAATATACATTCCCCAGTACAGCATTAGGAATATTAATATTATGAAGTACAATTTTTCCAACAAAAATTAAGCCCCATAATTAGAAGGTGAGGGCCTCTGACAGCTACTTTATATAGGAGAGTTATCTGGGAGAAATATACCTCTCCTCCAGAGCCAATCCCGCACAAGTGAATTCAGGCCTTTCATTCAGTCCCATCAGGGCTGGCTGACTGTGGCAGTTTTTTTTTTTTTTTTAATTGACTATTACCTGCTAAATTAACCCCAGCAGGTAAAGGAACCTATTTACTTACAGATCCCTGCTGCAGGAGCGGGGATCGATAAGTAAGGTCAGGATCAACAGACGATTTGATTCAGACCAAATGGATCCAAACTGAAATTGCTATTATCAGTATGATGATCGGTGGCCCAGGGGAGGTAAGTGAGCATAATAAACAGTGTTACTTAGCTCTCGTGGGCTCCGATGCAACCCCATACTATCTTCAGCCCTCTTCAATGACCTCACGTGGGTAAGGCCGGCGTTGAGACCCATAATGACGCTGGTGTAACCTATAGAGATGAGCGAACACTAAAATGTTCGAGGTTCGAAATTCGATTCGAACAGCCGCTCAATGTTCGTGTGTTCGAACCGGTTTCGAACCCCATTATAGTCTATGGGGAACATATACTCGTTAAGGGGGAAACCCAAATCCGTGTCTGGAGGGTCACCAAGTCCACTATGACACCCCAGGAAATGATGCCAACACCTCTGGAATGACACTGGGACAGCAGGGGAAGCATGTCTGGGGGCATCTAACACACCAAAGACCCTCTATTACCCCAACATCACAGCCTAACAACTACACACTTTACACACTCAAAAAAACCTCTATCAAAGTGGGAAAATACCTGGAAACCTTCTTTACTCCCAAAATGGATGGACACAAACCCCAATTTAAGCTCAACAAACAGTAACAACCACCCCTTTAAATCACGTTCCCCATGACAACCACAAATGGAATAGGCAATGGGAATTCCAAAAGCCCTCACCCTTAACTGTCATTTTGAGTGTGTGTGTGTGTGTGTGTGTGTGTGTGTGTGATGTGGTAAGACCTTCCAAAATTCACTTTTCTAGCACTTAACATGAGCCCTTCCAAACAAAGTTACAGGACCTTAAGCTGAGCTACCAGCAGAGATTGAGGCCCTTGGCATGAGTAGAGCCTTGCGCCAGCAGTGTTTTTGGCACTTAGGGTGAGTTGAGCCTTGTACCAGCGTGTGTCCCTTAACATCAGGCGAGCCCTAAGTTCTGCACTTTGCACAAAAGTTCAACATGAACCTTAGTAGCCTTAGTAGGCCCGAGAACCAGGAACAGGTCTTGCAATGGCTGTCGGATAATGCTTAACCCCTTCCCGCCGATGGCACTTTTTGACTTCCTGACCAAGCTCGTTTTTTCAAAACTGACATGTGTCACTTTATGTGGCAATAACTTTGGAACGCTTTAACTTACCAAAGTGATTTTGAGATTGTTTTTTCGTAACACATTGTACTTCGTGTTAGTGGTAAATTTTGGTTGATATGTTTTGTGTTTAATTATGAAAAAATAGGAAATTTGGTGGAAATTTTGAAAAATATGCATTTTATAAAGTTTGAAATGAAGTACATTACATACAGATAGTCAGACCGCCAAAATTATATCATAAATCTCATGTCCCAGATCTCTGCTTTATGTCGGCATCAAACTTTAGGCGCCCTTTTAATTTTTACGGACATTATAAGGTTTACAAGTGAAACAACAATATTCAAAATTTTCAAGAAATTTCCAAAACCCATTTTTTAAAGGGACTAATCCAGTTATGAAAGCGTTTTGAAAGACCCTTGTATTAAAGCCCCCCATAAATCACCCCATTTTCAAAACTGCACCCCTTAAATAAGCCAAAACAACATATACCTAGTAGTTTAACCCTATAAGTGCTTAACAGGAATTAATACAAAATGTAGGTGAAATTTTCAAATTTGATTTTATTATACTAATATTTTCGTTTAGCCCTAGAATTTGCACATTCACAAGGGGTTAAAGGAGAAAACGCATCCCACAATGTGTTAGGCAAGTTCTCCCGACTACTATAGTACCCCACTTGTGGGTGTAAACTAATATATGGACGCACAGCGAGACGCAGGAGGGAAGGCGCGCCAAAGAGCTTTTAGAGGGCAGATTTGGCTGTGAGCAGTTTCAGGAACCATGTCGCATTTACAAAGCCCTTGAGGAGTCAAAACAGTGGAAACCTCTCAAAAGTGACCCCATTTTGAAAAGCGTACCCCTCAAAAAGCGATGTAATGAGCATTAGTAACCCAGAAGTGAATATGTAAGCTGTGCGGAGTAAATTGGGTACACCAAATCCCATTCTATTTTCCCACCAGCTCCTATAACACGGACGGGGAAGAGGGGCATTCTGGGGGATCAACGCTGGTGTATTATCTCTCATAAGCTCTAAATATGGGGGGGTCCCCTGAAAACGCTCGCACCGCTTACACATTTCCTTCTAGTCGCAGCCACTTATGTCCTAATGATTTGGCGACTTTTGGGGTTTTTGTCTTCACATTGTACAAGGTAGATTTTTATTTTTATTTTCTGGCAATGTGGCCATATGAGGGCTTGGTGTTTGCGGTATTAGATGTACTTTTCGATGCCACCATTTTGGGGCCTGTAACTTATTGACTACATTTTATTAACTCTTTCTGGGTGGGATGTAAAAGGAAACATCAATTCTAGCATTGCTTTTTAGCATTTATTTTTTTCCCGTGCAGCGTACAGCATAAGTAACATGTGTCCTTTATTCTGCGGGTCGGTACGGTTACGGCGATATCTCATTTATATGATTTTTTTAATGCGTTGCTATTTGTGCAGAATAGAATTCAATTCAGGGAAAAAAATCTATTGTTTTTGCATCGCCATCTTCTGAAAGGCATAACGTTTTTATTTTTTGCTAGACAGAGCTGGTTGAGGGCTTATTTTTTGCGGGAAGACCTCTTCTTTTTATTGGTACCATTTTGGTTTTCATCTGACCATTTGATTACTTTTTATTGAACATTTTGTAAGGGAAAGGTGGTGAATAATCATTATTTTGTGCGATTTTCTACGTTTTTTTTTTACGCCGTTCGCCGTTTGGGTTATATAATGTTTTAATTTTATTGTTCAGGTTATTACGGACGCGGAGATACCAAATATGTAATGTTTTTTTCTATTTTTCTTTATTTTACATAATAAAACATTTTATATGGGGAAAAAGGGATTTTTGGGTCTTTATTTATTTCTATTTTATTTTAAACTTATTTAAACTTTTTTATTTTTACTTTTTTCTAACTTTTTTTTTCTGTCCCCATGGGGGATTGAAGCAGTGATCGGCTGATCACTGCTTCACTACACATACACTGCAATACACGTGTTACACGTGTATTGCATTGTATAGGAAGCTGTCAGCCTGTGTAGACGCACAGGCTGACAGCTTCCTTTTTAGGCAGGATCAGCCAGATGCGAGGACGGGGTAAGTGAAGGGGCAGACCCAGGGTCACTGATCAGACCCCGGGCTGCCCCCTACGAACACCGGCACCCCCCGAAACCGGCGCGGGGGGTGCCGATCGGCACCATTTGAAAACGAAACCCCGGAGGTGCCGGCAGTCATGTTGACCGCCGGCATATCAGGAGTTAACACCCGCGATCGGACCCGGTTCCGACCGCGGGTGTTACGGGGCATTGTCAGCCGTGTATTATGGCTGACACCCGCTGTGCATGGTGCGCACACAGGTTCTGTGTGTGCACCATGCATCCGCCGTAATAGTACTGCTGTTTGCGGGAAGCCCTTCCCTGCAGCGCCGTACTATTACGGCGAATGTCGGGAAGGGGTTAAAGCACATTGTCCACCAGCCAGTCAGCCTCTACCTCCTCTTACCCAACAGTCTTGTCCTCCTTCCACCCAAAATTCCCAATCTTCCCAGAACAATAACCCCAACTGTCCCTGCTCCCCAGAGCTGTTCTCCCTTCCTTTGACTGTACCGCAACCTGCCCCTCCATTTCGCGATTTCACGGACCTAACAGACGAGTATCTGTGTCCAGATGCTCAAACACTAGAGTCTCCTCCATCTCCGGTCGATTTGGTGGCGGATGACCAGCAACCCACCCTCATCGACGACAATGAGACGCAGTTGCTGTCAGAGCAGCCAGTTGACATGCGCATTGTGCAGGAGGAGGAGGCGAGACAGGAGTTGGAAGAGGAGGTGGTGGACGACGAGGACACCGACCCCACCTGGACAAGGCGGATGTCAAGCTGGGAAAGTAGTGTGGATGTTGAGGCAGGTGCAGCACCAAAAAGGGTAGCTAGAGGCAGAGACATGTCCAGAGGCAGAGGTCAGCTGCTTTGCCGAAGCCAGGCCAGACCCGGAATGTCCGAAGATGTTCCCTTTTGTACCCAGCCCAGAAAAACTCCCCCATCGAGGGCACGTTTCTTGAAGGTGTAGAGTTTTTTCAAGGAATGCGCCGAGGACAGATATAGTGTCATCTACACAATTTGCCTCTCGAAATCAAGTAAGGGCCCTGAGAAGAGCAACCTGTCCACCACTTCAATGCACCGTCATTTGGAATCCAAGCAATGGAATCAGTGGCAGGCAGCAACGGCAGGACAAACGTCGCCCGCCGTTCATGCCACTGCCTCTGCTCACAGTGCTGGCGATGCACTCCAGAGGACGAGCCAGGACATCACTTCATCTGCATCCGCCACTTTGTTGACTTCTCCCTCATCCTCCCCTGTTTCTGTCTTATCTCCTTCTCCTGCACCATCAAAGGCACCATCAGGCGCTTCTTTACAACAACCCACCATCTCTCAGACATTGGAGCGCCGGCAGAAATACACCGCTAACCACCCACCCACGCAAGCCTAGAACGCCAACATGGCTAAACTGCTGGCCCAGGAGAGGTTGGCGTTCCGGCTTGTTGAAACTCCCGCCTTCCCGGACCTGATGGCAACTGTGGCACCTCACTATGCCGTCCCTAGCCGTCACAACTTCTCCCGGTGTGGCGTCCCAGCCTTGCACCAGCACGTGTCATTCAACATCAGGTGGGCCCTTAGTTCCGCGCTTTGCTGCAAGGTCCACTTGACCACCGACACTTGGACAAGCGCCTGTGGTCAGGGATGCTGCTTATCTTTAAGGACAGGCAGGGTGAATGTGGTGGAGTCTGGTCCCGGGGTGCAAACTGAGGTACCCTATCTCCTCTCCCAGGCCAAAATTCATGGCAGGAGTAGACTGAAACCCTACGACGCTGCAACCTCCACCCCAGCTACTAGCGGCAAACGCTAAAACACTGGTGTGGGGAGATGTCAGCAGGCGGTGCTGAAGCTCATCAGCTTGGGGGACAGACAGCACAGTGCCTCCGAGGTCAGGGATGCCATCCTGGCTGAGATGGCATTTTTTTTTCCCTGCTACACCTGGGGCCTGGCATTTTTACGCCTGTGATAATGGCTGGAACCTGGTAGCGGCTCTGGAGCTTGCCAGCCTCCAACACGTTCCATGTTTGGCCCACGTCTAACCTAGTGGTGCAAAGTTTTTTGAAAACATACCCAAATGTACCGAAGCTACTGTTGAAAATGCGGCGCTTGTGCGCCCACTTTTGCAAGTGCACAGGAGTCGCTGCTAGCCTAAAAACACTCTAGCAAGGCCTACATCTGTCCAAACACAGGCTGTTGTCCGTCATTCACACACGCTGAAACCCTACAATACCATATCTTGAGCAGGGTGTGTGAGCTGCACAGACCTTTGATGGAGTTCCATCTACAAAACCCAAGGGTTCCTCAAAGTCAGCTCCCAAAGTTTCTGCACCATGAGTTTCCAGGGGTGGCAGAGTTATGGCTAGGGGCAGAGGCATGGATAGGGATGATGTCTAGGGGCAAAAGCAGTGTGGATGTGGAGGCAAGCTAAGCAGGAAAAACTGGGGGTACAAGCTAAGGCATGGACTGGGGTGATGTCTAGGGGCAAAAGCAGTGTGGATGTGGAGGCAAGCTTAGCAGCAAAAACTGGGGGTACAAGCTAAGGCATGGACTGGGGTGATGTCTAGGGGCAAAAACAGTGTGGATGTGGAGGCAAGCTAAGCAGGGAAAAAGGTGGCTAGAGGCAAATGGATGTCCAGAGGCAGAAGACAGCTGCATGACAGAAGCTAGACCTGAGCCAGCAAGGCCCAAGATGCCCTCTTTTCTAGCTTCCTTAGAAAAATTCCCCCATCGAGGCCACGTTCCTCGCTGGGGGAGATCATTTCTGAATGTATAGGTCGAGGACAAACTGAGTGTGGTTTACACACTTTGCAATGCGACTCCCCATCTCCCAGGCCTTTCATTCCAGGCTAAAGTACAGCACAACCCACCCACATGCCCAAGGCTTCAACGGCCTCATCTCAAAAATTCTGGCCCAGGAGATGTTGGGGTCCCAGCTTGTGGACACTCTGCCCTTTTTGGGCCTGCTGGCTACTGCGCCACCTCACTGTGCCGTCCACACCAGCACTTTTCCCCAAACATGAGGCGGTCCCTAAGTTCAGCGCTTTGCCCAAAAGATCCACGTGACCAGCTACGAATGGACAAGTGCATGCGGACAGGGACGCTACCTTTCAATCTTGGCACAGTGGTTGAATGTACTTGAGGCATGGACCGGGTCGCAAAATGTGGTGGACTGACTTGTCTCCCCACACAACATTCCTGGGAGGATGGCTGAAAAACTACCCTCCTCCGCTGTTAAATTGACCCCAGCTACGAGCTGGAAACGCTGCAACACTGGTGTGGGGAGACGTCAGTGGGCTGAAGCTCATCAGCTTGGGGGCCAGACAGCACACTGCCTACAAAGTGAGTCATGCCATCCTCGATGAGACGGCAATGTGGTTTTTGCCACTGCACCTGGGCCCAGGCATGTTGTCATGTGTGATAATGGCCGTAACCTGGGATCGGCTCTGTAGCTTGGCAGCCTGCAACATATTCCATGCCTGGGCTACGTTTTTAACTCATTGCTGCTAATCTTTTGAAAAAGGTACCCCAATGTTCCTGAGCTACTGGTGAAAGTGTGGCGCTTGTGCGGATAATTTTTAAAGTCTATAGTTGCCGCTGCTAGCCTCTATGCACTCCTACAATGCCTGTACCTGCTGGAACAACGGCTGTTGTGCGACGTCTCCACACTGCTGGCACTAAACATATCATGTGTTGAGCAGAGTGTGTGAGCAGCACAGACCTTTGATGTAGTTCCAACTCCAAAACCCTCGGGTTCGTCAAAGTCAACTCCCTCAGTTGCTCAACCATGAGTGGCCATGGGTGGCAGACTTATGTGAAATCCCATCCCATCCATTGCACTGGACACGAAACATTAGCATGCGCTCAGCACAACTTCGGATATGGCAGCTGCGTTAAGCAGGGTGCAGGGTACAACACAGACCAGGCCCGAGCACCAGGAACAGGTGTTAGAAATACTGCAGCATCCGCCATTTCCTTCCAATTTTGGGGTTTTGGACCCGCCACCGACTTGTCTGGACCTAAGTGGGGATCATGAGACACAGTTGCCATCAGTTGCAGTAAGGGGCCAGTGCTTAATTGGAAGAGGAGTTGGTGGATGACGAGGCCACCGACCCCACATGGACAGGGGTGATGTCTAGGGGCTAAAGCAGTGTAGATGTAGAGGGAAGCTAAATCAACAAAAAACCTGGGTAGAAGCAAAGGCATAAACTGGGGTGATGTTTAGGGGCTAAAGCAGTGTAGATGTGGAGGGAAGCTAATTCAACAAAAAAAAAAAAACAGGGTAGAAGCAAAGGCATAAACTGGGGTGATGTTTAGGGGCTAAAGCAGTGTAGATGTGGAGGGAAGCTAATTCAACAAAAAAAACAGGGTAGAAGCAAAGGCATAAACTGGGGTGATGTTTAGGGGCTAAAGCAGTGTAGATGTGGAGGGAAGCTAATTCAACAAAAAAAACAGGGTAGAAGCAAAGGCATAAACTGGGGTGATGTTTAGGGGCTAAAGCAGTGTAGATGTGGAGGGAAGCTAATTCAACAAAAAAAACAGGGTAGAAGCAAAGGCATAAACTGGGGTGATGTTTAGGGGCTAAAGCAGTGTAGATGTGGAGGGAAGCTAATTCAACAAAAAAAACAGGGTAGAAGCAAAGGCATAAACTGGGGTGATGTTTAGGGGTGAAAGCAGTGTAGATGTGGAGGGAAGCTAAGCAGCAAAAACAGTGGGTAGAAGCAAAGGCATGCAAAACTCTACCCTGTTGGAAGATTTATTCCTAGGTCTGGAACACGTTAATGGCCCCCCTGGACAAATTACTGCCACTCAGGGGCCTAGTGTCACCAGGAGGGACAAGTATAGGCGCATGTTGTGGGAATACCTGGCCGACACCAGCTCTGTCCTCTCCGATCCCTCTGTGCTCTACAGCCTACACTTATTTTCTCATCTCTTTTTTCTGCACTGCACATCTCTTGCCTGCTTCCTTTGGGATCTTACAAGTGGTGGTCCACTTCCAAAGATGGTAATTTCACTAGACAGTGTAACGGGAGTAGCTGAGGGATCGCTGTCTTAACCACTTTTTGGCACAAAATTAACTTCCAAAGCCAAATATGGTGCAAGTATATGATGCAAGGACACCTACACACCTATCTCTGACACATTGGGGAGTTCACCCTCATGCGCCCTTTTGGCCTGCACCATCATGCGCCTCTTCCCAGCCACTCCACATTTCCCAAGCTTTTCATTGCAGGCAGAAGTACAACACAACCCACCCCCATGCCCAAGCCTGTAACAGCCTCATCGATAAACTGCTGGCCCTGGAGATGTTGGTGTTTGTTTATGCTTCTGGAGACCCAGGCCTTCCGTCAGCAGATGGCAGCTGGGGCACCTCCCTATGCTGGGCCTAGCCGTTACTACTTCTCTTGGTGTGCTGTCCCTGCCTTGCGCCTGCATGTGTCCCATAACATCAGTCGGGCCCAGAGCTCTGCGCTTTGCTGCAAGGTCCACTTGACCACCGACACATGGACAAGCGCCTGTGGTCAGGGATGCTGCAGTGCTTATCTTTAATGACAGGCAGGGTGAATGTGGTGGAGTCTGTTCCCCGGGTGCAAACTGGGGTGGCCTATCTCCTCTCCCAGGCCAAAATTCATGGCAGGAGTAGACTGAAACCCTACGATGCTGCAACCCCCACCCCAGCTACTAGCGGAAAACACTGTAACACTGGCGTGGGGAGATGTCAGCAGGCCGTGCTGAAACTGATCAGCTTGGGGGACAGACAGCACAGTGCCTCCGAGGTCAGGGATGCCATCCTGGCTGAGATGGCATTTTTTTTTCCCTGCTACACCTGGGGCCTGGCATTTTTGCGCCTGTGATAATGGCTGGAACCTGGTAGCAGATCTGGAGCTTGCCAGACTCAAACACGGTCCACGCATGGCCCACGTTTTCCAACTTGTTGGTGCCATGTTTCTTTGAAACCTACACCATTGTGCCTGATATACAGGTCAAAGTGGGGCCATTTTCGTAAGTGAGAACTAGCCTCTGCTAGGCAGAAAACATTCAGAGCACACTCCTCTCATCTTCGCACCGTTGGCTGGCGGAGGAAGACGAGGGGGTTGGAGTGGCATCTGATGTCCCTGTCCCACACGAGGCTAGAGGGTGCACTTCAGTGCATCCCATTGCTTCACCACAAATGGTGTGAAGGGGAGTGGAAAATGGAGGAAATGGAGAGTGACCCTTACAGTTGGGGCCAGCAAAGGCATGCCAAGTAACACACTGGCACACATGGCTGACTTCATCTTGGGTTGCTTTTCAACACATATTTCACATCATGAAGAACAAATAATACTGGATTTTTACAAGCCTCGAACCCCGGTCTAGGTCTAATGTCTGTTCCTTTCTTATATTAGGGGAGAGGGAAAAAAAAATTACTTCAGTGATACGTTTAGCGTACATAGACTGACTATTAATGTGTATCCCACTTAGTGTTGTTAGGGTTACACACCGTCACAACCTGGCTAAAGCTTCTATAGCTGTTAATAAAGTCAACATAACTTTACGGTATCCAAAAAGACAGCTGGTACCGACAGAGAGCAAGACAAATGTCAACCAAAGCTGTGAGCTCTGAACACCCACAGTGACTTTGGCGTCATCATCATTATAAGGGAGCGGGTGGTAATAAATAACTTGGCAGTGTCTAAAACCCAAAAAGCTTATACAACTATATTTACATTAAGATACACAAATGACACTTTTTAGTAGCATGTCATGAGACAAGCTGATAAGCTATTCCTTTGTGCAGTGCTATTTGAAAGTTAAACGCTGCCTTTATTTTAATTCTGGAGAAGGTGCAGACATTAGATTTAGAACATGTTGTCTTCATTGTCCAAATCCTCTATATAGGTAACGTGTTTTTCGGGCCGAGCTGTCTGGGAACGAGCTGGTGCAGCACTGACAACCTGGGTGAATATGGCAAGAGCCTGAGATGTAGGGTGAATGAATCCCCAAATTATTTGTGAAATTCCCAGTGAGACAATGGCACTATCTACCAGTAGCAAAAATTGTGGGTGCACGTAACCCCAATATATTCTTTGAATTCCCAGTCAGACAATGGCACTGTATAGCAGTAGCAAAAATTGTGGGTGCACGTAACCCCCATATATTCTTTGAATTCCCAGTGAGACAATGGCACTATATAGCAGTAGCAAAAATTGTGGGTGCACGTAACCCCCATATATTCTTTGAATTCCCAGTCAGAAACTGGCACTATATACCAGTAGCAAAAATTGTGGGTGCACATAACCCCCAATATATTCTTTGAATTCCCAGTGAGACAATGGCACTGTATAGCAGTAGCAAAAATTGTGGGTGCACATAACCCCAATATATTCTTTGAATTCCCAGTCAGACAATGGCACTATATACCAGTAGCAAGAAATGAGGGTATTTGTAACCCCAATATATTCTTTGAATTCCCAGTCAGACAATGGCACTATATACCAGTAGCAAGAAATGAGGGTATTTGTAACCCCAATATATTCTTTGAATTCCCAGTCAGACAATGGCACTATATACCAGTAGCAAAAATTGTGGGTGCACGTAACCCCCATATATTCTTTGAATTCCCAGTGAGACAATGGCACTGTATAGCAGTAGCAAAAATTGTGGGTGCACGTAACCCCAATATATTCTTTGAATTCCCAGTCAGACAATGGCACTATATACCAGTAGCAAAAATTGTGGGTGCACATAACCCCAATATATTCTTTGAATTCCCAGTCAGACAATGGCACTATATACCAGTAGCAAAAATTGTGGGTGCACGTAACCCTCATATATTCTTTGAATTCCCAGTCAGAAACTGGCACTATATACCAGTAGCAAAAATTGTGGGTGCACGTAACCCCAATATATTCTTTGAATTCCCAGTCAGACAATGGCACTATATACCAGTAGCAAGAAATGAGGGTATTTGTAACCCCAATATATTCTTTGAATTCCCAGTCAGACAATGGCACTATATACCAGTAGCAAAAATTGTGGGTGCACGTAACCCCCATATATTCTTTGAATTCCCAGTGAGACAATGGCACTGTATAGCAGTAGCAAAAATTGTGGGTGCACGTAACCCCCATATATTCTTTGAATTCCCAGTCAGAAACTGGCACTATATACCAGTAGCAAAAATTGTGGGTGCACATAACCCCAATATATTCTTTGAATTCCCAGTCAGACAATGGCACTATATACCAGTAGCAAAAATTGTGGGTGCACGTAACCCCCATATATTCTTTGAATTCCCAGTCAGAAACTGGCACTATATACCAGTAGCAAAAATTGTGGGTGCACGTAACCCCAATATATTCTTTGAATTCCCAGTGAGACAATGGCACTGTATAGCAGTAGCAAAAATTGTGGGTGCACGTAACCCCCATATATTCTTTGAATTCCCAGTCAGACAATGGCACTATATACCAGTAGCAAAAATTGTGGGTGCACATAACCCCAATATATTCTTTGAATTCCCAGTGAGACAATGGCACTATATACCAGTAGCAAAAATTGTGGGTGCACATAACCCCAATATATTCTTTGAATTCCCAGTGAGACAATGGCACTATATACCAGTAGCAAGAAATGAGGGTATTTGTAACCCCAATATATTCTTTGAATTCCCAGTCAGACAATGGCACTATATACCAGTAGCAAAAATTGTGGGTGCACGTAACCCCAATATATTCTTTGAATTCCCAGTGAGACAATGGCACTGTATAGCAGTAGCAAAAATTGTGGGTGCACGTAACCCCAATATATTCTTTGAATTCCCAGTCAGACAATGGCACTATATACCAGTAGCAAAAATTGTGGGTGCACGTAACCCCAATATATTCTTTGAATTACCTGTCAGAAACTGGCACTATATGGCAGTAGCAAGAAATGAGGGTATTTGTAACCCCAATATATTCTTTGAATTCCCAGTCAGACAATGGCACTATATACCAGTAGCAAAAATTGTGGGTGCACGTAACCCCAATATATTCTTTGAATTACCAGTCAGAAACTGGCACTATATGGCAGTAGCAAGAAATGAGGGTATTTGTAACCCCAATAAATTCTTTGAATTCCCAGTCAGACAATGGCACTATATACCAGTAGCAAAAATTGTGGGTGCACGTAACCCCAATATATTCTTTGAATTCCCAGTGAGACAATGGCACTGTATAGCAGTAGCAAAAATTGTGGGTGCACATAACCCCAATATATTCTTTGAATTCCCAGTGAGACAATGGCACTATATGGCAGTAGCAAAAATTGTGGGTGCACGTAACCCCCATATATTCTTTGAATTCCCAGTCAGAAACTGGCACTATATACCAGTAACAAAAATTGTGGGTGCACGTAACCCCCATATATTCTTTGAATTCCCAGTCAGAAACTGGCACTATATACCAGTAGCAAAAATTGTGGGTGCACATAACCCCCAATATATTCTTTGAATTCCCAGTGAGACAATGGCACTGTATAGCAGTAGCAAAAATTGTGGGTGCACGTAACCCCCATATATTCTTTGAATTCCCAGTGAGACAATGGCACTATATACCAGTAGCAAAAATTGTGGGTGCATGTAACCCCAATATATTCTTTGAATTCCCAGTCAGACAATGGCACTATATACCAGTAGCAAAAATTGTGGGTGCACATAACCCCCATATATTCTTTGAATTCCCAGTGAGACAATGGCACTGTATAGCAGTAGCAAAAATTGTGGGTGCACGTAACCCCCATATATTCTTTGAATTCCCAGTGAGACAATGGCACTATATACCAGTAGCAAAAATTGTGGGTGCACGTAACCCCAATATATTCTTTGAATTCCCAGTCAGACAATGGCACTATATACCAGTAGCAAAAATAGTGGGTGTATATAGCCCCAATTCTATTGCTAGGAGACTTGCAGGGTATTTCTGAGGTGAAGGTGGGGGGGCACACCGTTGGAACGGGGATTTGGGGTGTATATATGGGGTATACGGGAATACACTGTCAGTGTGTTCCATTCAGGATCCTGGGAAAGCTGGGTTGCGGCGATTGAGACCGTCAGTGCCACGTTACACTGACAAGCTTCTCCCTGGAATTGAAGTTATATGTAAGCCCAATATATTCTTTGAATTCCCAGTG